>NC_072740.1:8970434-9570434 GCF_026930045.1 Uloborus diversus | reverse complement strand
TAAGAACAAAACTTGAACAAAACAGAGAATTACTTTTGACAAATTCTGAAACTACTTCTAACTCAAATGAGAATGCATACTGCTCGAGATAGAAATACATGTTTATGTATTTTACTTCCCAACCAACTGTGGTTTCAAAAAAAAAAAAAAGTGACATTCATTTAAGTAAATGCAAAGTACTAGTTGACTCATGTGAAGCATTCGCGTTAGACAGCGGTAGTTCAAGATTTTTGAAAGAGTATTATTTCGAAAAAAAGCCAAAATGTGAGTATTAAGTTAACCTTTTTATAGATGGCGGTGAAAAAAACAGTGAGATGTTGCTTTACTTTTGTTGTTTTATGAAGTATGAGCCCACAAAAAAAAAATAAAATAACACACACACACACACATTAAGGTAAACACACCAGTAGTGGCCAGTGCTTAGTAATGCTTCAGTAGTGTCCACTTTAAGGTTAATATTTGTGAAAATAGGATTAAAGGTTTCCCAATGGGTTTAAACGTGTAGGAGGTAATACTTCGTGGTCGTTTCATGCACTTCTGAATCCATTGGGATACCTGCAATCCTATTTTTTTTCAAATATAAACCTTGAAGTGGCCTCGCACGGCGATGCCCGTACTAAGAATTTAAAGCAAGTCCGTTGCATTAAAAAACAAATAACGCCCCGCTCCCCTTTTGATATGAAATGATAATTTTTCTTCAAATAAAATGCGTACACACCTTTTCAAAGAACATATTAAAGTCTCTATCTATATCTTACTGATCATCTACCTATATCGACCTCTATATTTATCTATCGATCAATCGATACGAGCTATGCATATCTACCTCTAATGGTAATTAATAATATTTTTCTGTGTTATATTAAACAAAGATCATGTGAAAAACACCGCGCTTTATTTATTTCATTAAAATAGCACACAAAAAAAAGCTCTCTGTTCGCCGTTGTGCGCAAAATTAAAAGAAAAAAAATTGCTTTTATGAATCAAATGTACAAATATTTAACGTTGAATAAACAGCAGCAAAACTTCGGGGGGGGGGGGCGATGAATAAAATTCCTGAATGTAAAAAAAGGAGCAAAAGCAAACGCTGCAGTTGGATCACGTGGCCATGACGTAATGATCATCGTAAATTAAGGATTACTACAACTATGGCTATGCATGGAAGTCGTGTCGTTTTCCGAACTAAAAAAAAAATGTTAAAAAAAAAGAGAAAAACTATTGCATATTTATGAAAACTTTTTTTTTCTGAAGAGGCTGAACTTTTTTTTTTTTACTTTTACATAAAAAATACTAAAATCGCACTATCTGCGAAAACGTTTTATTTTCATCATACTTAAAATCAAAGTTCCTACATTTTAGTACAAAAAAATATTTTTTTTCTGGCGCATTTGGTTCTGGGTCTGTGGGGTAAAAAGTACTAAAAACTGCTAAAAATCGCATAAAACATTGAATAGCATAAAACATTGGACTTTTTTTTCTAATTAAAAAATCAATGTAAATTATAGCCAGTAACCTTCTTCACTAAATGGACTATTCAACACAAAGATATTTACGTTCTAAAATAAACGTTTTGTTTTCTAATTTTAATGCAACAACACGATTGCTCAGAATCCCGCAATGAATCAATTTTATATAGTCCTGGTAAACAGGATCAAAATTCACCGAAGGAGAAAAAGTCTTTCAATGATATTTTCTGGCCCATCTGTGGGGGGGGGGGGGAAGTGATATTACCCACGAACTTTGCATTTTTAGCACGATGGCGACGTTCTCACCATCTTAGTTAATAGGCTCCCCCTTGGGATGCTATACCAGGTGTGGAGCTATGAAATGCAGACAACACAGATGCGGAACCAATGTAGTTTTCGCTCTAAAGATTTAACACCGCACCATTTTGATGTAACATTAACAAGTGTTAACGTACTAATGATAAATTTGAGAAGTGTGTGCGTAATGTTGCATTGTTGCGTTCACCAAAGTTTATACCATACAAAGGGCATTCTTGGGTAGCTTAATATCTTGCATTCACCTGAAGAAAGCTGCAGCTGTATCATACCGATGACTTCGAGAAGCTCATGCTGAACAGGATCCATCTCAAAATTTCTTTTTACATAATTACATACAGTGGATTTACAGTTTTGGTGGACTATTACAAGATACAGTAAAACCTGTAAAGTTGACCACCTTTGTAAGTTGACCACCTGTCTATGTTGCCCGCTTTTGTCAGGAACGGAATTAGTCCTATCTTGTATAATGAAGGAAAACCTCTGTAACTTGACCACCTTTCTATTTTGACCACCTGTCTATCTTGACCACTAATGTACCCCAAATTTGGTTTGGAGTATTGTAAAAAACCCTTTGTAAGTAGACCACTTGGTTTATTTTTTAAAACTTAATTTAGCAAATTATTTTATTTTATTATTATTTTTTTTATAGCTTTCCAAGAATATTTTTGATTCCAGACCAGCATTTTACCAACTAAATAAAACAGCAGCATAACTAAACTTCCTTGTAAGTTTAACCCCACATTGGAAAACTACTAAGAACCCTTTTATTCTCCAAACTTGTTTTTCTTTTGTTCTATTTGAGATTACCTTTTGTACTCTCTGTTCAATAAAAACATGTGTCAGTAGAAAAGTACAACGTATTTTTTTCCAGTTACAATAATTTGCAGCAACACTGGAATTGTGCTAGAGTAAAAAGTACTGGCATTGCAGTATTTCTGGTGCAAGGGATTAAAAAATAGGACATTTTCATTTTCCACTACCTTTTAGAACTATGAGAGTCCAGCTTGTTGCTCTTTGTGTTATAGTTTTACATAAAATGGCTTCAAAAAGAAACATAGTTGAACTTGAGATTGATAAAAAGTATGAAATATTAAAATTAATTGAAAAAATTGAAAAGGGAGAAATCCAGAGAAAATTAGCTGACACATATGGAATTTCCAAAACTAGTGTCTAATAAGTGCGCCAAACTTCAATAAGGAGTTATTTTGTTGAAATGTAGATCATAATGGTTATAAATGTATTAAATGTATATAAAAAAAATAAAATAAGCGAACATTTTGTTATTTTTGATTAGCTAGATATTTTTAGGAACTATTAATATCAAATACTTTTTATAAACAATGATTTTTTTTTTGATCAACTTACTAAAATTTTAAATTTATATGACACATTATACGTTAAAATTTACGTTAAATCATTCTCTGATAAAATAACCTCTAAAAATATTTGAATAACATTTTAAACTATTGTATCAAAGTAATGTTAAACAACGAAAGTGAGTCGAACGGAAATAGTAAGTGTCAATTAGTCAAAAAATAAATACATTGTGCAAGAAATGACAAAAAAAAAAAAAAAATCATTACCCCCTTTATAAGTTGACTGCCTGTCTAAGTTGACCACCAAAATACTGCACCGGAAGTGGTCAACTTACACAGGTTTCACTGTACTTGTGAACGATGGTTTCAACATCTCCATTGAGGTGAATTTTGCAGAAGGACGAGGTTCTGTGCTTGGTGGGACCCGATGGGTGTGGTCTGTTATGAGCAGTTTAAATCTGTGGAAACGGCGATTATATCAGAGAGTGTTTGTTCATTTTGCCCTACAAAAATAAAAGTGAAACATTTCCTTTTTTTTTTTTTTTTTTTTTTTTGCAGGTACAAATGTACTGTTAAAAATTAAAAATGTTATTTCAATGCTAGTTTTATTATAAAAAATATTGTGATTTTTTTATATACAGTATTTTCAAATTAAATTTTCAATTTGTTTATTTTAAAAAACGCAAGTTGTCTGAACTATTTCACTTTACCCCACATTCCCCTACTAAAAGAATGGAAAAGTGCGCAAAGAAAACTTCTTGTTATTTTAAAGCATAATAATCTACATAAAAAAACTCTTTTACTTAAGACTGCATTTCTAATTTTGAATTTATGCAACATGTTCTAATATTATGAAACATTTAAATAGGCTTGCATTAAAGGTGAACACAATGAAACAATCTTTAAGAACTCCATTTTCCTATAACTCTCAAACAAAATCTTGGTTTAGGAAAGCATTACATTCCATAGCACAAAAGTAATTGCTTTTGTTTAATTTTCTTTTAAAGATGCCAAGCAATTTGCAACGAGTACGGCTAAGCCGCTGTCAGCACTTTTACTTTTCCATTAACGGTATCAAGACTCAACGCTGCTGTTTACACAAATATGCCTGAAAATGGGATTCAAGCAGTACATTTACCTAGAATAGTTTCAGAGCTTGCTTCCAGATGCAAGTTTAAATCCAGAACGAAGAAAATGAATTTCAAAATCAACAAATATTTGTAGTGTTGCATTGCGAAATTTGGTAACATTTTAATAATGAAAGGTATTACGTTATTTGTAAGGTTGATGAACTTGTATTTCTTTTTTTTTTCTGAAACTTTCTTTAAGTTTTTTTAATTTATGTCAAGTGACGCGTGTTCAACAATCAGGCTTGCACATAAAAGGAAAAATCTGTAAAATGTCCCGACAGATGACGGGAAAAGAACTAAAAAAAAAATAATAATAATCTACCGAATACAGTAAAACCGTCAAATCAAAAGCAAGAATTTTATTTGTTCGCACTCGAGGAAAAAAATGGCAACAAGTTCTTCTTTTCAATAATTTTCTTTAGTCTGATTAAAACTTAGCAGAGCGGCACACGATAAATTACCAATTTAAAATGGATTTTTCTTTACTTATAAATGGTTATAACTTTTCTGTTGTTGATTTTAGGGAATTCATGGTTTCAATTCCGGAAGAGAATAAATCTTCCAAAGAGAAATTTTTCGCGGACTTTCGATTGACACTAAAATTGAACTGATCAAATAACTATTCCGGATCGAAAGAGTCATTTAATGCTATTATCAGGTCTTAAAATTAAAATTCGAGCGGTTGGATGTTTTTTGGCTTTTGAAACCCCCCCCCCCCCCCCTACGTTCCTTCTCGGGGCCAAAATACCTTCCAGCCAAATTTGGTCGAGATCCAGTTTAAAGTGTGGATTTGTACACGGAACATACATACACACATGTATATTCTCTGTTTTATTTATATAGATCAACAATGTTGTGTAAGATATTCATAAAAGTCAGCTCTAGAAAAATAGTAACGTTTTAATTTATTTGCTTACTGTCAACTCCTGGTAGCTGTAAATTGGCCTTGGGTCCAAGCTAACAGGCATGAGTATGTTCAAAGTGCATATTAACTGTATTCTATCATCCCATTTCGTCACTCTGAAAATAAAAATGGTGTGGCGGCCCAGAGTTCTTTGACAACTATTAGTTAGTTGGACATTTACGTCTGTTTTGTCGTGTCAAGAACCGTACGAGAACCTTTTCATTGAAGAGAAACACTAGAAATATACATTAAATGTATTATAGTAACAGCTCCAAAGATACCACCTAAGATTATAATGACGCCGGAAATTTTGTTAATATTTTTTTGGAAATAGTTATACAAATGAGGAAATTAAAATTCTTTCAGCAAAAATGTTTTTAATAGAACAGTAAGTTTTATGTGTGTTTTAAGTCATTGAACCACCTGAAAATATATTTTTAACAATTACTCGAGTTGATCCTCTTTTTGTTTAAAATTTTAAACTGGTGTAAACTCTCTCGTTTCTGCAATCATCTTGCAAAATAATCAACCGTGGAAAATATAAGGTATTCAAGCAAAATCTCTTATCTGTAATAATACGACAGGTTTTGTTGTTTGATATATATTTTGTGTATGAAAGCATTAGTATGTCATTTATAGCATGTTTAGGAATGAAAACAGAAGTAATGGAATTTCAAGCTGAAGAAAAGACAACATTAATTCCTCCATCTGAGATTCTTTTTAGAAATTCTATTTTCTCTCAGCAAAGTAATTATCTAAAGGTACGGGTTTGACTAAATCAGGACAGTAAAAGAAAAAGAAAAAGAAACAAAAGAGTGGAGATTTGCACGACATCAGGAGACATTATCATCACGAGAAGGTTACCTTTTCAACTGATCTTCGTTGAAAATGTTTTTGGTATTGAGTTTACGTAGTGTGTTTGCCTTTTACTCTTGACAAGGTATTGAAAAAAAGATAAGGTTATATGTATTATTTTTGGAATAATTTATGGCGTAAATACGAAAAGCGGGTTAAAAGTAAATAAAGGTTGCTCTAGAGATAGTTTTTTTTTTTTTTTTTTTTGGAACATAATTTTCAAGAGGATTAAGTAGGAGACGCACTTCTTCTAGAATTAATCAAGCTTATAAGCATTAAATTTTCCCCCAGACTGTGTATTACGTTATCACTGATTTTCCGCCTTTATTTAAAAACGCAACAATTATAACAATGTTAATAGTTATCCCAAAAGGGGCATTATTGTTTATGAAAGAATCTCTTAATGGCACTTGTTAGTATTTTTTCTATGAAATAAAGAACGATGAGTATTTTCTTTTAGAAATTCTAAAAATATTTAAATGAAACAAAGTTTTACACAACTTTGACAACGTATTTTCCATTAAAAACTGCTATAAGTAGCAATAAATCCCAATATTTTCCTCGAAAACTTTAAGGTCCTATCAGAATTTTAAATAAAAGCCTGAGGCATCTTATTGCGAAGTATTCTTTGTACACTGTGTGGATAATGTCATCATGTGCACATGCCGATTGAAAAAAAAAAAAAAAAAACGAAAAAAAAACCCTAGCTCTTCAATTTCAAAGAAAGAAATCTAAAATATTCACATGAATATTTGTTCATATTAGGAGGAACCAAGAACCAAACGTTATCATAAAGCATTTTGTTTGCTGCTGCACCGATGTCTATTTAAAATATAAATATTTAGTTAAATTAAAACCAATTTATTCGAATTACAACAATTTAAAACAAAAATCAATCTGCTAACGATTAATTTAAGTTGCTGTGGCTTCCAAAGGAGCAGGCTGCAAAGGTTTAATTTCGGTATAATGAAAAGGGAAAAAAATATAAGTTCATTTATTAAAGTGCACAAAGTTTTTTCAAAATGAATTAAAACACTCATTACAGGACTTAAAGATATTCCCAAAACCAGTAGTTTTTCTTTCTATTGAAAATTTAAAAAACAATATTAAGTTGTTATTAGTGTTCAAGTTATGGTTAACGTAGACAATACCTCTGTATATTTTGACGTTATAAAAGCTGTCTTTCAAGTAAAAAGAAGAGAATAACTGATAACTTTAAAAACTTTTACTAATTAAAAATAATAATTAGTGACATACAATTTAGCTAAAATAAGACGTCTATTTAGCTAATATAATGCCGTCTTTTCACCTGAATTATTACAAGCATAATGTTTTATAATTGTACTTTAATCTGTAGTCAGAAAAATTGCAGTGGTACTAACGATAAAAATATCTCAGAAGCCAAATTCAACACGAACATCACTAAAACCAACTTCAACGCGTTGTCAGTTCAACACTTTGAGTAATACCCTTAAAAATTTAATTATAATTTTTTAATTACCCGTGAAACAATATGACAACATTAATAACTCAAAGAAATATCATTTTACAATTTTAGTTGCTTTGTATGTATAGTTGACTTTTTTGGTTTTGCTGAAATTTTCAGGATATGTTCCTTATATAAAACTAGTAAGCACGTTTCTTTTCTTTCTTTATTTATTTTTTTTTTTTTTATTTTTTATTTATTTTTTTTTTTTTTTTGCGATTTTTTTTTTTTTTTTTTTTTTTTTAGCTTTTAGAGGTCAAAGTTGGACTTTGTTCGTTTTTCGAGAAAAACATACCAATTTACACAAGCCAATATTTTTTAATTTAAGAATGAACCATGGCACTGATAGTTATTTTTTGTTCTACTATATCTTCGATATCTGTTAGTACATAGGGGAAGGTCGTTTAGTATCGGACAGCGGGTAGTATCGGACAAGGGTTGCTTATTAATTCCGCTGTCAGGGGCAGCACGTACTGGGTCAACATAGTGTACCGTATTGGGAAAGAAAGCCACAGACGCCTTATTGGTTCAAATCAACCGTTCGTTCTGGGGTGCAAAGTTAGTTGTTTGTTTGTTGAGAGAATTGCAGTGCACGAACTTAACTTCTGGGGCATATATTTACACATAGAGTAAGTTATATTGTTTCATTGTTATACCTTTAGACTGATAGCATATTAATCTAAGTATTATGAGCTATAAAAGTGTCTAGCTTAAGTAATAACCTAGTGGTGGTTAAACAATTGTAGCTTTACAGTCGGATTGTATCGGACAAACCAATTTCGGGTTGTATCGGACAAAAGTTACTGGCACCAAAGTAAAATACTGACGGTGTTTTTCTTTGTCCCACAGGTTGAAATGGAAAAATCACGACATAAATGGGATGAAAAACAAATATGAAAGAAGTAATCTTAATAAAATGACAATTAGAGAAGCTAGTGAAAGATATTTAGTCCAAAAAAGTATTTTGGGTGATAGGAACAAAGCTTTTCATTTTTAGACTTGTATACTATTCTAAGAAACCAACTATTTTGTTCATTTCATTTTTCTGCACATTAAAATGTTATTTCTGAGCTATTTGTTTTTATTTCAACATTTTAATGTTTTGTCCGATACAACCCTCCAAAGTTTAAAATTAGCTAAAAATAGAGTTTGACAAAAATTTGTTTAAAAAATACGACTCCATGTTTCTTTAACCAAAGTTTACATTTTATGTTAGGTAACTTAGTACAGCATAACTTAGTGTAAAAACTAATTCTTTACAAATAAAACAAAAAGTGTTATGATTGAAATGGCTTAGGTGTCCGATACTACCCGACCTTCTAATTACTTGCAGTTGACTGTTTGCGCAAAGGTCAGAGATCACTCAAAGTTGCAACTGTGACTGTCAAAATCCTCTTGCGCCAACAGTGAGCTACAGTAGAAAATATTTCAGTAAATACATAGCAAAGAGCACTATCCAGAATGAGGAAGGTTTGTGTGGCTGACATTTGGCGCACTGAAATATTTTAATCAAATTGCGGAAATGACAAAATTATCTGACTTTTACGGTATTTAGTTTCTTGCGCCAAGAGTCAGCATAAATGAAAACTACCTGGAGTGAGGCCTGCCTTGTAATAGAAACACAGTAATAAACATACCTATGGCTATCTTTGCAACTATTACATACGAGTAATTAAGCTCTGAACAGTATGCATCAAGCACTCTATTCGTCTACTTGGTCAGACGACTTTTCTTGTAACATCTTGTCTTCCCTTTTCCATCGGTAACTTGTTCAAATTCATGTTTTAAACAATAAAAATGAGTAAAAGCTCAATGAAATTCATGAAATACACCGCCAGCTCAGTCATTCCAGCCGAGGATTGCAGTTTCGTGCTTATTAGCACTCATCAACCCGGCGTGACTGAGCTGGAGGTGGAAGCTAATAAGCACGAAACTGCATTCCTCGGCTGGAATGACTCAGCTGGCGGTGTATTTCATATATTTTTGCCTTAGCCCTGCCTGAAAGACTCTACGAAATTGTTCAGTTTAAAAATGAAGCAATGTTAATTGCAAGATTAACCAAAATTACCACTTTAACTTCTTTTAAAAGCCTAAAATTAAAGAGTAACTATAGATGATGGTGCTTTGTTTTAACATAAGTTACTATTTAAAAACAAAGCACCATCATAGAAACATTGCTTTCCTTTTTTACAGCAACTAGATCAACTAGAAATGAATGACTTGCTTTCCACGCTTTAGCAGATTCATAATTCTCATATGCAATTTCTTGAATCTGAACAATTCACCGATGAAAAAGGCAAGAAAAGTCGCCTGGTAAGGTAGACAAATATAATTTTTGACGTATATTGAGTATTGTATCGACTAAATTTTCATTTTGGTTCCAAGTATATATTATCCTTTCTTACCATTTTAGTTAATTCAAATGCTGCAAATAATTGTAATAAATATTAGAAAACAGGCAATTGACATTTTTTCGCAAGCGCCAAAAACCCCTCTTTGAGCAAAATTCATAGCCGAATTATGTAAAAGTTGAAAAAGTAGGTATAGGTCTGTTAACTGCATGTGTTTCTATTTCAAGAAAGGCTTGTTCTCCAGGTATTATTATATCTGCTGACTCTTGGCGCAAGAAGTTAATTACCCCTAGACTAATATAATTTTGTGATTTCTTTAATTTCAGAGTCATATATTTCATTACGCCAAAAGTCAGCCACACAAATCGTTCTATTTTTAGGTATTACTCTTTGGTATGTATACAACTGTAGCTAATTTTTGGTGCAAGAAGATTTCGACAGTCACAGTTGCAGAAAAAAACTTTTTATTATTAAACTTTTTATATTTTAACTTTTTAGCTTTGAGTAATCTCTGACCTTTGCGTAATGAGTCAATCGCGAGTAGTTATGTACTAACACACATCGAGTATATAGTAGAACATAAAATAATTGTCAGTGCCACTGGGTATTCTTAAAGTAAAAAGTATTAGCTGATGTAAATTGCGTTGTTTTTCTCGAAAAAACGTCCAACTTTGACATCCAAAAACTTAAGGAAAGTTTTTTTCGTAAAAACAAAGAAAAACAACATGTGTTTAGTATTTTTATATATGGAACATATCCTGAAAATTTCAGCAAAATCAAAATGTCAAATATCCAGCCTGGCTGATCCTTGAAAAAAAAAAACTGGTTCTTAAGTTGTGTGCAATGGCGAATCAATGGACGGTCCAGATTAATAGTAGTGTAGGTCGAAAAATTAAAAATGTGAATTAAGCATAGGTTTAGGTTCATCTTTTGTTCCTTTACTAAGTGTACCAGCTGACAAAACTGTATTTCAGTGCTTATCGCAAGAGTCGTAATTGCACTTTTTACCAAAACTGAGATAATGTCACCCGATGGTTCTTTCTAAATATATACCATATTGTTCACTAATATATTACAAATATAGGCCACTAACCGGAACTGCTGTTAAGGTAAGAATGATGGCGATATGGGTTTGGTTTTGGGCATGTGGAAATCCTTTTTAGACCAGCTCATTTTTGAAGCTTTATACAAAAGTTTTGAAACAAAAAATTTAAACTTATTGACTTATTTTATCTTGGACATTATTAATAAACAAAAGTTGATCAATATTTTATAAAATGATGCTTTAATATTCTTCTTATTATTTTTTAAAAACCAGACCGGCGTACCATTTACTCCATACGGAATGGTAAGTGGCCACCCACCAGTCATTTAACTTGATAGCAAGCTTGTCTAAAAAAAAAGGTTAAATCTGTCTTATTTGATAAAATAGATAAATTTTTAATACGATTTTTTTTTTTGTAAATGCAACCATTTATGAGGCAGTGAAACTCAAAGGGATGTAGGTGCCAAAATTAAAAATTTCGACATAAAGTGTACAAACGGTAGGAAAACATCTCATCTGCTTCGAGAAAAGAGATAGAACTAGTATCCCTGGTAGGCACTGAAATACAGCATAACAAACAGAAAAAAATTTCAATGAAAGTCTACATAAGATCTGAACTTCACTTGCGTTTTTCTCTAAACTTGTAAAAGTTCACCTATATCCCTTTGATTCTCACTGCCACATAAGAGGTATCTACTGACACTTAAATATGTTTGACGGAAAATTTTAAAACTAAAAACTGGACAACTGTATCTATGAAATGTATTGAACCCTCATAGCAGGTATAAGTTATACTTTTACCTATAAAACAGTGTTAAATAAACATAATGCGTTTCATTAAGATCAATTTTGGTAAATTAGTAAACATTATAAGTTGAAATTGGAGAACACGAGATTGCAGCGTTTATTTAGAGTTGGCTGAGAGAGAATCATTATACATCGAATCATTAGTAATAACCGTCTGAATCTTCCCAAAATTTTAAAAGGTGCACACGTAGTAGTTCAATGCAGTAATATTGTGCAAAAAAAATCGAGGTAAGGATCAAATTAATTCTGATTAAATTAAATCTGAAGTAGTTTTTTAAATGTGTTGCCTTTATTAGTGAAGGACTTTATAGGCACCCTCTAAAACACCATTAAAACAAGTTATTAGTAACTTTTGAAACTAGCAATTAAAAAAATACATATCGTCGCCTCAGAGCAACAATTAGATATCCGATCCCAGAAATAGTACTAAGATACTATCGTTCTGAGACTACGATATGCTTAACTACAAATACAGTTCTCTTGAAGTTAAAATCTGCGCAGTCATGAATTTTTAGCAACCTTGAATTATTCGAAACTATGTTATGATGAAGTACATTATTCTCATTATAAAACAGCTATGTAGATATCGTGACAATCATGATGCGGTTTATTCGATCTTAGGAAACATATTTCAAGAGGGTCCTCTTAAATTCAATGTATCCTTGAAACTCGTTTTTAACCTACTTTCACGTACAAAAAAGTGCATACACGTACATGCGTGCGTTTGTTCTTCCTTGATTCATAGTTTGGGTAATTAGCTTTCAAATGGGATAAATTTCGAGTAACTGTTCGAGTGTCATTTTATAATGAAACGAAAGTTTTGCACGCAATATACGACAATATAAATTATGTTATCAACCAGAATCGGTAAATAATGGAAAAGCAACATCCCTACGTATTTTTTTTAAATCCATTTGGTATAGTTTTACATTTATTGGTGCTAATTTATTTACTACTGGAACGAATATAAAGCAGATATTTTTTGAATCCAGCTGTATAAAAGCAAAATGTGAAAAAAAAAAGTTATGTCTTGAAGACTTTTTTCTATTTGCGTGTTATTGATTAAACATATGTGCGAGTGAGAATCGTGTCAGATTATTCTTTCTATAAAGATGAAAAATCAAAAATTACTTAATGAATGCAAAACCTTAATTTCATATTTATAGCTGTCTTGAGAAATTAATAAACCTCTAGTTCAGCCAAAAGTAAACATAAATAAGAGCAATAACTTCTTCGTCTGTTTGTTGAAATTATCAAATAAAATTCCTCTTAATGTTATTTCAAAGCATTTTGAATTTACTAAGTCAATTCCGTTGTATTCATTGAGAAGGAATAAAAGAAAAGAGAGTGAAGCTTTCAGTTCTTGAAGCAAAGTTCTCAAATCACGAGCCATGTTTCAAAGTAAAGTACTGGAAAAAAACCTGGTTCCTTCCTCTCGTTTCACGTAAAACGTGTCAATCATTTGTCAAAGTTGAACCATGTGACTTGAGACCTTTGCCTCAGCGTTTTATAAGCCAATGATTGGTCTTGCTCCCTCAAGCTAATAATTCCTGTTCTAAGGATGCATTACATCGGTTACATACCTAAAGTTCACTCTCACCAAGGAAAAAGAAGAATAACTTCAAAACAAAAACACAGAAATTTTAGAAATAAATAAAAATTTCCTTGAAAGATAGATTCATTTTCGTTAAATTGTCTATGCAACGAAACGAAAATGAAAAATAATTTCAACAGTTTTAACATAGCAGCACTAGTTTTTATACTTTTTTTTTCTTTTGCAGCAAAAAAAAAAAATGTTTTTGTTTGTCAATTGTACCCAAAAAGTTACAATTTTTGTAAGTTTTGTTGCAGATACTGCTACACAATAACTTTTTTTTTTTTTTTTTGAGCAATCACGATTGCTTATTGTTCTCACTTGTCTGTTTTGATGTCCTATCATTTTATTTTCCCTCCGCCACCCTCCGCACCATCACCGTCGACCGGCTCCTCATCATGCTGCTTCTATAGCGAAAGCCGTCTCCAGGTTGCATCCATATCCTACACACACGCGCTTACATACACAACTACACACACACGCACACACACACACGCACACACACAAACACACACACACACGCACGCACACACACACACGCACGCAGACACATACACACACACAAACGCATACACACAACTACCCACACATTCATGCCTGCACACAGACACAAACACATATGCCTACACACACATACACATACCCCCTCACACACACACACACATTCATATACACAACTACCCACACACTTATGCCACCACACAGACACAAACACACATGCCTATACACACACACACATACCCCCCACACACAAACACACACGCCTACACACACATTCATATACACAACTACCCACACACTTATGCCACCACACAGACACAAACACACATGCCTACACACACACACACCCCACACACAAACACACACGCCTACATACACACACTAGTGATTGCGAAAACCATAATTTGAATTCAAGACGTCAAAATTCAAACTAATTTTTTTTTTATTATTCCTATTAAAATTTACTCATTAAACGAATTGAACTATCAATTAGGGAAACTTTGAACCACGTAAGAAATGTGAATTGAGACAAAATTAAATGCATGAAAACAAGTACGCTCCTCCCCCTGCTCGTTTCGATTTCTCCCAACACCCGGTCGCCTCCTGCGGCGGATGACAATTGATGATTTTAAATGCTTTTATCTCTGATGTCCGCCCCCTGACTGTTACTGTTTATAGGAGTGATGCAGGGCTTCCGCTAGATGTCCTATATCCAACGGTACCAGTATCTAACGGTACACAGTTCGGAAGAGATAGGGTTACAGACGCGCACAAGTTTAATAATATAGATAGTGTGACTTGAAATCAAAATTTTTTAATGCTTAAAAATTTCCCATTTTTTTCATACAAAAATTATACACCATTTTCTTTACATTATAATATTTTATGCTCTACCAATAATGGATATTGCATAAAAAAATTTAATATATTACTAGAGATTTCAACAACTTCAAGTCAGCATTTAAAAATAACTTCTCCACAATAACTTCGAAGTTACTAAATTTTACAATTAGCTGGGTAGAGTGTTTTCATCTTATTTTGTAAAATGAAAATTAGAAGGCTGATAATATGGTTTTGCCAATATAGTGAAACGTTATGACTGTTATTTATTTATTTTTTTTTTTTTTGAGCAATCACGATTGCTTATTGTTCTCAGTTGACCGTCTTTGATGTTGTGTTTCCTTTTTCGGCTTGGACCAGGGGCCTCTGCAGCACCACCGCCCACCGACTCCTCTGCAGGCGCGGCTCCTCCAGTCCTGAGCACTGTTCCCAGGAACGAACCCGCTTCTCCTGGTCGGTTGCATCCATGACCTACACACACGCACACTCACACACGCCTTCACACACATACACACACGCCTACACACATGCTTTCACACACATACACACATGCCTTCACACGCATATATACATGCCTACACACATGTCTACACACACATACACACACGCCTACGAGCGTACACACAGGTCTACGCACACACACACAACTATACACATGTAACCGCTCAGGAGTAGGGGCAGGTCTGGGGGTACAGGAGGAGTTTCTAGAAACAATAACTCCAATGCGTGAAATACACCGCCAGCTCAGTCATTTCCAGCCGAGGACTGCAATTTCGTGCTTATTAGCACTCATCAGCCCGGCATAGGAAAGTGACTGATCAGGAAATGGAGAACCTCTTAAGGAAGCCAGGCTTCCTTAAGAGGTTCTCCAGCTCCAGCTCAGTCACTTTCCTATGCCGGGCTGATGAGTGCTAATAAGCACGAAATTGCAGTCCTCGGCTGGAAATGACTGAGCTGGCGGTGTATTTCACGTATTTCTGCTTTAGCCCTGGCTAATGGGCGGTAATTTACTGAATAATAACTACAATAAGTAGGGTCCTGTCGCAACTCGTGATTGCGAAAAACATAATTTGAATACAAAATTTTAGAGTTCAATTTTTTTTTTTTTTTTTTGTTAAGCCAAAAAATGCAAAGTTTAGCTGGAGCAAAGTTAATCTACATGAAATAAAAAAATACCTTTGTGCTGAGAAGTGACAGGAAATGTTTAATGTTGTTTAAGAGAAATTAATGGATTACTGAATACACGTGTTGGTTTAAAGTGACCCTGAATTGCTGCAACATTTTCATTCATTTTGTGCCATAATTCTTCTTTATAGACAGGAAGAAAAACTGGTTACAAAACTCTGCTTCTGACTAACAGTAATATGATATCTCAAACTTATTATTTTATCCTGAGCAAGTGTATTATTGTATTCCTTTTAGTGATTACGTATAACACTGGCAAAGAATTTTATAGTGGAAATTACAAGCTTTTTTTATTTTATTTTATTTTATTTATTTATTATTATTTTTTTTTTTTTTTTAGAAATACCGATAAATGCTCTTTATGAATTTTTTCCCGCTTAAATAATGACGCTTTTACTAGTTTATGCGACATCTATCATTAACTATAAAAGCATAAAATCTTAAAATAACAATTTAAAAATATGCTTTTTACAATTTAAAATCTAAATTAAGTCACATTTTAAGCAAGTGAAGGAGAACTCATTAAATTTCTCTTCCCATTTCTCTCTTCTGTCACATTAAACTCGTGCTTCAATCATTTTCAAGTTTTCTGGACAAATAAGCTCTCTCAATCCTCATACATCGAGTAATATGCTCCTTATCTTACCAAAAGAAACCTTAGAAAGGAATCAAAGAAGAATTCGACACGATTCTTTTAAAGTCTGACATCGAAAGATTTACTTTGAGCAAATCAAAAGAAAGTTACGTGTGATATTTCTCTGTGAAAATTGCCTCTAATCAACGGCCTTTCATTTGATGCCGAGATAACGCTTGAAATCTGATACTCCCAACGGATTTTTCATTTAGCGTTTCGTTACCTTTCATCAGTCAGTCTTTATCCATTTACCCTATTTCCTCTAGGTTTCATCATCAATCTCCGAGAATAACACAGTGCTGAAGAGTGTCTTCATTTGTTATCTCTACGCTTAGTCTGTTAAAAATTTTGCATGATATTTTGTAAATACCAGAACATAACTCATTTACAGATGAAGTTTTACTTAAACAAATGTAAGCACATTTTTAGAAAAAAATATTTCGTTGATAGTTTTATATTTGACTTTTTCAGAAAATTGATTTTAACTTTGGTTTTGATTTAAATGGTGTTTGGATTCTCTCAGGCGTCTATGAAACGTGTATTTTTGTGGCTTATAAATTGTTTTTGTTTTGATTTACAAATTATGTTTTTTGAAAGTTTTCTTTCACATTTTTTTGAAATAAAGAACAAACTTTTTACCGTCACGAAATTCTTCAATTTTATTCCTTAATTGTTTTAAGTCTTTTCGGTGCTACATCCGAAAACTTTCAGATAACTTTATTTACTTCTTTTCTCGGCGTCATTCGTACATTTATAACTTTCTCAATGTATACATAGCCGGTGACTAAAAAGTATATCACTATTCTAAAACGCTAAACTATTCATTAGCATTGAAGGCTGAATCTAAATAACAGCAGAGGATCAAGCTGTTTTTTTTTTCACTGTGGGTTACGTCTATACAGTACAAAAATGATATATTTGTCCCCCAGGTAGCCTTCTAGCAAGCTTAAAAGCATCCTTTAATATTCTTTACAAAGTAAGGATGATATATTGTTTCATTATTATGTTCTAACTTAGACGCTACCTCAGGTTTTGCTTCCTAGTTCAATATCTACCAGAAAAAGGGATGTCTGCTGTCTGCAAAACCCATGGGCGTAATTTCCAATGTTCGTTTTCCTAAGTACATTGTATTCTTTTGTGATAATATTCATAAGTTTAATAAGGATAGATTTGATGAGCGGGAGGTGCAGGCGCTCATAATTTCCAGTCCTATGAGGTAATGAAATTATGAAAATATTCTCGAAAGCAAATTTCTTTCTGATTTTTATAAAAAGAGCTTTCATTAAAAAGTATTAAATAATCATGCGATAAAAATGCATTAGTACTGAGACGTTTCGTGTAGTTTTGAATCATATAAGAAAACAAGAAATATTATAATGATGAAATATTTAATGAAATGCAATGGTATCATGATATGGATATTTTAGAAACAGTGAGTGCAACATCACTTCATAAAATAACTATTTGGTTGGAGTTAAAGTAATAGTCATTAGTAACTAGGTTCATAAAACCCATTTTTGGGCTACTGCTGTAAATTAAGTTTTTTAAACAGTTGTTCATGTTTTAGTTCAATAGTCACCATTTAACTGTTGCATCAACAAACCTATTTCTAGACTTAAGGATCAGAATTAAGTTTTATCATTTTTTATGGATCCGAAACCTTAACAATAGAATTACCAAAGGGGTCATTTGTACCCCAATAAAATATTTTTTGCTAACTGCTCCTCTGTTTTTTTCATGAATAGCTTAATCCGTCCTTGACTTTTCTTAAATCACCCTGCTGTGCGACAATATAAATTTTTCAAGAAAATATTGTTTTAGACCAAAACTGAAGGGAATCTTGACCCCTTTGAGAAGGAAAGAAATCCAAATACATTTACTGATGCTGAAACAGAGCAGAAACTCAAAAATACCTTTTAGAACATATTATTGCAAGAACTTTAAGCATTCATGACGTTTTCGTGCATAAATGGGAGAATTAGCTGAAAGTCTCTGAAATTCAATTGAAACAGCGGTAGTTATTTTGAGGGTATTTATCATTTTTTTAAACTACTTCATTATACATCCTCAATAACTCAGCATCCATTAACTAAACTGTATTTATAATAAATATGATAATTTTAAACTAATATTTACAAATATATAACTATATGAAGGGAACTAGGCAGATTTTTCTCAGAGGTTCAAACAGACCCTCACCCTAATTCTAGGTATACAAAGGTTGCCGTAATTATAATGTTAAGGGTCATTCCATGGAAAACGGTAATTTTGTCCCGCACGTGACGCTTCATATATTTCATAAAAAATAATAATTTAAAAGGATGAAGAACAGAATTTTGTTGATTAAGAAATCACAAACGCATGTGTGACTTCTTCAGCAAAAACTTTCTTCAAAAAAAAATAAAAAATAATAATAATAATAATAATAATAATGAAATATAAGAACCGTCACGTGCGAGAGAAAATGATTATTTTGAATGGAAAAGGCATAAACATACTTTTTTCAACGGTTTAAATGATTATTTCTAAACTAATGAGATATATTTATTACAATGGAATCATAGCTTTCAAAATCTGCAATTTGTTTCGTCATTGCTGTATTAATAAGCAAAAATAATTAACTTATTCATAAGCAAGTTACCAGAGGTTGACTTTAGATGTCCCTTCCGTGACGCATGTAAATAAATTTTATTTTAAACAACAAAATTGTTTAATAAAAATATAATTGTATCAGGAGTATCTTTGTATCGAATGTGACGATTAAAAAAATTGTTTACCCCTGTTTCATTAAAATATTAAGAGATATGACGAAATGTTAATGAAATTTAAGCGTATTTTTGTACTGCACGTGACGGTGGAATGGCCCTTAAATTGTCAATGTCTCACGATTAATGTTTTAGATTTATTGACCAATGTTTGAACTCCGGCGATTTATAAACATCAGTTCATTATAATGCAATATAAAACTCATTTACTGTGGAAATAGAAAGTAATCATTGATTGCTTTTTATTTCTTTTTTCTAGTACGTATTTTTTACACTACCACATTACGGTTTTTGATATTAACAAAAAAGTCTTTTAGGAACTATACTCTAGTTTTAGCTGGTTCCAACTTCGGTCAAAGCAGGAACTATTTAATGTATTTCAGCTATACTCGTACAGTATCTATGTCACATCTTAAAAAGTACCCTTAAGACTGAAAAACAATTTCTTCGAAGTAATACGGCATCGCGTACCGCTACCCAATGCCATTCACAAAGTTTTCTCTATTAACTATTAATTTTGTGACAAATAATTCACTCATATCTTTCAGATGGGGCATCCATCCGATTTTGTCCAATACATCAGAAACACTCATTATTTCTCTAGATTTTATTACGTATGACAGTTAACGAACATTTAGCCACGCCTTTATCATTAAAACCGTACAAAATGACTTTTTAAGACATCACCCATCATTAATAATGCAACTAATTGAATTAATCGACCCACAATGTCATTTTTAAACGCCTTTAAAAGTGTTCTTCCATGAGGGTTCCATAATTGTTTTATTCTACACTCTAAACTTTTATTTGTTTTAATAAATCTTACTCTTTGAAATGCACTTAAGCTCGACTTCAGTTCATTAACGTGACCATAAATCAGGAAGTAATTAGTTTTATTTGTTACTATTTTTCACACTTTAATGGTATAAAATGTAATTTAGATGATTAGAATCATAGATATATTCAGATTCGGCGAACACATGCATTTTATCCATAAACAATTTATAATTATTATAATACTGTTAGAAATTTCAAAAACATGTACATTCAATCTCCAAAAAAGCCACGAGTAAATATGGGTATTTTTTTGTATCTAGTTCCCACCTCTTTATCACAACCCCTCCGAAGGGTTGAGTTATGTCAATAACATTGAGTTATGTCATTGCGTCAACTATTGAGTTATGTCAATAACATAACTCAATGATGATAAAAAGTAACAGCAAAGGGCTCAGCTTCATACTGGATTTTCCTGCAGCAAGACTATAAACCCAATACTCGAAACTCGGAAGATACATGTTTTTCATAACCACCCTATTCGTTCCATACATTGTAATAGTAGGGTCAAGCATTGACTTTCACTTTTCGTGGTGAGTCGTTCCAGGTTTGCGGATACTCGTTGGTGTACCAAAATTTATTTATCTACAAGTGGCTAAGTTCAACTTAGCGTCTTTGTAGTAAACTTCTCATAAACGTCGTTATGACTTTCCTAAACTGATAATTATATAAAAAAAGATTTAACTGCTGTCTCTGGATGGCGTGACGAGGTGTTTGTTGTCCGCTTATTTGTCTTAATATCCTTTCGCATTTTCAGTTTATTTTTATTAAACACTTCCCCCTTATAAGTTGTTTATTGCTCTTCATATTAACGTAAAATTATCTAATCTTCTTTAAGTCACAAGTGCTTTGACAAAATAGATGCGACAAAATTATAAGTATAATTCAAAAAAAGCAATTTTGCGTTGTGCTGAACGAATCCTACACGAAGGATAAGTAAGTATTCTCTCAGAAATTTCCAAGAGGGAAAGACATTTTTAGATAATAAACGAGCTGATGTGTGCATCACATGACTTCCTTTTACGTCACTTTAATGAGAATAGTGCCTTGGAGTAAGCAAAGAAACTTTAAAAATTTTTACCCTAAGTTAATTGCGAACTGAAGCAAAAAAACAAAAAAAAAACGTTTTATACAGATTAGTTTTCCCAATATTGGACATTTTAATGTGATTCAATGGTTAACTCTCTAAATATTGCCAATAGTGGTCAAAATGAAAACAAATTAAAAAAAATCGCCAAATTTGTCGCCAAGTTGGCGAACAAATTTGCCGACCAAAAGCTTGTCGATATATTGCCAAGTGTTTTCCAAATTATAACACCACTTGAGTTTGCATTGAAATTAACAATGATTTCCCCCAAAATAGGTGTAAAAAACCCCCTTTGGAACATCCGAATGCAACCAAAAAGGGAGGTGCAAAACTAGACCCCACCATGAGTCTACGTACCAAATTTCAACTTTCTAGGACGTACCGTTTTTGAGTTATGCGAGATACATACGCGCATACACACATACGCACATACGTACATACGCACATACGCACATATATACGAATATACATACATACGGACGTCACGAGAAAATTCGTTGTAATTAACTCGTGGGTCGCCAAAATTGATTTTTCGGGTGTTTAGGTTCTTAGGCATACATCCACGTATAGTCGGGTTGAAATAAAAATCGATATTCATTTTGGGGCGAGCAAAATTGAAATTAAGGCCGATATTTGGGTGACAATTTTTTCGCGAATACAATACTTCCTTTTACTTCGTAAAAGGAAATAAAAAAAATGGGGGAGGGAGGAGGTTCAAGAATAGAGACATCTTTGAATCAATAAGGAATCGTTTTCGTGTATCGCGTTTAACATCGATTTGAAATAATTCGTCGTTGAAATTTGATCTTGACAGTTTGAGAATATTCAAGTAAACGAGACATCGTAAATTGAAGAATATACGTATGTTTATTAGGGTGTCCCAAAAAAAAAAACGAAACTCGATTTTTTAAGTCGCACATCTTTTAATATTTTTCCTTTTAGGTCAAAACAATTGCAAAAAAAGTTTCATATAATATAACGGAAACTCGTGCCGACTTTCGTCTGAAAGTA
The DNA here is from genome assembly GCF_026930045.1 of Uloborus diversus. NCBI lineage: Eukaryota > Metazoa > Arthropoda > Arachnida > Araneae > Uloboridae > Uloborus > Uloborus diversus. The sequence continues at coordinate 9,548,305 of NC_072740.1, read as the reverse complement.
AACCAGCCCTGTATACTTGGCCAAATAAAAAAAAAAAAGGCTTTCTGCTTAGTACACAGTGCTGTTTTACACTTTCAGGCGCAAATCGGCACGGGTTGCCGTTTTTCAAATTGTATGAAACCTTTTTACAATTGTTTTGCTGTTATAACCTAAAAGGAAAAGTATGAGAGGGTTTGCGACTTGAAAAATCGCTTTTTTTTTAAGGACACCCCAATGTATATATCATCTCCTCAAAGCAACAGTAAGATATCTTAGTGTTATTTCTGAGATTATTTCTATTACTGTTGTTCTGAGGCGGCGATATACTAAATGGCGAATTCCAGGAAAAAGGGGACATGACACTTGAATTTTAAAAATCAATATTTTGTCACTTGCCATATACCATTCTCTTCAGAAATGAATGAATTTCTTGAATCTTAACCTGTTTTTTCCCAATATCTTGATGACTTTCAAAAAATCAAGTGCAAAATACAGTTTTGTCTTTGTGTTTTTGCAGAGCAAAATATCTCTATTTTGTTACTTACTGTAATTTCAATACACTTGTTGTCAGCATATAATTTTTAGGTTAACTTTTATCTTTTGAATGTCTTGTTAAACTTTTCGGTAAGTAATTTAAAATTTCTTTTATTTCAACCGTGAAATAGGTCCATTACTAAGGTGACAGTTCGATGTCTTTCCGTTAACAAAATACTACATCTCACTTAGTTTACCAAGAACCTATTGGGTATAGAAACTAATGTTTTTCTATGCAAAGCGGAATTATGTTCCTTGTCAAGGAGGCTCAGTTAGAATTTTAATATAGATTTAATTTACATGGTTTTTAATGGTAACGGAAGGACAAAAAAAATACGGTAAAGGAAAGACATTTATCTATAAGCTGATACAGGGTAAAATTTTAGAATGATAGTGGAAAACAAACTATTTTCTAAAGTTAGTAGTCGCATTTAAAACATATATAAGTAATATTTGTACAAACATTATGTGTGCTTTAATTTAAAAAATAAACTTTTATTTAATTTTTTTAAAAATGGTTTTTTGATTTTATTTATTTAATTGTATGTGATAAAAATAATAAAAACTACACTTAAAAGTTACCAAGCATGGGAAAATCATTTTGGTATGACATATTTGTGATATGACAAGCCAATTTAAGCAGAAACAATTGCTTACAAACTTGATATTTATATTGGAACAATACAATATTGAAACTGCTTTCAGATTTGTTAACACGTCACAGGAAAGCATTATGGAGAGCATTAGGTCAACTGTTAAACATACTGCGAAGAAATCAGTGAATTCAAAGATCAATTTTCAAAAAGATGGAGTAATATCCATTCTCATCCTGACAAACAAAATATGCACTATTTGAACCCTGTAAACAAGTTATGTTACTGAATAAAGTCAGCATTTGAACAAATCGAAGGAAAAATCACTTCAGACTGACAGTCAACAGTCTGACAGTTCTAAATAATATTAAAAAGAAGATACAGCTGAATCAAAGGCACCAAATTATGAGAATATGTGAAAAGATTCATAACATCTGTAAAAGTTTTGTTAGTTGAAAGGAGAGGAAAGAAAATTACAAAGGACAATGTTGGACAGGTACTTCATATAGAAGATGAAGAAGTAAATATATCTTGTTTGAGAATACATAATAATGTGGGAATGATCTTTGTATTCCCTGACAGAGAAGATTAATGTTCTATGGATTCATAATATTTTTGAGTATTTCAAGAATTCAGAATTGTAGCAGATGACTTAGTTATTAGATGTCATTGTTTCAGACTGCTGTATATGCTGAATAAATGTTTGTAAGTTAAATTGTTTTCGACTTCTTGTCCTTCCGTTACCCTTAACAAATACATAATTTTTGTGCTTAAAATATTTTTTTTTTTAACTAGAGGTGAAATTGTAATGATTTAACACTCCCGTATGTGCTCTCTTTTTTTTTTTTTTTGAATTTTCCCTTTTATAGTTTGGCTGAGCTTTTGGGGAGAGCATGATTGCGTGAAAATCATGTCGCAAAAATATCCTTCCGTTACCGCTTTTTAAATTTCATTGAAAAAAAAGTTACTGGCGAAAATTTCCTGACTTTGGCTTTTTTAGCAACTTACTATGATGTGTATAAAAGTCTATGCCTCCGTTTTTGAAAAAATATATATTTTGAAATGCTCACAGACAGAAATATAGCGATTTTTTTTCAAACTGTCTTTCCGTTACCGCTGGAATTTACCAAATATAAATATTGTTATTTGTTAAAGTGTGCTTGGATCTTTATGCTAATAACTTAATTCATTTAAAGACATCAAGCCATCTGACAGTTAAAGAATATTGACCCATAAAAATATAATGGTACAGATTAATAATGTTAAGGAAAGCATACAAGTTTCTTTGCTTCCTATCAGCAGGTAATAAAGGTTATATAACGGTTATGATACAGTAATTGCAATGAATAAAATTTCCTCACCATGGAAAACGGTAACTATTCTTGTAATTGTTATGTGCAATTTGGAGCATATGGTAGAAAATCGTATTGTTACTATCATGTATACTTCTTAATAATCTTTCATTTTCTAATAATAAAAATATTTCATCAGCAGACAGAAATATCGTAACCATCTAGCGATGAGTAGTGCATTGATGTTTTTTTATATAATAAACTTAATTTGACATGAGTCATGATTTTTAATTGAAGGTTAAAAATAGCTGTTGTATCGACTACGACAAAGAAATATATATTATCGAGCATTTTTTCATCAGTGGAACACTTGTATACAACGATGATAGTTGTTTAAAATAATGACACCACCTAAAATTTTTGCCAAAGTTGGGCCTAAGGGAGAACTACAAATTCTGAGTAATCTGAGCTTAAATGAGGGTATATTTCCCTCCAGCTCGGTTGTGACTTTTCCACACTGATCAGCCCATTACAAAGGCAAAACTGTAGTCTCTGGTAACCATGAAGTTGATATAAGCTTGAAATGATTTCACATTTATGTTAATCTGCTTTTTTGTGGTATGTCTATAACTTTAGGGTAACAAAGATCCCTTTAATAGACCCTGTGTTGCAACTATCAACTGCGCAGATTCGCACCAGAATTGTTAAAAATCAAGAAGACAAAAGAACTAAACTATTTTTAATTCCATCGACATCAGTAAATAATGATTATTTCGTCAAAGAAGTTTTTCTGTCATAAAAACAAACATTAGATGTATCAAAATTTCAAATTTTCGAGGTGAGCAGAAGCAAAAGTTGCGTACCTTTTAGTTTAATTATAATAAAAACAAGGAAATTAGCATTTTTGTTAATATTAAAAGGGTTAATCGGTAGCTTATTAATGTTGTAACAAATACTCATAAATTATCAACCAATTCATTTCATAAGAATATCTTTCCCGTATATTTCTATGGATACTAATTTAAATGAAATTAAAAAAAGCAAAAGCCAAAGCATTCAACTTCTATTTACGAAACAAAAAGACGCTCTTGTTTAGTTGTCAAGTAAGTAATTTTTAATAACAAATTCATATTTTCTGAATTTTTCATGAAGAAGAAAAGTTCTTTTTTTTTAACGATTTTAATTAGTGAACTAGTTTAAAACATTTAGTAATTGTCAACGATGATATAAGCTAAATTTTTACGAGAGTCAAGAATATTATTTTAATAAGGAATACATAGACTAGTAAATTAGCAGAATACAATATTTATCATCAATATATTTTGTTGTTTATAAAGTTTTTACTTCTTGATTTCTAATTATATGTGCAAAAATAAAAAACCAAGATTTCAAATAGAATCGGAATGGTTTCTGTTGATACTACCAGATGCTTGAGGGTGTTTCATGGTGTCGAACCGATGTTACTGACGTTATTGGTACGGAAGTAGCCGCTGTTATGATTGCGCGTTCCATGCCCTTATTTGTGTTCGTGGAGCGCCCTAAGCCTCTGCAACGTTGGACAACCCTTTGCGCGATACATTGCTTTACCAACACCGAGTTACTATTATATCGCTCCTACCTAGGTAACGGCCAAAACGCCTGTACAACAAACCTGTTTCTCTGAGACCTAATCTACGCCCCTTCTCAAAGTCCAATAACGGATCGTATTGTCACCGGTTTCCTCTCAAAGGTCATCCTAGTCACAAAAGCGGCCATACAAGTCGACAGTTTCGTTTCAATAGCGCTTTGGCCCGAGTATCCCACTCTCAATCTTAAAAGTCTGAGCATCCTGTATCAACATAGCGCGCCTACCCTTGTCACACTGGCGGCAAAATTTTAAAAATATCTTACTAAGATGTAGCTCAGGCTGGGTGCAGAGGTTTTTTTTTCCTATGACAGAGTGTGTATTAAAATTTGAACTTGAACATTTCTACTTATTGACACAATGGATATTATTCTGTCCGGTGTATCTACAATTTGAATGCGAAAAATAGTAAATGATATTTTGGTGTAAAAGGAAATTAAGTTATCTTACAGTTTGCCTTGTCAAGGTTAGTGCTTTTATAGAGTATGATATACTTAGTTTAGTGAAATTATGAAAAAAGAAATTAAAAGAAAAAAAAACAAGCGCTGTATTGCAAAAGTTATACCTAACTGAATACATTGTTTTGTCCTAGAAATTTCAAAAACTTAAATTTTTCTCCAGTCGAGAAAATCTCTTCATAAAAAGGTCGAATTTTTTTTCTATGCCCTGAAATTTCATGTTCCGACCTTTACCATCAGCCTTAACCAAAATAGTTTGCTTAAAAAGTAAAATTTTAGTGCTTTGGCTAAATGTATTTTTTGGAGGAAGCTCAACGCATTAGACGCACTTGCTTCTTCATTAAAAAAAAAAAACAAATATTTATCGCGTTGATTTTCGTTCACCTCTAAGATTTTTTAAGTCGAAACAAGCTTCATTTTATTAAAATATTCACAATATCACTGTTTTGCAAACTATGGAAAGATATATATATATATAGACCAAATAACAAATAACCGAAATGAATCAAATTCGATAACGTTTTATTTTTATATGTTTCCAAATAGTTTCATAAACTAAGATATATTCACTTCCCTAAATTGCAATTTTTTTTTTTTTAGTTTTTAGATTCTTATCTAAATTTAAAAACGAATGCTAAGCTAACCATAGAGAATAATTGTACTCAAAAATAAAGTTTTCGGTTGCAGTACTTTCAACCAGAGACAAAATTCTGAATTGAGTTGTAGATGCTATCTTCTCAAAAGCTATTTCCGGAAGGTCAAGAATAACAGAATATGAAAGATGATGTGGAAGTCCGCATCATCGAATTGACATTTCTACTAGAAAATAAAATATTCCTTCCCGTAAAAAAAGCGTTCTTCACAATCCGTCATACTGAACAAGAACGTTTGTTTGCTTCTCAAGGCTGATCAGTTCGAGTGCTAGCCTTCCTATCAGAAGGCAAGAAGATCCATGATTCGCGAAAAACGAAAATAGAAAAGTTCAACTTCATCAATCATTCATCGTGACGTGGATTTATTGCAGTTGCTTCAAATTCGGCGAGTGTTACAAAAAAATAAAGGTATTAAGGTTCAAGGTGTTGAAAAATTAAGTAAATCTGTAAAGATATACATAACTGGCCTAAAGCCTGCACAGTAAATTAATTGATGAAATATATATTGTCTTTACATGGTATGCTAACCTGAGTGAGATATTTCCTGTCTCTCTCTTACAATGACTAGATTAATAAACTCTTCTACAAGGTGTTTGAATAAAATATGTATTTTAAAATTAAATAGGAAACAATTTGAAGAGTTCATCGAAAGCAGTATGCAAGCGAAGTTTGGATATGTTTTGAGCGAATTTTTTTCAATGAACACATCTATTTTGTTTTTAAAAAAATCGGGGCATAAATAATTGAGTAATACTCATAAAAAACGCGGGTTAGATTAGTAGAGAAATGAGCCTGATACTAAGAGAACGAACCTTCCTCTAGTTTATAAATGACCCTAACCTAACCCTGATACGCATTTGTTAAAGACATCTTTAAGAATTTTTGTTAGTCAGTTCTCATTTCTAGAATCATAAGGATTTTAAACTGAACTAAGTTTTAAAGATGTACCGTTTCACTTGTTGTCTTTTGTCTTTCATTTACTTTAATCATTTTTAAACAAAAACAAACTGGGAAAAATCCCGCATTGATGAAAAAACTTCATTGCAAAACATATGTTTTTTGCTAACACTTGAGAAAAAACTGCATATAAACGAATAATATTTATTTTGCTTTTTCTCACGCTAAAGAATCTCGTCATAATTTATAGGTTCAATAGTACCAATTTTTTTATTTTACGGAAGTTACATGTTTATTTAAAGTATATATATATATATATATATATATATATATATATATATATATATATATATATATATATATATATATATATATATATATATATATATATATATATATATATATATATAATATTAGGGTGGTCCTTATTTTTGAAGTTGTAGATATTTTACACGACGCCCCCTCAATTTGTTCCATTATATAAATAAATGATCCATGCAAAATTTTAAGTCAATCCATGAATATTAACATGTGCCCCTAGGGTTCCCTTTTTTGAGTTTCGAAGAAAAAATTGCGGATTTTTTCATTTTTATGTAAAAATATTCCTAGGTTTCATATTTAAAGTAATTTTGAACCTCAATAGATGTTGCTACTTCCAGACCAAGCATTCTCTCACTTTCATTCTGTAAAATTTTACATATTACATAGGGTACATGTACACCAATGGCCTTGGGACAGGCATATCGCTATTCGCGCTCGTTTCAAACCAAGCGGCAGGGGAACATTTCTTTCCACCAAGATGGACACAAGGGATTCTAAAGGCCATTAATGAATGGCCTAGGCCATTAATGAATGATTTTTGACAACAACAAATTGCCTCCTACAGGCTTTGGGGGTCTTGATTTAGAAAAGTTTCTGTGTATGTAATAGGTGTGGCAAATATTGTCACTAGGTTTCCATGCTATAAATATAAGTAATGTCAATTATATTTTAATTCGCTGTTCTTTAGTTATATACTTAAATGTTTATGCATTCTTATAATTGAAATTTTGAAAAATCCTCGATTACCCTACCATAAAAATAAACTATATTTTCCATATCTAAAATATAAATGAAAAAAAATTCCAGATCGGAATAATGTAAAAATCTATACTTTAAACTGTCTTCTATTTCAGTACATAGTCCTTTATTATCATCAAATTCCTCTTGCAATTCGCAAGATTTAGAAACCGAAATGGGTATCTATCCTAACCTGTTGAACCTTTTTTCTATATCTGGTCTACCACAACGCAAAAAAGCTTGACAACTATTGAGATCTGCTCGCATTTCATCAATGTTAGACAAATGCCATAATAGGGACAAAGATGCTGCTCATTTATTAACAGCCTATGTAGATGCATTAAATTTAAATCCAAATAACCTTATGATCAATCGTACATTCCTTAAGAGAGCAAGAGAAAATCTTCGAGAGGTAAAATTAGATTTCATGAATTTAAATTTAGATTTTTTAGTTATTCCCTTTGATACAAAGCTACATCCAGATATAACTGGAAAAAAACGCCGATAGGCTTACCATGATAGCTTCACGTTCCAATGCTGAACATCTACTCAGAATTTCTGAGATATTTCTTCAGTTGTATATGATATCTTAGATTGCTCTTTATTGCTAACTGTACTATTCAAGTACATGTAGGGCGAAATGAAATAATCCTTTGCGTTAACTTATTCCATTATTTATTAAATAAATTTCGTAACGCTTCACTAATTTATTTATATTTCTTCATTTAATTACACACTTATCGATTCACTCATTTACTTATTTTCTATTCATTCAATATTTTATTCACTAATTTATTTTTTCTCATATATAAAAACACATATTTAATTGTTTATTAATTGTTTCATTACCTATTCATTGTTTATGCATTCTTTTATTTGCTCGTCAACTTGGTGAAAAATATTTCTAAATATCAAATAGAAGATATTTTGCTTCAAAACATATTCTAGTTTTCAATTTGGCTCATAAAAAAAAGAAATAATGCACGTTTTTTTTTTTTTTTTGGTCATATTTTATCGCCAAAAAGGGAAAGCAATGTTTCAATGCAAGTTTACATTTCGTTCACTTTGAAAAAGTTAAGTTATCTTAACTATTTGCCTTTTCCCCAAGCAATCCTACCTCAGAATTTGCATTGCAATGTCTAAAGTACGAGGTGTGATTTTTATACTTTTAAAGGCGACATTTTGTGAGGTTTAATGCTTTCTTGCGAATGAATTTTTCAGATTTATCATAAATAGATGTGTCAACCCCCCCCCCCCCCGTTTCACTCATAGAAAGCCTGTCCTAATTCTGGCAACGCTGCACGCTGCTCGTCCTCAACGGTCTCATTTTCGTTTTTAAACCGGTCATATCACTTGTACACAACCTTCAGAGTTACCACATTATCGCCGTACACCAATTTTAACATTTCGTGAGTTTTTTTGCAACTTAAAAATAAAAACTTAATGTTAATGCGTTGTTCGAAATCCATGTTGCACGACAGACGTGATAAACTCAACCTCTTTCTAGCGGCCCTGGCAGCTGACTGATAAGTTCGAACGTATTACAAATTGTCCCTGCTTATCTTATACAAATACAAATAGAAAAGTGACGACCCGCAACAGGCTCTGGGCCCAGATAGACTGCTCCTAGTCAATTTACAATCCCCAGTGAAGATCAATGGCCCTCTTAAAACTATCTACTCGCTTGCTCATTACCACCTCTTCCGGTAGGCTGTTCCAGGGTTCCACTACCCTGCTATAATAATAATTTTTCCTAATATCCATGTTAGCCTGAGATTTAAATAGCTTAAAACAACGACCCCTTGTCCTGTTTTCAGTGTTAAACTTCAGCCCTTTTTTGTCCCCTCGGTCTCTTCTTTGCTCAAGACTGTACATTTTTAGCCTTCTTAGCCTGGAATCATAGTCTAAATGAGAAAGTCCATTTATTAGCCTTGTAGCCCACCTTTGAAACCTTTCCAATACATTAATATCTTTCTTAAGATAAGGAGACAAATCTTAGATGATCATGCTACTGGACAAGCCGCAGCATATGGATGCAACTTCAGCACACACACACAGACAGTTGCTGATATAAAAATTCATTCACCTTATTTTTGGATCACACCTCGTACTGTCACAATTAATGTAATAGCATTTTAATGCGGAAAACATATACTTTTCTATCTCATTAAAGCCTAAATGGTGATAGATTTAAACGAATGTTTTAAAATTTCAGATCTTCTAAATACAAAGTTATACCATGTTCTTTATTTTTGAATGTGACTTGTACAGACCACCTTAATCGAAAATATTACACAGTAAACTAATTGAGAAAAACTTTTAGGCAAATCTTCAGATTTACATTCCTATTTAGAAAAAACACCTGAGTTTTCAAATAGTAAAAACGAACAAAAAATCAGAACGGTTTCATGAGATTTTTTTTAATGCGTATTAAACTGTAAATTTCATCTTGTTAGACATTCTGCCAGTGTATCATAAGCTCACACAAAAAATTCGTTGTAGTACTTAGTTAGAAAATGCTTCAGCGGTCAATTTTAGGGTTGAACGAGCAAAATTAAGATCGGTCATGCATACAATATGTCATAGAATGTTGAAAAGTCATCATAATTTATAATATTTACTCTTATTTTCCTTTTCTTGTTACTGAATGAGTTGATTTAACTTAAAAAAATTGTTTTATAGAATTTTGAATATTTTACTTCTAATGAGGGCACGTTATAAACTTGTTTTACCTGAAGAAATTTTGAAACATGATATACAAACAAAGAATGTTCAATCCAAAATTAGGGTCTAATTTTTCACAACTTTTTCGCTTCCGAGATATACGCGATCGAAATATAATATACCGTAAAACCGTGCAACTTTAGACCAATGTTGCATCTTTAGACTATTGAAGAAATCTGGTAGTATGTGCCGTGTGGTGGGTCGTTGGAGCAAAGCTAAAGTCATTAAAAAAATTCAGTATGTTCGCAATTGTTGTTTAGCGAAGTTCATGTTGTTTATCTCAAGCTCTAGTGTTATCATTCTGGTGTCAATATTCCTTTGTGTTGGGAGGTTTTTGAAATTTTTCCTCCAGCTCTCAAAGTCTCCTTTGAAACCTATATTTGCCGATTGAGTCATCCAAAGGTAAGTTTATTACTTTATTACTTAGGTACTTAAGATAATTTAGCCTCATCGGCGAATCCTGATGTTGCTTTGTTTACTTGTCGTTTCAAAGTAAACAAAATGCGGGAATTTGAGTTGCAACTTTAGACCACCCATTTTTACTATTGTTTGTCAATATTTTGTGAACAATTTAGTACTGTCTTGAGCAGTTTTGGGGTTTTATTTGGTTTTAGACATGAATCCAGGGAAAAGAAAAAAGATAGGCGATCGTCCTTACCTCAAGTATTTGCCTGAACTGATGGAAAAGGTGATGCAAGAAATCAGAGCAACCAAAGTTCAAGAGGAAAGGCAAAAAAGGGTAAATTGTAGTGTTGGCCTCATTCTCCCGATGTCATTTGTTACAAAAAAAAATATTGCGACATTGACGAAACCTACCCAATTGGGACAAAATTTGTATCAAGCCCCTATAAAAAATGATTAAAAAAAAAAAACCTTGTAAAAAAATAAATAAATAAAATCCAGGAGTAGGTATCTTACTTATTGCATTTCATACTATCTAACATTCATATTTGCATTGTTACAAATTCTGTAAATAGTAATTATTGTAGGAACGTAACCTGTAAATAGTTTCCCGTAATGAATATACAACCCCTTTTTCATTCGGCTAAATTATACGACCCCTATTTTCTTTCTTTTCATTGATAACGGTCTACTACTTTACAGAAGCGTGTGGAATATTTGAGAAATTTCTTTTCGGTGTATTTAAGCCGTTAGCGATGGATAAACAGTTAGTTTCGATTGAGAATTTGTGCTGAGTGTGTATTAGCTCTGTTTATTACGAGGCATTTCGCTGTGTTGTTTTCGTATTTGGAAGTAAATACGTGTGTAAACGTTGAGTTTACGGTGTTGTGTGATAATTGCTTAATTGCTGATGAATAATTTAGCAGTTGTTGACGATCTTTCCTGTACATAGTGTAAATAAATTTCCTGTGTTTTTATCAAGAACTGTGTTTTCATTACAAGAAAGTGGAAGTCGCATCGAATCCGTTACAATTTGGCGCCCAACGTGGGGCTTCTTCAGGACTTTCTTGCAGTAAGTGTGACTTTGGACATTTTTTCATAAAGACTTTTTAAATTTGGACTTTATTTTTATGGTGATTACTCGCGCAATGGATGAACAATTAAAACAACTGCTTGATGCAATCAACTCTGTGAAAAATGATATGGCGGCTAATCAAAACCAATTGAAAAGTGACTTGACTGCAAGTTTTACTGCAAATCAAGAACAATTAAAAAATGAATTAACGACTAACCAAGAACTGTTAAATAGTGATTTAACTGCTAAAATTACTACAAGTCACGATGAAATGAAAAGTGACCTAACGTCGATGAAAACCATGATGGAGAATCAACTAACCGCCATGGGAGATAAAGTCGATGCTCTGGAAGAAAAATTTGATACTGTGGAAGAGCGCATCGCCAATATGGAAAATAAGTTGGAAGAAGAAGACAAGAAATTGACTTCATTTAAGGAAGAAATAATTAAGGACGTGGAAAGGAGATTGGCGACCGCGGAAAGCAGCTCTGTACAGTTTGGCGCTCCCACATCGGTTGCTCGACCGTCCATTAAACTTGCCACATTTGATGGGAAAACTTCGTGGCAGGTTTACAAAACTCAATTCATGATAGTGGCGGAAGCGAACGGATGGGACTCTGCTACCAAGGCCTGTCATCTTGCAGCATCCCTGAGAGGTGACGCAGCGGAGATTCTTCAGACCCTTCCGGACAGCCAGCGCCTGGATTTCGCCGCCCTCACATCTGCGTTGGAGCTTCGCTTCGGTGAGAAGTGCCAGAAAGATTTGAGCCGACTCCAGTTGAAGTCCCGTTTCCAGAAAACTGGGGAAACCCTGCAAGAGCTTGCGGCGGACATCGAGAGACTGTCTCATCTTGCTTTTTGCGACTGTCCTGCGGATGTTCGAGACAACCTGGCACTCAACTATTACATCGACGGGGTTCGAGATCCGGAAATCCAGAAAGCTCTACGGATGGCGGATGTCAAAGACCTGAATTCTGCTGTTGTGTATGCGATGAGATACGAGGCCGCCCAGCAAGCAACCCGTGTGAATCGCCATCCCATCCGAACTCTGGAAGCTGATGAGTCTGATTCCAGGTCGTCCCACCTCGCTGAACTTGAGAGACAACTCGGTGACTTGACAAGACAGTTGAGCAGCATAACAGCCCAAAAGAAACAAGAGCAGAAGTGCTGGAAATGCGGTAGTGAAGGACACCTGCGAAGGAGTTGTCCGGCTCGCCAAGCTACGCGAGGGAAGGAAATCACCACCACTAAAGCTCTGCAGATTTCCTCTTCTAGTAGTGGCAGTGATGGACTTTTCATTTACGCACATGTAAATGGGAACCCCTGCAGACTGATTGTTGACACTGGAGCCAATGTGACAATCATTAGGACAGATGTGGCTCGTGAATTTGGATTGAAACTGCTGTGGACATCGCCACGCGTAAGTCTCCAGACTGTGACAGGTGACAAAATTGAGATTGACGGTAAAGTGGACTTGGAAATAGTGTTTGGGAATGCCACCTACCATCATACGGCATTCGTCGCTAATATCACGGACCCCTTCATTCTCGGATTGGACTTTTTGAAGAAATATGACTTCACTCTTGACTTCAAGACTAATGAGCTGCACTCGATGAGAGAAGACATAGCCGTTTTCCCTGCACAGAGTGATGTAAAATCCGCTCATCAAATAATAGCTCAAACAGATTTATCGATTCCCTCAAGGTCAGAATCATTAATACCTGGCTCCCTTGAAGAAAGCAATAGTTTTCGATTTGGACTCATTGAATACCCTAACCTAAGCAATAGCCTAAAAGGAGTACTGGTAGCATCTACGCTTGTGGACCTTTCTAAGGATGTAATTCCTGTGAGAGTCGCCAACGTGAGTGAAAGGCCAAGGAATATCCGGAAAGGCGAAGTGTTAGCAACTTGTACTCCCGTAAACTGCATCATTAGAAGAATCAATTCCCCCGAGACTGTGTCTTCTGAGTCCTTGACATCGAAGTTAATTGGGAGTGCACCCTTATCGAAGGATCAAAGAACTGCTGCGGAACAATTGGTGGACGACTTCAAGCATCTGTTTTCATCTACATCGGAGGATGTTGGCCGTACGAATTTAACGCAGCATAGGATTTACACTGGAGAACACCCCCCTATTAAACAGCATCCAAGACGACTACCATTCGCTAAGAAGGAAGAGGTTGAAACCCTTCTGAAAGAGATGAAGGAGAATGATGTAATCGAACCTTCATCCAGTCCTTGGGCCTCTCCCATCGTCTTGGTCCGAAAGAAAGATGGCTCCACCAGATTTTGTGTCGATTACCGACGACTGAATGAAATCACCAAGAAAGACAGTTACCCTCTTCCACGGATAGACGACACCTTGGACACTCTTTCCGGACACAAGTGGTTTTCGACCCTGGACTTGAAGAGCGGCTACTGGCAGGTTGAGATACACCCTGATGACCGAGAGAAGACAGCGTTTACAACTGGACAAGGCTTATGGCAGTTCAAAGTGATGCCCTTCGGCCTCTGCAATGCACCAGCTACGTTCGAGCGTCTTATGGAGACAGTGTTAAGAGGACTCTCTTACGAATCCTGTCTGGTCTACTTAGACGATATCATCATCGTGGGACGCAGCTTCGAAGAACATCTGGCAAATCTTAGGAAGGTGCTGCAGAAGCTTAAGGAAGCCAATCTGAAGTTAAGCCCGTCCAAATGTAATTTGTTCCGCCGGGAAGTGAACTACCTTGGTCACATCATCTCTTCTGAAGGTGTACAAACCGATCCAGAAAAGGTGTCTGCTGTCAAGAGTTGGAGTCGTCCCGAAAACATCCATCAGCTGCGAAGTTTCCTGGGGCTCTGCACGTACTACAGGAAGTTTGTGAAGGGTTTTTCCAACATTGCACGACCTTTGCATAAGCTGACGGAGAGCAAGCAAAAGTTTGAATGGTCCAAAGAATGCGAAGATGCATTTCTACGACTGAAGGAGGCTTTAACATCAACGCCTATCCTCGCCTATCCTCAGCCTGAAAAATCCTTCATCCTAGACACTGATGCGAGCAACGAGGGCATCGGAGCTGTTTTATCCCAAGAAATTGACGGAAATGAACATGTCATCGCTTACTGGAGCAAATGCTTATCAAAGTCGGAGCGAAATTACTGCGTCACCAGAAAGGAGTTACTGGCCATAGTGAAAGCTGTAGAACACTTCCATCATTACCTCTACGGCCGAAAATTTCTGCTTCGGACAGATCATGCCTCATTAACTTGGCTTTTGAACTTCAAAAATCCGGAAGGCCAGATAGCCAGATGGATACAGCGGCTTCAGGAATATGACATGGAGATCAAGCATCGAAAAGGGTTATCTCACGGTAATGCTGACGCTTTATCAAGGAGACCCTGTCCTGAGAACTGCCACTATTGTTCCCGAATCGAGAAGCAGTATGGAACGACTAGCCCTACCGCCTATCAGGTGACAGTGACTCCAACATCATCAGAACCTGATCCATGGAGTGATGACCAAGTTCGAAAAGATCAACTTGAAGACCCCGACATAAAACCAATTTTAGAGTTCATGGAAAGTGACAGTCGACGCCCTAGCTGGCAGGACGTTTCCATCTTCAGTCCTGCAACAAAAAGATACTGGGCTTTATGGAACTCACTCCATTTACGGAACGGCGTGTTACACCGGAAATGGGAATCTGACGACGGTAAAAGATCTAGGTGGCAGTTACTACTTCCCCGATCAAGGATTTCAGATGTTTTGAAAGAAATACATAGTAGTGCGACTGGAGGACATTTTGGTGTCTTGAAAACCCTCAATAAAGTTCGGGAGCGCTTCTTCTGGAGCAAGGCGAAGGATGACGTGAAGAAGTGGTGCCATTCTTGTGACGCCTGTTCTGCTCGTAAAGGACCGAAGAAAAGAAGCAGAGGGAAGCTACATCTGTACAACGTTGGAGCTCCTTTCGAACGAATTGGGATCGACATCCTGGGTCCTCTACCAAGAACTGCTGATGGGAACAAATACATTCTTGTTTCCATCGACTACTTCACCAAATGGCCGGAAGCATATCCCATTCCAGATCAAGAAGCTACTACCGTAGCAGAGACTCTAGTCCAGCATTGGATCTCGAGATACGGAACATCTTTGCAGATTCATTCCGATCAAGGGAGGAATTTCATCTCTGCTGTGTTTAAGGGCCTATGTCAAATTTTCGGAATTGAGAAAACTAGGACAACACCACTACACCCACAATCGGACGGCATGGTGGAGAGATTTAACCGCACAATCCTGAACAATCTCTCGCTTATGGTTTCCAGAAATCAACAGGATTGGGACAAGAAGCTACCTTTGTTCCTGCTGGCCTACCGCAGTGCTGTCCACGAGACAACTGGATTTGCCCCATCTCAGATGCTCTTCGGACGAGAGCTTCGGCTACCTTGTGATCTCGTCTTCGGTCGTCCTCCGGATGCGCCTGCATCGCCTGAGGAGTACATCCAGGATCTCCAGGACCGATTGGAAGACGTTCATAACTTCGCACGAGAGCGAATCAACATCGCGGCGGAGAAGATGAAGACCCGATACGACACAAGGTCTACTGGACATGAATTCAACGAAGGCGACAAGGTTTGGTTATGGAATCCCATCCGACGGAAAGGTCTGTCACCCAAATTGCAGTCGCATTGGGATGGACACTACAAAGTCCTTAACCGACTAAATGACGTCGTAGTGAGGATCCAAAAATCACCTAATGCAAAACCTAGGGTTGTACATTATGATCGGTTAGCCCCATACTATGGCCATAGTTCATGAGTATTACGTAAGCAACCATGGTTGATAACATAAAAGTTGTAGATAATTTTTGCTTTTAATGTTTAGTAATATTTCTTGTTATTATTGTGTTTTCTGTATCTGTTAGTTATTAATTAATGTGTATATTTGTAAACTTGTGATAGAAGTTTGGCACCCTTTCTGGGGATTGTACTGCCCGGGACGTGCAGTCCTTAGGAAGGGGGCAATGTTACAAATTCTGTAAATAGTAATTATTGTAGGAACGTAACCTGTAAATAGTTTCCCGTAATGAATATACAACCCCTTTTTCATTCGGCTAAATTATACGACCCCTATTTTCTTTCTTTTCATTGATAACGGTCTACTACTTTACAGAAGCTTGTGGAATATTTGAGAAATTTCTTTTCGGTGTATTTAAGCCGTTAGCGATGGATAAACAGTTAGTTTCGATTGAGAATTTGTGCTGAGTGTGTATTAGCTCTGTTTATAGCGAGGCATTTCGCTGTGTTGTTTTCGTATTTGGAAGTAAATACGTGTGTAAACGTTGAGTTTACGGTGTTGTGTGATAATTGCTTAATTGCTGATGAATAATTTAGCAGTTGTTGACGATCTTTCCTGTACATAGTGTAAATAAATTTCCTGTGTTTTTATCAAGAACTGTGTTTTCATTACAAGAAAGTGGAAGTCGCACCGAATCCGTTACAGTATATTTGTATAAAATATGGTATTTTTCACAATCGATTATATTTAAGATAACCTGAAATTGACTCAAAAAGAATTAAAAAAAAATTATAAATCGGAAAAAGTAAGTACAATTCTTTTTTTTTTAATTTTTGCAGTGTACGGGATTGGAACAGAACGATCTATGCATTGAAACTTTAGACTGGAGCGGTTTAGCGATGCATATGAAGGAAAATTCTGCCGTGTGCAGGTAAAGGGCAGTAACTTCAAATTTTTCATTTTTCATTTTTTTGCATTTTTGTCATCTATTGTACGTTATCTTTATTGTACACGCTCGCTTATTCAGTTTCCGCTGAAAAAAAGGCGCGAAAAAGACATCTAATTCTAACATTTCCCTATTGTTAGTATTGAATCCAAAACACGTTTCTTCAAATATCTTGAAACCTCATTTCTGCAGATACTGCCGTTTACCTGCATACGGCAGAATATGAGGTGGTCTAAGGTTGTCACCACCATGTGCAAATACCACTATACCACTATACAAAAAATTCCCCCTCCCTTTGTGCGTAATTTAGAACTGTTTTCGAAGCGTCACTCTACAGCTGAGATGTATAATAGTGTATGGTTAAATTCTCAACTTTTTTTTGGCGAAGAATAATGAAAATATGAAGAAAAATACACATTAAGTAATCTAAAGTTGTACGGTTTTACGGTATACGGGCATATTTCAACAGTGTAAGTCTCGATAGTTATTTATGCAACTCTTATGACAATTTCTGGTAGTCACTGATCTTTCTCTTAAATAGCTTATACGTAGCACTTTTTATATCGAACTTGGTGCCCATGTATGAAGTAGTCCATAGATATCTTTAATATTTAAAAGTTGCGCGAACATTTTCCGAATCCTGGTTGATACACTTATAACTATGAAATGGAAACATACTATTATATGCTACTATTATTCAATCGCTTATATCTCTAAAATGTAAAAGATGCGAAAATTTAGACTCCCCATAGGGTTCAACACTCTCGATACATATTTAAGAAACATGCTTCAAATTATAAAATAGGGGCGCCTATTTGTCATGTAGACCAGTAAGACACACTCCGATTTTTCTACGTAGGATGACAAAACTTCACTAGATCCTGATTTTTTTTCGTCACCAGAAAGTCCAACCGAGGATAAAACTTTATCAAGAAATCATTTGTTATCAACAGACAAAAATAAAGCATGGGTCATTGCAAATGAGTCTTCACAAAATTGCCTGATCTTATTTTACAGTAAATGATGTTTCTTCATGGTCCACTGTAGTTTACAAGCATAAAAATAATAGTTTACCGTTCTAGAAAAATTTATTTATACTGTCGACAAATTCAAAAAGAAAAACTTTACTGCGTACCACCATTTTTTCCCTTGTTAACCCTACAAAAGTAGAGTTTACTATATTTGGGCCCCATGTTAATAATAAGGTAAATTTGCCATTCTTTGTTAAACTGCTAACCAACAAATTATAAACTTAAAATTTAACATGAATTTTTTTTCTTCTTTTTCATGAGTCATTCTAAAGATTGGAGCCAAACAACCGTAACTGAGCGAGAATTTAGGCGTTGAATCTTAATATGGCCTTATTTGAAACACTTACTTTAGTTCTAGGAAAGCAAAATCATACCGTCCTTTCGGAAGAATTTTTTTTAATTGAATCTTCTAAGAAGAACGACGTTGATGATTTTCTTATGGTCCATATTCTCCTTAAATTTTCCTATTTCTTATTCCTTGCATTGTCAGAGAATAACCCGTTATAATCATCAGCCCCATATTTTAGACCTTCTTCTGTGATTTATCTTTCACGTTGTTACTCCCCAATTTCGAATAACTGTTTGAGACCTTTCTTCTTCTGAATCATGTATCTAAAATTCAATGGTCGTCATTTGACAGGCATGTTGAAAGTACTACTAATCAATAGATTCAAATTTCTTAGTTACTGTAGACGCTTTAATGTAAATAAGTACATTTTTAAAATTAACATCTGTAAAAAAGAAGAACCGAAAGTCATTCAGAAGAAAATAAGATTCAGTTTAATGGAAAGATAAAAAATCAACAGAAAAAGAAAGACACTTAAAACTAAATATTTATTTTCAAATGTGGCATTCAAAAAGGGTTAAATGGAAACGAAAGCACATTGTACTTTAATGGAAGTGGAAATAAAATTCAATGATCAATCAGAAATATTAATTGAAAAGAAAAATTTAAATTAAAAAATAAATAAAGAAATCCATTTTGCTTAAAAAATAAGGTTCAGTTTAATGGAAAAATAAAAAATCAACAGAAAAAGAAGGACACTTAAAATTAAATATTTATTTTGAAATGTGGCATTCAAAAAGGGTTAAATAGAAACGAAAGCACATTGTACTTTAATGGAAGTGGAAATAAAATTCAATGATCAATCAGAAATATAAATTGAAAAGAAAAATTTAAATTAAAAAATAAATAAAAAAATCCATTTTGTTAAAAAAATCAATATCATCTACGCTTCTAGTTAAATGAAGAAAAAGTTTTCGGCAAAAAGAGAAAATAACTTTTAAAAATATTTCAATGAAATTAAAATCTCTCAAAAACAAATATAAAAAAAATGAAAATGAATTTCATTCAATATGAAAACACAATTTGAGATCCTGTTCAAAACGATTTCACATCAGAAGCGAGTGTAATATATCTTATAATTATAACAGGAGGATCAATTCTAAAACCCTTGATAAAGTACCAAGGAATTTCTAAAGCAATAAAGGAACACAGAAGGAAAAGCAATCGACAAAACTATTCTTGAGATCAGTAACATTTGTTTTTGTGTTGATGACGGACGGATTTTTATGTCTGTCTGCTAAAGTTTTTCCTTTGTCTAAGACTCTTCCTCCAGGGACAAATACTTTCAGACGAGTGTCAACAAAATTGGGATAAAACAAACTTATAAAAAAGAGAGATATAAATTTGTCTATCTGACAAAACTTCGTAACACAGCAATAGTATTAAATTCAGTAAATGAAAAACTCTTGAAAATTTCCTGTTTGAAAACAAACACACATAAATAACTTATCAGTCACAAACTTCTGAAGCTGATTTTATTAGTTTATGATAGCACAAAACCTTATTTGGATTCAACTCTGATTTAGTAAACTTCTAGATCTTCACAATAAGCAGTTCAAAGTTAGTTATGAAATATTCAATAAAAAGGGGGAAAAACAGTTGAAAGCATAAACAGCAAATACCTGTTTCGGAGTTAAAAGGAATGCTTTTTTGCACGCACAAGGTGTGAACATCTGCATTCAGAAACACCTGAACTGAGAGTGTTAGTAAATGACATGCTATATTTTTTATTATTTTTTTTAAATCGTTAACCGTATCGACTACCATCGTACTCCGCGCCCCAACTCATATGTTCTTTCGTAGTTTCCTCTAAAACTATATTGCTGTAAATGTTTACTAAAATAAAAATAAATTTGACTTTATTATTGTTAAAAAATGTTTATTTTTTTCCTCCAGTATTGAAAAACTTGAAATTTCTATCTCAGGGTTTTTGAATCATTTGTGGTATTATTTTGCTTCTATAAAACTACTACTAGTTCTATCCGAGGGAGAAAATCAAATCCTTGATTACTTAAGTTGAAGTTAATTATGTTGTATTTTATTTTAAATACCGTACACTATTCTTGTGACTGTTTTGAAATTTTGGTATTTATATGTGCACCGTTAACCAATTTTTGGTAAGGTCCTTCGGTCTTGCAGGAAAGAACAAACTGAACTGTTTTTTTTTTTTGAACTTTGTAATTATAGTACTCCCTTAAACTGCTTTAGAAAAAGATATAATTATTGATATTTTAATGCCTATTAATATAATAATACACATAAAGAGAAATATGCCGCAAATTTGCTTTTTTTACAACCTATGTGCTATTTTATTGTAACTGATTATGTTCAAAATTAAATAACCCGACAGTACAACTTCTAAAAAAAAGTTTACTCGTCTCTTCGGTGAGATTCTACTAAATATACTACAATACATGCTTCCGGTGCGAAGACCGCATTGTAAATGCCGCAGTGTAGTTTTTAGCTAACGGAAATAAAATAAAACATTTAACAGTCAACTTCAACAGTTTTCCGAACATCATTTTAAATTAACGGATTTTCAAAATTTAATAGGGCTCAGAGTATTTTGACATTAACATGCAATAAAATGCACAAAAAAATCAGTATGACATTAATAAAATAAAACATAATCTGCATAAAGCGTATCACAATAACATTTCAGACAAAACGGCTTCTGGTGAAAAGAAAAGACCAGTGCTTAATGTCTGAGCTATGTTGCTTAGAAACGGAGGAGGCGATGATGACGCACTTATGGTCACCAGACATAATCCCATGTGACTTTTCTTGGATGGATTCTTGAAGGACATTTTCTTTGTTCCTCTGCTCCCCGATAATCTCACAAAGTTTCGCAACTTTATCACTTATGACATTGATCGATTGTAAGAGGGGAGTAGGAGTGTCGTGCTGATGTAGTCGGAGTTTTGCAAATTGACTTATTGAACATGCTAGACATGTTAAAAATATCAGTATTTTCTTTCATTTCTGGCTGAGAATAAATTGAGCATTTGTATAATCATTTGTAGTGAGCTTTTCAGAACTTTGATAGACATAATGCATAACTTGCGGAATTTTGTTTTCAAGCTGAGAGAAACTCGTGGTTTTACTGAAGCATTTGAGTGTAATTTCAATATAATTAATTGACTTACATTATGTGAATGTGGTTACGAAATGCAAATTTGAAATTTTGATTTTTTTTATTAGAAAGGTGCTCGTAAACCGTCAAAATCTATTTATACATAGTTTTTTAAGTACGCTGTTTTTTTGGAGAGGTTTTACAAACGTCAACAGATGAACTAAATCGTGATTTATATTTTGTTGAACTATAAGTGCTTAAATTTCAGATTAAGATGACAAGTGTTTCTGAAGTCAGGGAAAAAAATACATAGTTTAATTTCATATTCGTGCCTTAATAATATTCGAAAGTAAAAAAGTATGAGAGATTTACTTTAATATTACATTAACCCAAAACGAATATGCTATGAAAGAGGTTTTAGCTTACTTTTATCATTGCTTCAGTGGAAGTCTTGTTATAGCTGTAAATATACTAAATAAGGCAAATGCCTTATTAGAAAACGTGCTACAGATACAACTTTAGCTACTTTTATGTCTTTTATTATTTGTTTTATGTTTGTAAATTTTAGAAACAGTATTATATACGCATACAGTTAGCCAAGATAGGAAAATATACTCTCAAAAATGTTGGGAAGCTTTTCCCGACGGTTTCAAATATAGTTTGGTCGTATCTGATATTTTGATAAACTACGAGTGCTCAAAATTCAGAGTGAGATAATGCGTATTTCTGAGGCTAAGAAAAAGCGTTGTCAAATTTCATATAAAAATGGAGCGCTTAAAAATATTCTGCTGCATAACAATTAATAGGCAGCTTATTCTAGGAACTGATTCTTTTTCAACTTGAAGCAACAGCAACGATTTCAATATTTCTTAATCGAAAAAAAAAAAAAACACAATTTAGAGAAGTAAGTTGCAAAAGCCTATGTACGCTTCAATCGAAAAAAAAAAAAAATGCGTCGTATAGCATACATTTGTAAATAAAAAAATAAAAATTTATTTTTTCTACTTACTTCATTAGAGGGTTTTTTTTACACACAGATGATTTGAATAAAGTTTTAATCCCTCTTGCAGAAAGTAGCGGTGGTCAAAAATTCGGATCTCAACAGTATCTAAATCTTTAGTGTAGGAAATAAACTTAAAATAATGCTTTGTATTGACTCAGAACATTACTTACGTTTTATAGTTACTTTAACCATTGATTCAGATAAAGTGTGTGGTGAGGTTGACAACGGGGTATTTTTTCCTGATTCAGATACACTTTTAGGACATATTTTTGTGTAACTTCTATCGAAAAAAAAAGAATTTTAAACTTTTTTTATAGTTGCATTAAAATATGCAAAGGTTGTTTAAATGACTTTCTTTACAAAATCAGAATTAAACTCCGATTACCTTCATTTTTATTCTCTGGTACCAATGCTGATTACTTGCACCTTGTAGAAAGGAATATAATCCCTTGAAATCTTCAACAAGAATTTGTAATCAACAAGCAAATAAAATTTTGTAGTTTTCTTCTAGCGAATAAACTACTGGTTTAAAAATAGCTTTTATGCTATATAAACGCTGAATTCTTAAAAAATTTCCTACACCTATTAATTTATGGCAAACATAGCTACTCGCTTTCAAATAAAAAGGAATTTGATAATTCTAACAGCCTCAGAGTTCTGAAATTGCATCAACAAAAATATACGGAATGTGTGAAAGGAAGCAAAATACAATGTAATAGAGCCTTAGAGTGAGCATTAAAATTTAAAAAATAAACTCCTGTTTTTTTGTGATCAGATACAGAAAAAACTGTTTTACAAAGATTCATTTTAAAGATATCGAGAATTTAACGTTGATTCAATAAAAATCTCCTTGAATATCGCAAATATCGGCAATTGGCACTGGATTCGGCTTCCTATTTTTGTCGCCAACTTTTGTCAAGTTAGGGACAAAAGCTTGGTGGTCTATCGTCAAGCGGTCGCCATATTAAACATTAGTTGTCTGCATTGACATTAACTTCATTTTGTTCAAAAACATAGCCTAAAGAGTCATTTCGAACATTGGCTTGCAACCAAAAAAAAAAAAAAAATGCTCAACTAGACTTTATAAGGAATTTAAAGAATTTTTAAACTTTGAATCATCTACGTCATACCACTTCTGATTTATACGAGATGCGTACAGTACATACGTGAGCACATACAAACGACAAAATAAAGCTTCTGAAAACTAACGCGGGAATTATTAGAATGGTTTTTCCTTTGTTCATACCTTCGTAGGATCATATATACGTGCCAATGGGGCAAAATAAAGAAAACTGTAGAACAATAATTAAAGGAGGAGTGAAAGAAAAAATTAGTGAACATTTTGAGTGACAATATTCACTAATTCATTTTCACGTACAAAGAAATATCAAGCTACAAGTGGAAAAGGAATGTATAATAGATTTTTTTTTTAAATAATCGTAACAAATCTTTTAAAACATGCCGATACGAATGAAATGCTATCACATGATACATTTTTCAGTTAAAAGATCACAGTATATAAAATAAAAATATAAAAATATTTCAGCACAAGTATTAAAATATATTTAATGTAAAAGGTCTTTACATTATATATTTTAATAAGGTCCAAACGGTTACTAAAATTTATCTTAAAGTACAATTTAGTTTGGTTACACATGTGCTTCAACTCGCTTACATTTTAATTCACAAAAAGAAATACAATACATGCTAACTCAAGCTGAACACATTCAAAGCTAAAGGTCTCAACTACAGTCGTAAATGCTTCAAAGTAACTTGGGCTAAAATTAATGTGTCATTTTTCTCTATAACGAAACGGGTTTAAATCATACTTAATGTCAACGCTCTTTACTTCAAAATAGCAGAAAACATTCCGTGTTACCCTTTTAAGCAGCTCGTCCGTATTGAGAGCTAAAAAATTTCTCAACAATAAATTTAAATATTTATTCCCGATGCCAAAGACTCTAGAGCGATAGAAATACTTTTTTCAAGATGGTTTAGATTTTATTAAAACCTTTGAGTTCATAGTCAAAGTTGTAGTGTCACGTATATATTCTTAATGGCCTCTTGTCACGAAAGAAACAGTGTAAGACTCTTGATTAGACTAGTCTAAATATTCAAATAATATTCCTTTTTTGCAGGATCAAGTCACGCCACCCGATGGTTTACTATGAAATTATGATTTAGGTCACTGGAAGTTCCGGAAATTAATAAGAAAGACAAGAAATATTTTAGTATAGTTGTGGGACAATTTTATAACAGGCAAGTTGTTTATGAGTTAGGAAACATTAAGAGATAAAATTGGGAATATTTTATCAGATTTTTATAAGACGTAAGCTTTTAAAATACTTAATTTTATATTTACTAAACTGAATATTTACGAAAATCTCATATCCCCCATGTCAATAGCATTTTTCCAAAAAAAATTCGAAATAGTTTCTTTATTTTCAAAGTTGAGATTCTGAATTACACTGATAAAGCGAGGTTCCCAAAATACTCGAATACTTTTTTGAAATGATACGCACAGTAGACGCTCAATTTTGCTCATCGTTATGCTTTCAAATCAATGGTTCCCAACATGCAGATGCCTGCGGACCATTGAGTCTGAAACTAAATTACAAAGGACCACCAACTACATTTTTATTGCATGTAAATGTATATTATCTGTTGTAAAAAAATTCAAAAGTGATTAAATCGTCCTAAATACAACATTTTTTAGAAAGAAATTATTAGTTTTAATTAAGAAACAATTATAATTAACAGCACAGTGTACTGATCACTAACTGCCGACTAAGTGACGTCCTCAGTCTCTGCCATGAAGTGTTCACCAGACATAAAGTTGTCGAAAACTCGTTTTCTAAATGATACACAAATTATGATTGACTATTAATAAATAAATTTTAAATTTGGTATTTTCCAATGTATTCCAATTCTTAAATCCAAATAAAAAAGATGTGAAATAGAAAATAAAATAAAACACTTATTCTTCTATATAGGTTACTGACATAAAGGTATGAATATATTAAGATGCTCCCTAACTTGTTTTATTTTTTTTCGCGTTGTTCAGTTTAGGTGCAAAAGTGTTCTTTTTTCAAAATTGAAGTTCGAAATTGTGCACAAAAAATATTCGTCAATTTCATTCTACATTTCCCCAAACTTGTCGCGTAACTGCATAGAGTCTTTTATTCAAAATTTATTTATTGTTTATTCAGCGAAAGACGTATTCGTGGTTTTGAGTTTTTGTCTGCAAAAAAAAAAAAAAAAACGTAGTAGCCAATAACAAACACTCTCATTATTTTTCATTGCCTTTCCACTGTAATTCGCTCCACATGGAATGCAGCCAAAAGTACAAAAAGAGAAAGAGAACTGCAGTAAAAAAAATCCATATGTAAAAGCAAACGAATGAGACACACATAAAACTACCATTATCATAGATTGTGATCTGATACTACCAACGACTATCATTTCGTAGGTTTTTTATTCGTTTTTATAATTCACTAGCAAAAGATAATTCGACTCAATCAAGCAAAAAACCCTCTTTCTTTGTTCATGATCAAGTATTAAACTGTATTATCTTTCCGGTGCAGTGTACAAATCTTTGTGAATCGGAGAAAGAAATTAGTAGTTTTTAGAAGTTTAAGAAGTCAATGAGCAATTTCTAATACACAATAAGTTGTATCGAAGAAACCTTTTCTTGGAAATTAAACATGTTTAGTTGATAAAAAGTTGCCTTTATATACAGACTCACATGTATTTACCACAAAATATTTTATTCAAAAAAAAAAAAAAAATTAGATGTGACGCCCGAGGCCTAAACTTTATAATTTTCTACAAAAAAAATTTTTTCTACATATATTTTTTTAAATTAAGGATATTTTTGAAAAAAAAAAAAAAAAAAAGAAAAAGAAAAACTTCAAGTTGACTAATGTAAACAATGAAGTCGAGCATTGTTGTAAAAACAATACTTTTGCTCTTATGCAGCATTTAGATCTTCCGCATAGTACACAAAATAAAGATTTTTTAAAGCTAAATTTTACATTATTATTTTTTTTTAATTTTCAGTATAAGTAAATTAATTACATTGAGAGGAATACAAAATGCTTCTGATACTATTTCTGCTGGTTCTTATGTAAAATGACTTAATAAATCCAAATATGACCTCTGTTTTCCTCCCGTCCCAACCGACTTTTGCAAAAGGCGCCCCACTGCTTTTTAGTTTTCGACGATTCCATTCCCATCATTTTGAATTGGAGGGAAGTAGAACATTAAAATAACCGTTAACGTCCCTCTGAAGGACTAGAGAGATAAAAAGTTTTAAAACCTAAACATTTGTAGCAAGGAGAGAGATTTAGTCTGGGGGGGGGGCGCATTTCCTCCTAAAATATTTTAAAGATCATTGATTAAACGAACTTTTTTTCTGGATTTTGCCCACATTTTTTTTAAACTTATTTTTGGTGTTGAATTCGAATATCGACCTCACTACAATCCCCGTATCCGAAAATATTTTCACGTTGGAAAATTTAAAAAAATTAAAAAAAATGGAAGCATCACACTTTGCATTGAAATCGCATAGCAGATCTTACATAAAGATACTTCACAGATATAATTAAAATTAAAAATTAAGTTAAATGATTTTATAATATATAAATACTATATATTAATATTTCTGGTTCTAGTGTTCAGTTTTCATATTCAATTCTTGTAATAGGATGCTGGGAGTTAATAAAATAATTTTCTTAAATTATAATCAAAAAAGAAATCAAAATATTTTTTATCTGAAAGAACGTAAAATTTATATTGAAAATAGTTTATTAGGGAAATACATTTTAAACTAACATTAAGAAAAAAAAAGAATAAAAATTAATTATAATTTTTCTAGTGGTTAGATATTAACTTTGAAAAACCCTTATTAACAGTATATAATTACAAGATTTGCTCATGAAAACTCAATACAAAGTCAAAAATATAAATAAACATTAATTATTTCCACACACGTAATTTCATATCTAGTACCATAATTGAGAATTTGTCAAGATTTTTTTATTAGTGTTATCCTAATAAATCATACCATGTTCACATTTGTCCCATGCTAACATGTGCCCCCCCCCCCTTCCTCCTGCATAATATGTTTACATTTTAAATAATCAAAACAGATGGCATTGCTATGAAAGGCTTAATCTGTTTCAAAAACAAAAGAAATCTTCCTTGGGCGCTAGAGAGACACATGTTACAAGTAATTTTTAAAAAATTTCATGAAGCACACTATTTGTGCTTAAAAAACAGCAAATACCACTAACAGTCCTAAATTCAATTTGTAGTTTTTGGACATCTTTGAATAAGAAAAGTTTAATGTATAAATATTCTTAGGCATATGATTAATAAACTCCTAATTCATTATTTTAAAAAGTTTTTCATTCAAAATGTTTCTCACTCTCAGCTATAAAGTCCAAAGAACTGAATGGTGATTAAAATAATTCAAATTAGCTTCAAAAGAAGTTCATAAGGTAATGGAAAGAAGCCTAAAGCATAATGACAAGCGTAAAATTTAATGAATTTTGCAACCATCTCTAGCTGTAGGAGGAGACTCTTGCCATCTTATCGTAATCGCGTCCGAATCATATACTTCCTCCAATCATTAAGGAAATAGCTGGTGTAGTGGAAGTAATTTGAGAATCGAAAGGGAACATATGATTCTTGTGGAGAGTGTAATTTGATTCAAAAGCTATTCACGCTTGTTATCTGCGGGAGAAGCATAATTTTAATCATATGAATAATTTGGGAAGGAAACTGGTCTAAGTACACCTTGTAAAGTGGGTGTCTGGAAGAAAATTAAATTCACGAGTTTAAGAGCACATGTGTTTTGATATTAATATTTCAAAATATCGTGCATCTTGCGCGCAATACTGCCATATGACGTACTTTTTAATTTTTGATTTTATGTGGGTATTGCAGTGTGCTTACAGGGGCCCCGTGCCTGAGCAGACCCATGCCTTTCGAGTTGTCATGTCATTTTTTGAGTATTCATTTCAGATATCTTGCCAAATTATTCGTAAGAGGGTGCAAAAAGTTTAGCATCCAACCACGAAGGTTATTTTGAGCGTGATATAAGTTCGCTTACATCTTGGTGCCAAAATTATTGCTGTTTGATAAACAAAGTGAATCGAGCGTTATTTTCAGATTACTAATTTTTTTGTTTGTAGATAAACCAAGAGCTTAGATGGATATAGGCTACAACAGGTTTAGCGCAGGCTATCTCTAGCTGTTTTCTCAAGCCAAACAAGGATTTCCCAGATCTAAGACGAGTTCTCAACAACCTGCAAATAGTTCACATCCTGCCCTAGTAGGTAGTCTCACGTAATTTCTGTCAAACGAAACACGTAGTTGCCATTATCACATTGGAATGCACTATAAGATACCAGTTCACACCATAGAAGAAATTAGAACTGCAGTAGACTTCGTTTGGCAAAAGCATTGAGCTATAATATTAAGAGGAGAGATAACTTCTGATTCTTCAGCAATGAAGCTCTTGGTCTGAATTTCGATTGTGTATGGCAAAACGTTGCGCACTATAAAACATCTTCTATATCGGGAAAAGATCGTTTCTTTCGCCATCTCAAACCGTGCAGATTAAAGACTCGAGAAATGCATGGCAAAACGTTTGACAGAATAAAACTTTAGCTTAAATGTAGAAAAAAGGGTTATTTTACCATACTCGTTGAGGCAAAAAACTGACCGCCCAGTACCTCCTTTTAATATTACAGTTCAATCGGCAAAACATATTTCAAGACATTACTGACCTCTTCGACAGTGCTCAGTGCCACTTAAAGGCCTATATACCCGAGGAGGAGGGGCATTAGGTTTTGAAGAAAAAAAAATTAACAAACTCTACCACTTCTTTAAGCAGGCTATAAATGAAAGAAAGGAATTTCTAACTATAGTGAAATTTCGTACATTGAGATTACTACAGAACGTGCCACCCATGCTATGAAGGTCTAATGGGGTCTGTTCTAATAATTCCTAATGTGGTTTTGGTTATTTATTTATTTTTGCTATTTTATTATTTTTTTCACGTTATGTTTTAAGTTTAGCTACGTTAAGTTTTAATTTTCTCCCATAACCGTCATCTGGGAACAGTTATCGCTTCTGAAGCCAGTCTATATTTAGATTGTTATTTCCGTTTCATTGGTTTTGTTTTTATAAATGTAATTTTTACTGAAAGTTAAATAGGTGTTTCCGAATATCAGAGTTGGAAGAGCTTAATTTCGTCCTTCCAAAGAAGACTTTGGCAGTCTTTGACTCTTAAAATCACAGATTCTAAGACGAGGATTTTACATAAATTTTAAAGTAGTTAACATATAATATATAATATGCATTTGTCTATCCTATACCCTTAATTTTTCCAACGTTAACAGCTGGAAAGTCAAAGTGAAGTATCTCTATTGAACTGCCAAGAGAAACATAGCGCTTAACATTTTACTAGTAGACAATATGTAGATAATTAAATTTTGCCCTTATTTTGTGAAAAAATGTATCCACGAAATATCAGGCAGCATTTTCGACATTCATACGTCCAAGTTGCTGCTGAAAGGAAGAGACCTATCGCAGATTGCATTATTCCTTCAAAGTATGTTATTATGCAGACCAAGAAAGCCATTAGCAAATTTCGTTTGGCATTTACTGTGAGCTTGAACATCCTTGACAGTTGCACATTCCTGGCTGAATTTTGATGAATCCGACAGAATCCCACGAGACTTTCCCATTATAGCGTGCGACAAAGACATTTAAATAGTTTCATCCTTGGGACGCCTAGAGGGAGAGTCTACCTTGACTGCAAACCAGCCCGCGAACTATATCGATTCGAAAGCGCGCTTTCAGCGCCGAAATGCGAGGGGTTGCCACACAAGAAACCCAATCCTTTTGTTGGCGGAACGTCTAAAGATTTTAAAATGCATTTTATTATTAAGAACTAGAAATATGGCTCAAAGGGATGTAATAATATCGTTGCCTGAGTTTTACGTACAGGTAACTACAAATTAACGAAAAATTGAATGATTAACTTTTATTGAAAATGTTTGTGACACAAATACTTCTAATTAAATAAAATTTTAAATTTTAAATTTATAACGTTTAAACGTAATCTTCACCTTTAACAAAAATCGTCTAAAAGCATTAATGTGTTGACTTTTCTCGAAGCAATATGAAAAAGTACGTTGTAGTTACCTACTTGCATTCACCTCCTGATATGTAGTAAATAGAAGTTAAATAACAAAAAAAAAGTAATAATAATAATCAAAAGGGGAAAGGTTTAAGTTCCCCATTATTGGAGTAGCAGTTGAAGTATTTTATTTGTCAACATTTGAGCAAAATGGCAAACGGTGTAAATGTCAAAAAAAAAAAAAAAAAAAAAGAAAAAGAAAAGAAAATCTTTTATTAATGCTTATAAATTTTCCCTCGTTAATTATACGCATCTTCTTTTTTTTCCGTAAGTGAAAAATGTTCTAAAAATATATTTTTTGCGTTCTTTTCAATGAAACCAAAATTGAGACTACACGCTAAATATTTCGAACAGAAAGATCTAGTTCAGGTTCAAAAACTAAATTTCGAATTAAAAAAGGAGTTAATTAATATATTTTTTCCGAAACGGTCTATTAACCTTCTCAGCACTAACCATGATAAACTAAAAATTTCGACAAAATCGGTCCGGTAGTTTCCGAGTTTACTTCAGACACACAAATTTGGAGCTTGTGTTTTATTTATATAAAGATTTATTCTGACACCAACCACCTACAAACTACGATAGTCATTTCGTTTGTTTCTTTTTTAAATTTAAGGTAATAATTATTGAAATAAAAAACGTGCTTTTGGACAAAGCGGGTATAGGATTTAATCATGTATTTACTTATAATTTCTTGATTTGTGTGCTGACTTAGATTTTAGATTTCAACAGGATAAATATCTCTTTAAGAAGTTATTTTTTAGGATGGCAATTAATTAATCTATTACTTTAATCAGTTATTTCTTTATGTTTTATAAAAAAAATGTGCTGACTTTAAATTGGATAAGTACAACTATTTTACATTTTATTATATAATGGCAAGTAGGTAGTACACTATTTTAATCATTTATAACTTCATACTTGATCGGCAAATGTACCAAACCATAATTAGTTACGCTTAACCGCTTTGGGCTCCCTGGTAGGGAGCCCAAGCGGGTTTTTCAAATGTTTGTAAAAATTGATAAGAAATAAATATTAGGTTTGAAATAATACAAAACTAAATTTTTATTTTGAAGTTTCAGAACTCTGCCAAGAAATAAAACCGAAATTGTTGCGATAAAATCCAAAAACTACAATTTTCGAGCGTTCTTCAAAAACCTACCCGCTTTGGGTCACCCTCCCCTATGCAAACGCAATATTAGTTTTTGAAATGCATACTGTGACAAGAAAATTTCATTTACGTGGCGCACAGATAGCTTTGAATAAAGTCTAAGTTTTAAAAGTTAATTTATAATTTTTTAATTCGATAATGCAGATTCACTAGCTGGGTTTTCTGGTTTTCTCAATGCTAAAATACATCTTATAATTAATAATTTCAGGCAAAGAAAATAAGTCTTTTTTAGTCAAGTATTTTTTTTAGTAACAATTAGTATACATTACAAATTGTGAAAGATTTCCAAAAAAGGGGGGGGGGGGAACAAATGAAGAAATGAAGTATTCCTCCACCAACACTTTCATAATTAAGACATTAAGTATGGTATTTGTCTTTAGGAAAATATTTTATTCTTTCTTTTTGAAAAATATTTTATTAAAATTAAAAGTGGTGAAAATGTAAAAGAAAACCCCAAAATGTGGGTGCTTAGCTCATTTTATACCTCTTTCTGAAGATTTAAAAGACAAATGCGATGCTTAATCATTATACTGCTTTAAACGCAAGTTTTATATATTTCTGCATTGTGTGTATATATCCGCAGAGTCATATCGAAATATCTTCAATCTTTAGGATTTTTATATCGCATGACGTCATTTAGAAACTTTCCTTTCCTTTGATCTTTGTTTCTACCAAACGTTGGGCTTGGAGCTTTACCGAGGCAACTTAATAGTGCTGCGAACCGTGCGATAAATTTTGAAATTTATCTGTAATCCTTGTTTTTACTCTTTAATTTAAATTTCGTCACACACGGAATGGTTTTTTAGCGTCTTCTGGAGAATCACATTTTGGAGAATATTACTGCATTATTGTGCAGGAAAATGTTGGAAATACGGCAGGATTATTGTAGACCAGATTGTATTATTGAATGTGATCCTTATATTTTATTGTTATTACAAAAATGTATCTCAGATTTTGCGGTACTAGTGAATTCTTGTTCCGGATTTAATAAAGCATACCATTAGCACAGTTTTGGACATTTACGTAAAGGAAGAAATCCGTGTTTGTTAAAATTGCGGAACTTGTATATGAAGCAAATAAATTGTGTGACCTTCTAAACTATTCATGAATGTGTGTAATATTTTTTTCCAGGTAATCCGTTTTGTAATTAAGGTCGAACTTGTGCGAATGAACTTTAAGTTCTCTCATGGTATCTTTAAACCATCTCTTAGAAGATATTAGTGACATTTTGGCTATATTTGTAGTTAATGAATGGTCCTAACATCTGAGTGTAAATGTGTACCGTAACTTATGTAAAGTGAAATTGAATTTTGAACTTTTATGACTTAATAAAATAAATGCTACACCTAATATCATATTTTTATAAATCGACTTATTTTAAGCATCCAATGGTACTATTTTATTCTTTCAGTACTAATATAGTCAAAGAGGAATGATATAAATGATTAAAAACTTATCATTTGATCTGTTTTGTTAAAATAATTGCTGTTTAATATCTTTATATCAAAGTCTTTCTGGAGGGTTCAAACGTTACTTGCACTACTTCGAAAATAATCCGCCTGATAATTTAGGCTTAGCAACTTACATATTAGATATGTGTTGCATTCATCATAAGAGTGAGTAAGCAGTTGAGTTTTATGAGTTTTTATAGCTTGAATAACGCAAAAACTTAAAGGAAAAAGATTGAAAAAATCTGAAACAAAACAACAAAAACAAAATTATTCACAGCGAACGAACTTTCAAGCTGTACAAAGCTGAGTACAATCAAAAACTGAACCTAAATTTAAGTCAGAGCAATGCTCATGTAGTTGGTGCAGTAATCAAGCGTTCTTTTTCTAAAATGGGTTGAATTTTTTGCACGGAATAAGTACATAATGCTCCTTTTTATTTACAGAATGTGAACTGATATCAAGTTTTAGTCTTATTTTATCCCTTAAAACATAGAAACAAAAGATGTATTTTTTCACGTACGTGTCAAAATCCAGTGGCGATAAACTTTGATTACTAAATAGCTCTTAAGTATATAGTGTTGATTGCTCACTTATTTTATTGCCAACGTATTTCAGTTCCAAAAATGTGGCTTTGGTTAAAAATTTCAGCATTGAGACAACTCTTAATTTGGTTTTGTTAGTAATATGTTTATTACATTGTCACTATTTATTACAAAATCATATAAAATAAAAAGTGACTCCACAGTGTTTTTTAAGCACACTTGAAGTGTCAATATTTGGAGTCGAGAATGTTTTTGGCGTCCTACTTGCATTACCATATACTTTTTTGATTACTAAATCGCATTTGTAGGAGCAATATAAAATAAATATAAAGTTTCTTTGTAAAATAAATAGCTCATGCAAACATTTGTTAGAATAGACATTTTTCTTTGTTCCATTTTCATCCTCTCAGCCTTTCCAAAAATGTAATACCTTAAAAATGTAATTTTTCTTATTCTATCGGATAATTTTCTCTACGCAAATCATTCAAATAACTTTGTATTAAGTCTGTTTCAAAATTTTAGACGGTAAAGAAAAATGTCCCTAAAGTATGGTGCACCTTATAGTTTTTATAGTGTAGGGTAGGGCGGGGCTAGTTGAGCATGGGGGCACGTTGAGCAATCGATATATCTCGAAAACTATTCACCATACGTGTAGGCATCAAATGGCGGAAAGAAAGGGTTATGGAAGGGGCTGCGATCTGTAATTGCAGCTTTAAAAATGAGTGACATTTTCGTGCACATTATTATTTTTTGTGACAAAATAAAAGTAAAAAACTCATTTACCGCAAGTTTTCGTATGTATTAGTCCAATAATATCTGTTTTCTGTCAGGCAAGTTTTATTCTGTCATAAATATACTGTACCGTAAAACGGTACAACTTTGTGCCAAGGGGGCAAAGATGGACCGCTATTGTCATGGCGATTATTTTGCTACCATTAGGTAGCTAAAGACGCTTAATCAGAGATTGCCATTGGGTTTGTAGACCTTAGATAACTTAGTCGTTCTTAGTGAGTGATTCGACTCACTCGTTGAAGAGTCAAAAGTCTCCTTTGGGCAGACCACTTATACTGTTGAATTAAGCCGCTTGTTGACCTAAAATCTTTCATAGTTTTACAATCTATCAACATTTCTTGAAAATGAGAATGTTGGGGTGCAACAATGGGGCACCCATTTTTCACGGTTTTTAGTGGCTTGGAGCTTCATTTTATTTTCTGTAGGGATGCTTTCGTCATATATTGTGTTATTTATTGTAAATAATGGCAAGAAAAGACAGAAGAAAGCTTGGGGGTCGCCCTATCGCCGTACTCATAGGAGTTTTTGAAGAAGGTACTGACTGAAATCCGGACCAAATACAAACTGAGATATTCTTTAAAAATTATTTATTTTGATGAGATTGGGAATAAGAAATGTGATTTAGTATTTCAGTTTTCAATTTTTTTTTTTTTTTTGGTCTCGTTTAAAATTTATCAGACCTACGTATTTTCTGAGACCTATGTATAGGTACCTAGCCTTTAGTTGGTGAGATTTTTATAGTTTTCAAATGTTTCTATGTCAAAACCTAGGCAGACAATTAAGAACGTTACCTACGTTTACCGTGTGGAACTTTATTAATCACTCAACTTAAGACTTTGGTTTGGGGTTAATTGAGCAAGTATTGCTTAACTG
The DNA here is from genome assembly GCF_026930045.1 of Uloborus diversus. Taxonomy (NCBI): domain Eukaryota; kingdom Metazoa; phylum Arthropoda; class Arachnida; order Araneae; family Uloboridae; genus Uloborus; species Uloborus diversus. The sequence goes on along the minus strand of NC_072740.1, from coordinate 9,512,801 downwards.
ATCTTCACGACTTAAAACAAAAGTAGTAATATATTATTTGCTTTTGTTAGGATGCGGACTTATGAAAGAAAAACTACACGATGTTCTTACACTACTGACGACTTGAATTATGCTTCAAAGGATGTCAATGATGAGGGGGAAAATGTGAATGCCGCTGCAAAACAATTCGTTGTCCAGAAAATGACTGACAAGATTTTTGAAGAAATTAAAAGGTGGTGATTCATTCATGGGTTATGCAAAACCGAGGCAATTTTTTTTTCTTCCCAACAAGAGGACTCCATGGAAAAAAAATGCTTGCTACAAATGGCGTCAATCTATCATGGATTATTCCCCAAAAGATGTTCGTCGCCTTGCCTACGAATGTGCTGTTAAATTTAGCATTAAAATTCCATCCGCCTGGACTCCAAATAGGATAGCTGGAAACGATTGGTTTACAATGTTTTTAAAGTGAAATCCGGAACTATCCATCCAAAAACCAGAACCATTTCACATTAATTCGAAAAAAAAAAGTACTTTAAGTTTTGTAAATTTGCCACTTAAAGACTACAAATAAAGAGTTGATTGTCAAACATAAATTTTATTTCATCTCTAGTTATCATTTATCCTATGGTTTGGCTAGACATTATAAGTGCTCAACTTGCCCCATATCCTTGCTCAACTTACCACATCTATGGGGTACATTGAGCAAGTTTGACTTTTTGCATTCTGACAGCTGTGGCTCTTAAACGTTGGTTTTAGCAAAAAATTACTATGGACACTTTTTAAAAGGGATATTTACCAATCCATCAGGTTGCATAACAATCGATTAAGACTTATCGTTGAGAAGCTATATCCGCTCAAGCGAAAAATTGCCAACTAGCCCTGCCCTATCCTATTACTGTTCTGGAAAAAAACGATTTTTCCTGAGTTGAAAAAACGATACACAGACGGAACGGAGATTTTCCAGCAGGATTTAGCTCCTTGCCATACCTCCAATAGGGTCAATAACTTCGTGTCTAAAAGCTAAATTGGGACATTGAAATGGCCTGGGAACTCTCCTGATATCAACCCAATCGAGAATCTTGGGCTATATGCAAGAATCGCCTATTGCATAAGGAGTTGAACTATGGGGAAGCTGATCATTGCGCGAATTCATGTCTGGTTCAAGGACACGAAAATTGTATATAATAATAAAAAGTTGCTGGACTATGTCAAATCGTATCTAAATGTTAATAAAGCGTCGTGACGATCAAATTATGTACTAAAAACCTTTGATATTATATAAATTTAAATAAATACCATTATTTCTTAGTTTTCGCAATTTTTCGATTTTATTTAAATTAATTTGCACAAGGGGGTAAATATTGTGATTAAATTAGTGGCATAGAACGTAAAAGCGAATCGAAATAGTTGGAATAATAAAGTTGCTCGTTTTTATGCAATTTAGCCAAAATTAAAGAATATGTAAGTATATCTTTTATAATATTTCTTTGACATAAAATGAAACGCAGAATATCTATTTAAAACACAAAAATTGTTTTTACAGTTATTACTTTCATTTTTTAAATACCAAGCAATAGTAGAATATTAATAATGGTAGTATTTATTTATCAATGTATTACAAAGGAAAATGCTTCTACAACTGCATGAACTAGTTAGAATTTCAAATCTTGTACATGGTTGAGCAAATTTACTTAAGCAATCCAATGACCTCACGAACCCTAAATTAGCTAGACTTTATGGATATGATCATTTCAAATCAACCTTCGCTGTGTTCTTAAGTTAATATCCACACCAACGGTGACTTGGAACACGTTTTCCCATGTTATCGGTCGTGTACGTAATTTTCCTCGCAATGTTTAACGCTAATTACCAATATGAAACGACCAACGTCCATGACAGTAGCTTAAAGATTATTTCAGGACATGCAAAACATTGCATAATAGAAACAACTGAGATATTCAGCATTCTAACTTCATTTAATGAACTTATTATTATTATTTTGTTTTGGTGTACGATTGAGTTAAAAGAATGTGTTAATAGAAGAAATACACCAAAACATAGTTATATATATATATATATATTGTAATAATAGCCTATTTATTTCGTGCGTAGCCTATATTGATCTGTTTCAATTAATCTGTTTGTAATGATGAGTGATTCTTTTTTACCTTGACATATTTTGCACAGTTGTTGCTTTGAGCTAAAAAAAAAAAAAAATGTATGTAATGTTTATGTGAATTCTGTTGACTTTTTAAAGCTATTGCATTTACTAGAATCACTTTTCTCAAATTTTGCGGTTTATTTGTGGAATTCACTCATTTGCGGTAACCGTGCCCCCTATTCCACGGATAATAGACAGTTAACTATGTATATATGTATGTATATATATATATAAATATATATATATATATATATATATATATATATATATATATATATATATATATATATATATATATATATATATATATATATATATATATATATATATATATATGTTTTTTTTTTTGCAATTATTCTGATCTTGAATTTAAAATTGCAATTTAGCTGCCACTAAAATCGAAAACCATTTGAAATTTAAAAAAATATTTTTTTTTTCTATTCATCATCTCGGTAAGTTTTTTCAATCTTATTTCATTTACATAAATTTATTATAATTAATGTTATTTAAAAGACATGATTTTCTTGAAATTATTTTTGAAAGTTCTATCTTTTTAATTAGATACCACATTTGCTATATTTACCCTCAAACTATCACATTAAATGAAGCAGACATTTACGCATATTGACTAAAATTATAGCCAAAATTATGTAGGCCTATCTTTGCTTGGTGAAGATAATAAACCTTTTGGATGATTTTTATGCAATTTGGAACGAAATTAGCTCTTGCAGAATAAGGATGAGCACTAGGGTTATCACTTTTTAAACAAAATTTAGTTAATGAAATTTTAATACATAATCGGAAAATAAGAATTACGTATTTTACAACTTTTATTTTATTTATTATTTTGCAGGCTTTTACTGGCCGGCACGGCGGTTGAGCCAGTGGTACTCTTATTTAACAAGTTCTGTTACAGCTACTGCTTTAGGTAACAGCCTCGGTTTCCCAAAGCAATATTTTAAACTCGAGGATAAAACAACATTGTCGTAGACTCCGGATTTACCATAACTAATCTATCGTAGTCGGCCCATTTCCTGCTGAAATAACTGTATCAACATTCTTTTTGGTTTTTTCGGATAGTTTTGAAAATACTAACTACCTTGTCTTTTGGACCAAATTTTAAGTCATTCCGTTTAAAGACCATATTAGTTACCACAAATAACGATATCATTTGTAGTATATAAACTTATACAGGTCTCTTTAGGCATAATTACATGTTTGCATTATCTTAAACAGTTTAACATTTATTACTGTATTTTAGTATGATATCTTAGACATACATGTTGTATAAGATTTTAGAAATTACCAATATCACAAAAAGTGACTTACCGTTCTTCTTATAAAGGGTGATTTCAAATTGATCCTGAGTATGTGTTTCTAGGCACTGTTCCAATCTGTTTATAGTATCCTTGCCTGTCAGCTCCCCGTACATGAACGAACAACGGCACGACTTTTGCATGACTTCGGCTCTGTTATAGCCAGAGATCTTGCAAAATGCTTCTGAACAATAAACAACAGGGTAGTCCACAATTTGGGCATTGGCCAGTAGGAAACTGCAGTCAGCTAGAAAAATAACACTGTGCGTTAGTAAAGTGGAGTTGAGGCTTTGCCATAAACACAAAAAAGGTATTTTCGTTTATATTTTGAAACCGATAGATACCAATGAACTTACGTAACACTCTGCACTACCACAGGTATGCCATTTTTTTCTGGATGTTTTTGAAGAAAATCTTATTACATTTTTAGTGTAAACATTTACAAAAGTGAGAAATAGCGGTATTTGAAGAAACGCGTTTCTGATTTCATACAAATATAAATAAAATGCTTCATCTTCAGCGGAGATTAAATAAACATGTTTCTATAATTAAACTTTAAGAAACCAAATTACAAAAATGCAAAGAAACAAATAAATAAAAATTAAATAAGAATAAAATAAAATAAAAAATAAGAGTAAATGAGATACAATGAAACAAAAAAAGAAAAACTTATAGATATTGCCATTTACCCGCCCAGGTCAGAAATAATCTGAGTTCCAAACTACACAAACTAAACATTGTTTTACGCTTTGTGATTTCGGAACTATAATACAATGTGTATAAATATATTTTATACACCCAGTGAATGCAGATGAGTAAAAATATATATTGCTAGTTTTATTTTTGAAATTTGGAATAAGCAAGGGCAAATATCTTCGCTTTTATTGGGGGGGGGGGGGGGGCTGGAAGCCTTCACCTCTTAGTTTGTGAATATTCTATCAATTTCTACAATAAAAATAAGTTTCAATTTGATACCAAAGACATTACTACATTTTTTGTTTCATCACATTGATTTACATCTGCAGTTTAGCATTAAATAAATGTTTAACATTTAACTTATCTAGTTGATTCAAACTTGATTCAGAAAAAGCGTAAATTCAACGCTCTTGTCACTCGAAAGATTTCTCACATTTCTACTAAAAGACTTTCAAAGCAGAACTTAGTATTTTTTATACATCTACTTTAGCCGAGCATCGAATATGCTTTCATCTTAGCAGATATTTCAGACATTACTGAAGTAAGTGAACTCAGGCGAGGTCAGATTTTGTGAAAATGAATCTAGATACGCGTAAATTAAAATCAGCAATTAGATATAAATAATGGTTATAAAAAATACCCTTTTTATATTTATTTCACAGGTAAGGGAATGCACCAAACGTATTAAAGGGGCAGATTTTTTATTTTTTTATTTTTTACTTTCATTTTTAGTTGTGAATGTAAAAAAAAAAAAAAAGATGTAAAACGAAACGATTATTTTACCGCTCTGAAAAGAATCAACCACAATTGAATAAACGTAAATAGAGATCAGCAATTAGTTTGAATAATGGTAATAATAAAAGTATCCTTTGAATTTTTATTTCAAAAACAAGGAAATTCACCAAACGTACTGATTTAGAGACTGTCTCCGTTTTTCGGTTAAAGTAGCATTTACTTAATTTAAAATAAAAAGTCGCTATTATTAAAAAAAATAAATAAATAAATAACCAAAAAAATAAAACTAACAAATAAATTGAATTAAATGCTATTTTATTTCTTACTTAATGAAATAAACTCTGTTAAGAAGCTTGTTCTGAATATAATACTGTTTTTAAAGGTAAGTGATGGAGCAATAGCTTTCATCATAGCTTTATTCAGGGTCATACGTTCTTTTTTTCGAACAAACATTTTTAGCAATGATTAACTAATCAGTTAACACAACATTTACTGAAATTTCAGTTAAAATTAAACTTCTTTAAAAAAAATAAGAGGAAAAAAACTTAATAACAAATAAAATGTAAACAATTTTTGTCGCTTATTTATTGAAATAAACTCCCCCAAACCTCTTGTTCTGAGAATAATACTGTTATTAAGGTTGAATATTAAAACGGTAGCTTTAAAGTAACGTATACATTAGTCAAAAACCCTTGAATGATTCAAAAACAAATAAAGTGAGAATGGTGTTGCTTCCTTCAGTCAAAAGTAGTACTTTTTGTCACTGAAATTGATATAATGAGCAAAAAAAAAAACATGGACCCAGAAAATACTTTCATTTTCCCAACAGTTATTTTTTAATTATTTTTTTAAAATGTCCGATTTTTCAAACAAGGCGTGGTCTTGATGACGTCACAATTGATACTCTTTGGCTCATTTTTCTATCGCGTTTCCACGCTATAATAATCAAGAAGCGAATTAAAATTGTGCTCTACGCTTGCTATCAACCATATCGTTGCCAATACACGTGAGTAAAGATGCGAAATAAATATTTTGTTCTGTGAATGGCAACACTGAATGGCTTTTCATCATTTGTGATGTCATCGGCAAGAAATGTAAACAATGAAACCTCGATTTAAGTAATTTTTTAAAAATATTAAACTTAAACAAATTATTAAAAAATGGTCAGATCCTATGTGCTGGCTATGTGCGTAAATGGTATGCTCTTTCAGATAAAAATACTTGTTTTGGAAATGACCCCATTGCAATCAGCGTTAAGAATACACCCGAACCTTTATTGTGCGGTGGATAGGGACTGCACTAAAAAAATCGCATAAAAAATCGTTGGTTTTAAACGTAACTTCGTCCATTTTAAAGATAACTTTGTCTATTTTATAAATAATTTCGTCAATTGAGTCCCATTCTGATTGAAATTTTCATATACCGCATAAAAAAATTCACAAAAAATATCACAAAAAAAAAAAAAAATCCCACACCCAAAAAAATGAACCGCACAAAAACAGGTTTGGGTGCAAATGGATGATCGAGGAACGCAACATAAAAAAAAAGTAAGATAAAGGACTGGAGAAAAAACGAGCCATAAAAGTAGTTCATCCTTATTGCTACTTGATTAATTTCAAGTGCATTAATGTGTCACAGGTTTAATCGAGACAGAAAACATGGATGTTCATGAAAACCTGTCTTATTCTCCCTCAGTGGCAAAATGAGAACACTGGAAAGAGCTTTCCTGATTAAAATGTTCAATGAAATACTTTTTTTGATTACATAAAGAAAACGAGCTGATGTATGCATCACATGACTTCCTTTTACCCCAATTTAATGTCATTTCCCCAATTTCCCCATTACTGGCAATTTTAATGTAATTCAATAGTTTACTCTCTAAATATCACCAACAGTGGCCGAATTGAAATCAGATTAAAAAAAAAAAAAAAAAAAAAAAATTAACTCTAATTTGAACTCCGATACTTTGAATTCAAATTATGTTTTTCGCAATCACGAGTTGCGACAAGACTCTACTGGTTAGAGTTATTGTTTCTAGAAATGGCTCCCCCCCCCCCAAGTATGTCCCTCCTCCTGGGTAGTTACGTGTGTATAGTTGTGTGTGTAGGCTTACGTGTGTGCACGTAGGCGTGTGTACGTGTGTAAAGGCGTGCGCGCGTAGGGGAGTGTGTATGCGCATGCGTGTGTAGGACATGGACGCCACCGCCCAGCAAAAGTGGATTTCGGGGGACAGTGGTCAGGAGCAGCCGCGCCGCCGCCGGTGGACGGTGGTGCTGCAGCCCTGGTCCAAGCTGAAAAAGGAACCGGAACATCAAGGACTGTCAAGTGAGAACAATAAGCAATCGTGATTGCTCAAAAAAAAAATCCGCCAAATTTCCGACAAAACTTGGCGACCAAAATGGCGTTTTTTCGCCAGGTTTCCGCCAAATCATAACACCACTTGAATTTACATCGAAATTAACAGTGATTCCCCCCCCCCAAAGGGGCAAAAGAAACCTTTAGAAACATCCGAATGCAACCAAAAGAGGAGGTGCAAAACTAGACCCCACTACGAGTCTACGTTCTTGAGTTATGCGACATACATACGCACAAAAGCACATCCGCAACATCCAGACGTCACGAGAAAATTCGTTGTAGTTAACTCGGGAATCGTCATTACGGATATTTAGCGTGTCTATACGTTCTTAGGCACTTATCCACGTCTGGTCGAGTCAAAAAAAAAAAAAAAAACTCAATATTCAATTGGGGGTGAGTAAAATGGAAATTAAGGTCGATTTTTGAGTGAAAATTTTTTCGCGAATACAATACTTCCTTTTTTGTAAAAGGAAGTAAAAATATTATTAAAAAGAAACATTTAAAGGGTTAACAGTTGGAAGTAGTTGATAAGATTAAGAAGCAGTTAGGAAAAAAAAAAAAAAAACAGAGACTCCCAAAAGTGTTCGTACACTTCAAAAGTTTGTAGAAAAATCAAATTTCCCTAGAACTGAATTCGAATATGAAGTCCAAAATTTTTCACACCATTTCTATGTCATTCTAAATAAAACCCAGCGTTTAAAAAAATGCATAGACTGATTTTCTTATTGATATAAGTCAAAAAGCGAAAAGAAAGAAAAATACAAAAGTCATCGTACACTGAAATATTTTCGGGTAAATTCATGATTTAAATTATCAGCTCTCGTTTTTTTATTATTGCATTGTATTGACACTTAAATATCATTTGGCTTAAAATTTTTGTCTTTTTGTTTTGTAATAGTCTACTTTTTACTTTTGAATGGTTGGCATTCTTTCTAAACCATTCTAAACCTGATTATTTTTCATTATAGTTGTGGCAAATCGTTTCAAAATATCGCTAAATTAGATAAATTATACCCTTTTAATGTGAAATATGCGATTTTAATGCTTTGAAGGGAAAAAAATGGATCGAAAGCAAGTTAAGAAAGGGTCAACCAGCAAAGCCAACTAAACGTGATTCGAGATTTATAATCAGAAAAATTATAAAAAATCCACTTTTTGCGGGCTGTAAAAGTTTCTGCAGAATTCGATGAAACATTTTGTGTTTCAATATTACCTGAAACTGTTCGCCTGGTTTAAAAGGGCGCTCTTTTCGTAGAATATGTTTTGATAGTGCGAAAAGTAGAAAGCTTGGGCTTTTCATCATAAAAGGACTGAGAAACAAGCCAGAAATGTTTTGGAATGATGTCTCATTTGCTGCCGAAGGTAAATTTAAGATTTTTAGTTCTGGTGCGGTGTTCTTGTGTGGGGTTCATGTCAGCATCAAGACTTGATAACTTTGTATTTATGGATGGAATAATAAATCATTTCGATTATTTAAGTGTTTAAAAAGAACAATTTAAAACTATCAGCCCAAAATTAGGTATTAGAAACAACTTTGTTTTTTACTGAGATAACCTATAGGTTACAACAATTGTCACTATTCTAGGCTCTAAAGCTGTCGAAACGTTTTAGAAATTCCACTTCAATCTTCCTAAGAAAATTAAAACTCAATGGAACGTTATTGAAGAGAACTGGAGGTTAAATTCTGAAAACACGTTATTAAAATAAAATGCAAGTTAAAACTATACTGATCGACGAGTGGATGAACACTGACTCAGAAACCATTAAAAATATCGCTAATGAAATCCATTTCCAGACGCTTAAAGGCTGTTGTGGATTCTGAAGAGCATCCTATTACATAAATGAAGAAAATGGATTATTTACCGACATCTAAATATATCTTTAAAATGAACGAAGACACTTGTGAGATAATGTTAATACTCTTTGATTAGTAATTTCTTAAATTAATTTTGTTTTTAAAATGTCGCATGTAATTTTGTTAAGAATGGATCATTGATCTTACTATTAAATCCCCATTTCAAAATATTAATTTTAGTTATTGGATCGAGCAATATTTCTTGGAAAATAAGTGCACGAACAATTTTGAGAGTTACTCTGTGTGAACTTTGCTTTTCAACAAATGATTACAAAAATACTCAACTACGGTAAATGTTAAAATGTCTTATTCACATAGTACATCTAATGCTTTAAAATATTAATATTTTTTATAAAGAGTAGACCAGAAATAAAATTTTATATAATGAAACGCATAATTGATTTGAAATTTCATAACGTTTGTAATTAAAATAGTAGTGTACAAATATAGTTAGGGTCTGGTGGGGGAAAGTGGTCAATGGGGTAAAGTGGTCATAATTCAAATAAATGGCTATAGCTTGGAAATTAATGTTCGAATAAATGTGAAAATTTTATTTTAGGGTAGTGCATTTATAAACTATATTTTGAATACAAAACTTTACAACTGGCAAAATTTTATTTGGTAAAAAAAAATATTTTGTGTAAATATGAAAATTCTTAAAATCTAAACACCTTTTTTAACTTCCTTGAGAAATTTTGTTTGTTAGAATTATGAACAGATTGACTGCACAGGAAGCTTCCTACATGTCTCAAGAACTCTTACTCATTAGCAGTTAGCTGAATCTATTTTGAATAATTTGTTAGAACAATTTAAGTAAGATGGGGTAAAGTGGTCATAATATTAGGCTTAACGAATATTGTTCTTCTAAAGTCACTAAATCTTTAAGTATAAGGCAGATATAAATTAAATATTAATTTCACTTAATATGTATTGTTTTTACAATAAACAGGGGTTAAATATACGAGTATATGCGTATGTATACGCATATACACGTGTAGGCGTGTATATATAAGATTCACAAAAATGCACCAATAAACACGTATTTGGGTATCTGCAAGTATTTTTTATCTATACAGATATACATTCGACTATACACGTATATTCCCGCTTATATGCTCGTATATATACGAACAATTATATACTCGGGGAGACACGTATATACGTGTACGTACTCGAGTAGACACTTGTGTATAAGCATATGATATACATGTATACAGGGTGAGTCTAAACTCTTGGTCAAATTATTAAAAGGTGTTAGACGGGAGGATAAGAAGCAAGAATCATAAGAAATATCCAGAATCAAACTCAAGGCTGACGCGCTACATGCACACAAAGCCAGAAACTGATGGATGCAAAACATGTCACAAATTTATTACACAAAGACAATTTTACACTACATTTTAGGTTTTAAGAAAATTTTAAAGTTATTGATGAAATTTGCGGCCGGCAGCTGTAATACATGCATCGCAATCACTCTGTTGCAATTACGAGACTTTTGAAAAACTTTCATAAGTCGCTGCACCTTCGTTGCGATGCGTGTATTAGAACTACTACAGGCCGTAACTTTTAACAACTGCTCTAAATATGTCTTAAAAACTAAAATGTCGGGTGAAATCATCTTTGTGTAACAAATTTGTGACCTGTTTTGCTAACGTCAGTTTTTGACCTTTTGTGCATGTAGCGCGTCAGCGACCATAAGTTCCTTATGATTCTTTGCTTCTTATCCTCCCCTTTCATACCACTTAGATTTTGCAAAAAATCTTGGATTCATTCCGTAAGCATACATGTATATTAGTGGATATACTCGTGGATACATGTACTGGTGTATACACGTAAATGCACGGATATACGTCTAACAGGTAAATAATCGTGTTTACACTTAAACATACGAATATACTCGTGCTTTCATATATATTTACGTGAGTAGACACGTACAAACACACACTGGATATATCCACGAATTAACTCGTGTATACTCGTATAAGTATGTATATACACTTATATATGCGTATATACGTCGACTGTACACGTATATACTCAGATATTCACGCATATACTCGAGATACAAGCGCAAAACACGCATATGATGTTCTTTTCTACGCTTTACTCGCATATACACGTGATACGTATATACTCGTGTAGAGACGTATACATTCCTATAGGTAATCACGTATACATGCGTGAGTATATACGTGTATACACTCGTGTATACACGTATATTCTTGAGTAGGCATGTGCATGCATCTGATGTATACATGTATCTATTCATATATGAACATGTTGACTCATGTCTACACGACACGTATAGTAAACTCGTGTATACCCGTATATACTCGTACATATACTTGTAACTATAAAAATAACCGAAATATACAAAAATTAGGGTTATTTGTAACGGTTTTGCAGTTTTTTTAAACTATGACCTCTTTACCCCATGCTATGACCACTTTCCCCCATCCCATGGGGTAAAGTGGTCATAAATACAAAGGGAAATGAAAGTGTTATAAAACTACTTAAATTCAATATTTTTTTCCTGAAATGCAATGTACCGTGTTCTTTAACAATGCAATGTAAAATAACAACAAAAAAAGCTGAAGTGTTTAAAGAATTTATTGTTTTTACTATGCACTTAAGTTGAAAACCTACGATTTTATGACCACTTTACCCCACCAGACCCTATAAAAGAAAGTGCACTTAGTATTTATAAACAACATATTAATTGAAACATAGTTTATTTATGGTGCATTCACTTATTTCAATGCTTCGAAGTTATTTTGCGTTATGACTCCTTATTGAAATAAAAAAGCATTGCATATAGTTTTAAAAAAATTTCAATGTGTTTTATTGCGGTAATTGATGTCAGAACTTCATAACATGTTTTGAAGCTGTTGGTTTCAAGCATTTATCAGAGAAGATTTTGAAGAAATACATATTATCTTCCAAAATAGATAAACGCATAACACAAATTGTTTAATCGCGACTTTCGAAACTTTTTTCAATAACGACATATCTTTTTCCTAAGTATTGTATTTCAATACTCTAATGGTTGAGCCCACTCAATAGAAAACTGTTTGATGCTTTAGCGTGATCTTATCTTTTTTAAAGTGGACGCAGAACAGCTAAGAGTTCTCAGCATCCTCTTTAAATAACAAATATTTGCTCTGTCGAGTAATTTCTTTTTATTCGAGTGTTTGTTCTCCTCGTGACTCGTGTAAAGAACAGGTACATGAAAATGTGATGTAAAGCGAAACAAATATTTTACCGTGCTGAAATGAAACACAATTGAATAATTCATGGTGAAATAGTGGAGTCTGTTTTAAATAAAAGTTTTTGGTATGTTTGACATTTAGTTTCTTGTTTCACTTTTGCAGACGTGTATTTAGATCTTTTATCAAAGTATTTATCTTTTATCACTCATATTTAATCATTTTTTTCAATGAAGAATTGTCTCTCCTTCCAGTTAACCTTAATTCTGCAGTAAGACTTTTTTTTCCTTTTTCTTTTTTTCATTTGAGAGCTACTCACATCATATTGTGAGTTTCTACATTATATTAAGAATAAACATCATATGGGACAATAATAATCGTATGGGGTATTTTTAAAAGGAAATCGTTTCTTCAAATCATTAAGTTTGAAACTTAACAACTAATTGCTGCTGTGAGCTATTAAACGCTTTTTATTTTTTGCTTAAGGCATAAAAAGGTTTGAAATATTGTGAATGTCATTTTTTAACTGAGGAAAAAAAGATAACTGCTAACAAGAACTCAAAAAAAAGATGTCATTTCTTTGTCCTTGATGACATTTTAACTAAAAAAAAATGTTACTTTTATAATTTTATAACTGCTAAGGACATAATAAGAAAACGATGCTAACATCCCTGTAGATCACAGGTGGCATTATATGTTTTATACCTATAATGCCAAGAACCCAAAAAAAAAAAGATGTCATTTCTTTGTCCTTGATGACATTTTAACTAAAAAAAAATGTTACTTTTATAATTTTATAACTGCTAAGGATATAATAAGAAAACGATGCTAACATCCCTGTAGATCACAGCTGGCATTATATGTTTTATACCTATAATGCCAAGAACCCCCAAAAAAAAGATGTCATTTATTTGTCCTTGATGACATTTTAACTAAAAAAAATGTTACTTTTATAATTTTATAACTGCTAAGGACATAATAAGAAAACGATGCTAACATCCCTGTAGATCACAGGTGGCATTAAATGTTTTATACCTAAAAATCTTAAACGCCGAATATTTTCTCGAAAATGCATTCAACAAGTAAATTAGTCTTACGCTCCTCCTAAAAGAAAAATCTATAAAATTTAACAACTATTTTTGGAATGTCTTTGCAAAATTTTCGAAAAAAACCCATTTTGCGTCACATTTACAAATTTATTAAAAAAACAAAACAAAAAACAGATATTTCTTTTAAAAAAATTTTCCAATCCGTTTCTCGACTTGCAGAAGCATAGCACGCATGATCTATTTTCTCCATGAATTGCCAAAGATTTTAAATCATTCGTCGCACATAAGGATATTATTTACATTAGCATAGCACTGATCATACTTTAATCCGGTTAAATAGCACATGTTCATACCATTCATAGGTTATTATATAAATACTGACAAACTTTTCGACGGTTTGAAACAGTTTTCTAGAACTAATAATTTACATTTCAAGCGTTTATACTAAATATAGCAATATTCTCTCGAGTGTTCATCTTTTTGAAATCCCTAAGCATCAAAACAACTGATCAAAACCCATCCAACTAAATAAACAATTCCCAAAACGAGGCCTGAAAGTTTCATCAGCCGGCTTATTAGCACTTACTCTAAATTTAAAAGCAAATGATCTAAATTTAAATGACACAGAGCCCCTCATAAGCAAAAGAAACGCAATGATTTCCACGTTCTGTGACGCATCTGTCTGGGTGTGGTTCATTGCTGATTACGTGCGGGGAATACTGGATTCCAAATACTAGTTGTCACGCAGTAAACCACAAATCATTTTTGCCTTATCTTCACTCATATACCCTATTTTTTGTTTTGCAAATGCTTCAAATACCACTCTTTCTATCGGAGAAGGTGAGTTTCTAATGAGGCGGTATTTTCCTCGTCAATTTTTGCGCATGTTAAACCAAGCATATCAAAATCTCCGCAAAACAATTATACGCATTCATAGACGCACCGAAATTACGCAGATGTCTACCTGCTTAGCGGAGTTTTATCAAAGGCCTAAGTAATTGTTGGTAGACGTGTAACCTAGAATTAGCATATTGCGCCCATGACCAATATTCCGCCATCTGTTTTGCTACCTCGTTATCTTGTCCTTGGCACAAAAAAAGAACTTATTAATGTTAGGAAAACTGAAAATTAGCAATCAAAAAGCTTGAAATTAATATATATTTTTAATGGAATTGTTTTGTTAGTTATGTTTACATATTTCTCTTTTTTTTATTTATACAAAAAAAGTAAAGTATTTTTTAAATACAATATAGAAAAACAAAATGCTTAAAAAGTGTGTTCAAATAGTCAAAACCCCTTTTTATGACTAGCACTTTATACGTACTTTAATTTTACATTTAGTTTACTTCAGTTTTTGTGAGTACATATGCGAGTTTTGAGCAAAGGTTTAATTTCATTCTTTCTAAAAAAGTTTACCATTTACGATTTGCGCACAATTTATGACTAATGTGTAAAAATAAGAAAATACATGTCATGTATACGTTCTATCTATTTTACTATTGATTTTTTCTTTTTGAAAAACCAGAAAATAGTTAGTATTGTAATTTATTTAGAAAATTCGTTCAACTTCTTTCACTTACTAATAACCTTACACTAGTACAATGTACCGCTTTAATAGAATTTACGACATTCTTACTTGAGAATATGAAGCCATGTCGATTGGTTCACAGAAAATCCATTCCAAAATTACTTTAAGATGTTAAAAAACTAACATGAGTGTTATGAAAATCGGACAGAAGTTATTAGCGAAAACAAGTGCATTTAAAAGGCGAAACAGCACCATGAGTTTGAATTCAATATCCCATTTCATACTAATTTCTAAATACAAAACTTCCAACTTATTTTTTAAAAATCAGCACTATGAATATAAAATAATTATATTACCTAAAATTTTACTATTCCATTGTAAAACTAATTAAATTAATAAAACAAAGAGTTTAGAAAATAAATGAATAAAAGAGGAAAAATGAATCTCGTTTTGAGATTCACCTAATAATAAGCATCACTGCCAAGTAGGTATTTGAACACTGAAGCATGTTTTACATGTTTTTCAAGGAGTAGGAATTTTTGAAAAGTCGTCAGCTTTGTTGGTGCAATTGGATAACTAAAAGCCGTAACATAATCATTAACTTAATGCTACAGTAAAAATTTGAGTTACAATTATTAAAGGCACTAAATTCATGTATTTCATAAAATATGATGTTTGTGATAACCAAATCTGTTTGAAAACGAACGTAAGCATTTAAAATGCATTCTCTTTATGTTATGTCCCCACCCCCCTTTTTTTGGCTTTAAGTGCGAATGGGTTCTTTTTTCTGTATCATTTGCTTCCTAACGCTATTACACCAGAAAAAACTAAAATAGATACAAAGCTCGATACTAGCTCTCTTCCTGAGTAATAACACTGTTTGTTCCTTTCACAAATACTGCCTTGTAAACGCAAAAGTCGTATCTGCAGCCGAGTTCAAAATGAGAAGTTGTCGTTTAAAATTTTGCGTCTCCATACATTTGGTTAAGATGCAGCTTTTTTAGATTGACAAATGAACATATAACGTTGCATTTACGTGAAATATGTGACAAAGAACCACCTGGTAACTGTAACTCAGTTTTAATAAAAAGTGCAGTTACCACTTCTGTGCTGAGCACGGCAGAAGTTTTCCAAAAAAAAAACTTAAAACTCGCAAAAGTTGAATATTTAAATGGAGCAAATTTTTCTCTACTAACTCTTTAAAGCCCTAAAGTAATAATTCGATCATATCGGGAAAATTATTTCTCAAGATGTATCCAAAACTCTCAATCTAGTTAATATTTTTTTTTTTTTTTTTACTGAGCAGTGTTCTAATGCGTTTTATTAAGCAAAACATAAGACGCTTTTTAAAACATTTATTCTGAATTGCTTATGAGGCGACGTTACGAAAGCTTGAAATTTTCCTTGGATGTTTCGCCCGATTCTTTTTCGCCCGCAATTTGATGATATAAGCTTTCATGTGTAATTATGGTTCCTGAAGATGTTGCGAATATATATTGTTCTTAAATATGTAAATGTTATTTTACATGATAAAAAAATCCATTCAATTTCATTAATGTGCCTTGGCTGAATAAAAAAATAACCTCTACAAAGCACGTAGTTAAATAATAATATATTTTCTTCGAAGGGCCTGCGGATATACGCAGTCAAGTAAAAAATTATGACTTTATGAGCTATCTTCAATCGTTATTATTCTTTTTTTTCAGGGTTTTTTTAAACAAGGGTTGCGAATAAACACTACACATGGACTTAACCCCTAAGGCAGTAAAAAAAAATTCGGTTTTACACAGTACTGGATGAGCAATTTAATTTTTTTTTTACTGAATCACATCCAATAAAAGAGTCCACTTAAATGTTGTTAATTGTTCTTATGCAAATATTTGCCTATTTGGTTTGTTTACTTATGAAATATAAAGAAAGGAGAACTACAATCGATGTGTGCAGAAAACAAATTTGTTTTCTCATTTTTTTCTGCAATAATGAAGCATAAAAAACCATAATAATAAAGAATTGAAAAAAAAAAAAAAAACATAGACATAAGCGCTTTGATAAACGCTTTTTTGGCTTGCTCTTCAAATAACTTTTATGTGTTCACTGATCCATTATTTTAATATTAATGTCAATTGAACTTTTTTGGCTTTGTTAACTACGAAAATATTTTTTTTTTTAAGTTCATGGTTTTTTTGGACATGTGAAAAATTTAAGTTTTAGTTACACGATTCATGTGCACTGAATATTTATTTTTCATTATTTTCAGTGTATTTAATACCATCAGATAATTTATCTTCTCTTCTGATAGAGAGCTAATTCAATGCAGTGAATCATTTTCAACTGTCAAAAGAACATCTTATATATGGATTACATTATAATTTTGAAAGTGGAATAATTTTCTTTTGTACTCTAAAGGTTAGTTTCATTGGTAAAAAGAACTTACTAATGTACGCTTTTTAATGCAATAAACGCATTTTATGCTCCGTATATATTTGCGACACACAATAACTCGAAACCTTATAACTCGAATATTCTATTGTGTCAAAATTTTCATTGAGATTCAAACTCTTTAGAAAGTTGTGGAAACTTTTTATAAGTCGAAGTACCAATAATTTGAAGAAACAAGAGTTAAATAATTAAATTTAGATCTTTATTTGTATATAATTTCAATCTTTTACTAAAGTGTTGATAATTATGATTAAACTCTAATTTATTCATCAGAATGATTTTTTGTCCTACTTTTTGTTTTCCTCATAAGATAAAAATGAAGAAAAAACAAAAGGGTTTTGTTTAATATTCAAAACATTTTAATCGAGCATGTTCCTTGTTAAAAATATGCTATAGGTATGATAAAAATATCTATGACAACGCTCTCATTCTAGCTTATAAACAGAACGTAAACGTGAGTGACATTAAGCAAGCAAGTTTAAACGATAGACTCACTGAATAGAAATATTTTATTTTTCGTTTTCCAGCTACTGCATAGGGCTCAAAAGCGCACATAGTCTCTTGATTATCTCTCCACTCATAACAGGAAGAAAAAACGGGGTCAAAATTGGTATTCAAACTCCGCTTGCGATACGGTTAAATTTCGTAAATGGCGGAAGAGGAAATACTAACTTTTAATAAGAAATCTCTACTCACGACATGTTTCGGAAGCTCATTAAAATTTTGCTAGATTATTTATTACCCTTCTCAAAATAATATGGATGGTTAGTATTGTAATTCAAAAATTATTCTAACGGGCAAAAATGTATTTAGTGTTTCTCATCATTTTGTTTACGTTTTAAAAGTATTATATCAATTCAAAAATCCACTTAAGTTATATCATGTGGAAGCCAAGTTATATTTAGTGTTTCTCATAATTATCAACAGCTTAGTAAAATATTGAAATTATATAGAAATAAAGATCTAAATTTAATTATTTAACTCTTCTTTCGTTAAGTTATTGGTACTTCGACTTATGAAAAGTTTCCACAAGTATATATTTAGTGTTTCTCATCATTTTGTTTACGTTTTAAAATTATTATATCAATTACAAAATCCACTTAAGTTATATCATCTGGAAGCCAAGTTATACGTCCTGCTTGGTGTTGTTCAGTAAGTTGTCCGGACATACATACAGACACACAGATACACATGCGAACATTTTGATGGTATCGACTAGCTGCATCGTTTGGCGTTGCATGGTCAACCTGAAACACTGCGACTTTCTCTGGGTTAGAAGATTATGCCACATGACACAGGTAGGGGAATATAAGGCAAAGTGAAATAGTTAAATGTTTACTCTGCTTTTAGCTCCACCAATCTGGTAATATTTTACCAATGTAGTAGCACATGTAGTCTGTAGCAGTCAGGAAAAATACCGCTAAAGATTAAAGCGTATAATAATACTGGCAATTCTCAAAAATTGGTACTCGTGCTACAATACTTGTAGTAAATCAAAAATTATTTTGATATTATAAATTGATAAAGATATTGTTATTAACATTTTGAATATTAACTGAGACTTTCTAACATCCGGTGCACTATTAAGTTAACATTAAGCTTATTTGTTTAATTTGTACAATTAGTCAAGTACATGCGGCGCAAAGTGGATGGGGCCATGTGAAAAAGCTTATTTCGTTTACTTAATCACTTACTAAATCACTTAAGTGTTCATTCTTTTATTAATTTATCATTAGTCCTTCATTTAGTAATCCACTTATTTATTCATTCATTCACTTATTTTCTAATTCATTCCATCTTTTAACCCCTCATTTATATTTGTTCGTAGATTAATTACTTATTTTTTAATTTGTTAATTGTTTTTTTAGGTTTTCATTTATTTATTCAACCCTGTATTTACTGATTAATTTGATCAAAAATACTTTTTTAAAATCGAATAAACAATATTTCATTAGAAAAATATTTTATTTTTTACTTTGCCCCATGAAAAAAAAAGTGAAAAATTTCCACTTATTTTTAAAGGCACAAATTTACTGCCAAAAATTAAAAATATTGTTTCAATGCAAGTTTTTTTTCTTATAAAATACAATGTTTTTTATTCGTTTCGTACTGTAATTTTTAAAAAAAATTTCCGATTTGTTCATTTTGAAAAAGCTCAGTCATCTTAGCCATTTCACCGTACATAGTATTACTTTAAATAAATGAGACGTATTGAAGGAAAGCATTCCTTTTAGACTAAGGGTATCAGTGCCTAAATTCCATTTAGTGTTTTGGGCAGAGGACTTTAAAGTTAACATCACTTGTTCACAAGGAGACCAACAGTTCCAAAACAACAACAACAACAACAACAAATCTTTAAAATTATCGTTTTTCTAAGAATAGTAGCTATATAACTAGAAAATGTCAACAAGCGTAACATAACCTAAAAATAGCATTGAAACGAGGTATTTGTACTTTTATCGCAGCCTTGAGAACACATGTTTGACAAGAACAAAATTCGAGTGCAAAATGCCTTATGGATGACGGTATCTGACAGCTTTAAATGGTATCTGAAGCAGGGTATAATTAGAGAGTGTGTGAAGAATAGCATCTAACTCAACCGAAATTTCACACATGAGTATGAAGAACAAAGTTTTTGGCTGTAATAATGGTACCACAGGGAAGGTGCAAAACGAAAAAAAATCCAGTGCGAACACCTATCATACAGCCTACAGCCATTGGCATTAATTTGGACTATTGCAAACCTAATTGCTAAATCATAATTTGAATTCAAGACGTCAAAATTCAAATCAAGGCCAATGGCTGGATGCTAGATGTTCTGGACCTAATAATGAGTATGAGCTAATGTGTGCGAAAAATCAAATTTTTCAGCTACTTGTTTACATTTACAGTTGTAACTTCATAGCTTGTTTACTTAAAAATGAATTGCACCGCTAGAAGAAAACTTTAATCTTTCGTTGGGTACTAAAATTGTTAATGTGCAAGAATGTTTTCTCTTTTAAACTAGAAAAAAGATTTTTAATGTAAGATTTAATTATTATTTCTTTTTACTTAACTCCTAAAAAGAAAAAAAACTGAGCGCAATGGATTCCCCGAAACCTGATTTTTTTTTAAACCTGATTCAACTCAAATTTATGGTGTGCTTTCGAAGATATGAGGGGACAGACAGACAGACCGATACACAAACGCTCAAATACTTTAAAATGATGTATGTATTTTAATAAGAAAATCCGTCACTGGACAACCTAGAGGGATGAGGTCGAACGAAACAGTTTCTTTAAAATAATCCAAATTTTATGATAGTAACCCTGAACAGACGCCATATTTACCTACCATTTAATAACATATTTAAAGGAAGAAATAAATAAAAATTGAAATTTTGGAATTGGAAGTTTTAAAAATGACCGATTTTTTCATATGAAAAAGCGTATTTGAAATCTAGTTTCTCAAGAACCACCTAATAATTGTGGGCAGCAGCAATTTTTGATATTCCGTTAGCAACCGCTTTATAAAACATTGCTAATAATATACTGTCTAGATAAATACTTGTGTTTTACATAAAGAGCTTGAGATTCAAAAGTACGAATGATCAAAATATGACCAAATACCACAGCTTAAAATCAAAACTGTTGGTCAATTTAGTTTTTTTAGATCTGGCACTATAAACACACACTGCAGAAAAAACTGAAAGCCCCATTTTATAAGGTAAGAAATTTATTAACAGAAAAAGAAATAAGAGGTAAAGTACAGAAAATACGGAATAAACAAAGAATGTCTATGATTCACAGTAAAAATGAAATATGGAATATCATTACTCAAAGTGCCATGCGCTGATTGGTATGTATTAAAGCCACAATCAAATTGAAAGGGTTGCGAGAAAAACAACGTTAAATATGAATGATATCAACCAAACGGTGTAAAAATGGGACAATCTGTAGGTCATTAACAAGATTAACAACATATTTTTGGTCCTAGCAGGAGTGTAAAAATATTAAAGGCGAGAACAGCTTCTATTATTATGGATAGAACGTTCCCCATTGTTAGACGGCGAGATAGCTTTTTGCTATTCAGTTTGACAGCACTGCGTAAATTACAAAGCCTAAAACGGCTATATTATATGTATAGAGAGAAAGTTGGAGTAATATGAAATACCATTTTTTTTTTTTTTTTTTTTGTAAATTATGATTGCATGTTTTGGATATTTTACTTAGATTTAAAATCAAAGGGAGGGGGGAGTACTAATTTCGAATTATCGTGTGTGTGCTAAAACGAAAAGTAAGGGTTGTGCAGTATTCACTGTTACTGCTAAAGGATGAGAAAAATTAGCATCCCGGTAATGAAGAATCTAAGAACCGAACATTTTTTTTCGCTTCTGCACAAGTTTGAAAAAAAAAGCATGTTTTTGCAAAATTTAAGGTTTTATTTCATTTTAAGTTAAATAATTTCCTTTTTAAAAATTCTTTGCTTTAGCATCTATATTTACTAATTCCTGCTAAACGGACAGGTCGAGTTGTTAGTCATCTATTATTTCTCTTATTTCAATAGCCATATATCATATTTAATTGCTTCACATGTATCCTGAACATGTAAGAGAAATTCCGAGAGTAATAAGGAAAATATATAAAAATTTAAAGTTAACCTCTTAAAATGAAAAAGTGCAGAAGTAAATTACACATGAAGCGTTTAATAGAAAAACCAGCTTTATCTATTTTGAAAAATTTACAGAAGTTACGAAACACACTACGCTCTGCCATTCTAACCTCCCTCCCCCTCTTCTTTTTTTCGTTTTAAAAGTTCTAATGTGCGACTCACTTTTTGTTTTCTTTTTAAATTAGCAGTAGTCTAATTATTCACAAGCACAAATAATTTGAATTCGGCTGGTTCTGAATTAAACAGACCTTTTTTATTTTTATATATTAGTTTTTCACTAAAACTCTAATGCAATTCATGTGGTTTCTTTTATGCTTGGTACCACTTGGCGCAATCAAACATGGTTACGCAATTTATTGTAATGATAATGTTGGTGTTACCCTTACGTTTTACAATCGCGATATGGTAAAAGCACGGATTGAGATAGTTTTCTAGTAAAATGAGTATATGGTAATATCCATCATCATGGGTATATGGTAACATCACTTTGTAAAGTGATAGTAAAGATAAATTAGTATCAAATAGTGAAAAAAAAAACTTTTAAAATTGATGGATTCAACTGGTTTGAGTACCAAACACATCAAATAATAAACTAGTGATTAATATTAGTTCTATACCGACTTAGCTTGCTTAAAGTTAAGAACGAAAGTATTAGTCTTTGAAGAGGTTTTAAAGTATCTTTAGAGACCAATGATAGTCAATAACGCAGCTTTCAGGACGTGGAGAATCAAGGGAAAAACTTTCCAAACCGTGATATAAACTTATTTGTGCACAGGTTGCGTCCCCCATAAGCCCCCTTTTCTCCTGTTCTAGCAAACAATTACAGTTTAGTTGTCTTTGAATTCAGTTTGTTGTTTTTTCACAAGATAAAGAGAGAAAAAATAGGTCAAATGCCTTTAATTTAGACTGCCAAAAAAAGAAAAAATGACGAATTATACATTGAAAAAGAAAATTAATTAATTGAAAAGAGTTTCTTTATATAAAATATTAGTGTTTTAATTTGGAATCGCTAAAATTTAATTAATTTTGTTTAATTAGTAAGTTCGCAGGTACGTTAAGATCTTCTATAATAATAAATGTTGTTATCCACTATATTCCCGCAATACTACTTTTTATATTGCAGAAAACAGGGAATTTACTGTTACGCACATTTACAGATTTCATACGAATAGTGTAAAAATAGTGTAAAAATCTCAATATTATTGAGTAATTTCACAACAAACAAACGGCCACGGAAAAGTTATAAGATTAGTGTTATACCAAAGTAATTAAAAGTTAAGATGCATTTTATGAATTACTAACTAGTTAATCCGGATAAATATTACTTGTAACGTTAAATTTGTTATGCGAAAAGAACAGATCAATCGTAGTTTCTTATGATTTTGCCGATTGCAAATGTATTCATTAAATTTAGCAATTACGAAACTGGCTGAACTATTTTACACTAAAAGGAAAAAAAACTATGAAAAAAACCGCGTATACAAACCAATTGTGTTCTTACTTCAAGCGCTCAGAAAAAAAGAAAAAGGAAAACACTCGATATTCATTTTACACACATGAAATCCAAAAAAAAAAAAGATAAATGAATCGAAGATGTCTTGGGCATCAAAACTAAATAACAGCACTACCAGACAATGAATAGGTTTAAAAAATCGGGGAAATGAGAGAGTGAGAAGTACTTGAATGTGTGTGAAAACTTGTTCGATCGTCTAAATGCATTTGGTCTACCTGATTCCGCGTAAATATATCCCTGATACACCTTTAGAAATATTCTTTCAAAACTGTTAAAGGAAATCGGCATTATGTCACATTGCAAGCAAAAATTGAAGAAAGCTAAAACAAATAACGAATCATCCGAAAAAAATGTTTGTAACTTCAAAATAAGGTAAGTTATAAAAAAAAACTTACATTATAATTATAATTTTCAAACCATAGAAAGGTAAAATAATCAATTATCCAACTTTTTGAAGCACAAAAACTGCAAATTACTGCAGTTTTTTGCAGTAATTTCAGTTTTTGTGCTTCAAAACGTTGGACAATTGATTATTTTAATTTTCAGCACAAAGGTATTTATTCTTTGTCATCGAAAGGTATTAAAACTACATATTCAACTATAATCAAATCAATAAGTGTCTTGAATTTTTATACTAGCGAGAATTAAAATTTCGATGCAGAATACCTTAGTAGAGCAGTGGGGCCAGAGCCGGCCAAAGTGATTTATTGCTCGATCAATATGCTACTGTCTCGAGGCCATCGAGGTCAATTATCTTTCGGATCCTGACACACTTTTCTCCAGTCATGAATCATCAGAATTCCTCTTTCTCAAGCTACTTTTTTCTTTTAAACAATTATGAAAATAAAGTTGGTTTCCAATTTATTTGGCTTCAATTCAAATACTGATTTTCGAAACAGTTCTTTGTAGATAGATTTCATTCTTTTTCAAACATAAAGTTGTTTTCTTGGAATAGGTTTGGTAAAGGTTATTTTTTCTGTGATTATTTTTTTTTTCAAAACAATGAAAAAAAATTTCCGCAATTGTGTATTATAATAATACCAATGAGAGGCAGTTTTGATAAAATAACTGTTGAAAAATACAGGATTTATTTTTGGGTTTCAAGGAGATAAAAAAGGTTAGGATGTTCAAATTCAATAAGTTTCGTTTATGTACACAAAATTTCATGGTGATGATATGTAGTTCATATTCTAACTTCGTAAATTACTCTTCAACAATGCATAAAAATTATAAAAGGGTAAAAGCGCCATATTTCGTCCTCCCTAAGTTTTTTGGTCTTTGATTAGCATATGTTACGATCAAGTGATCCAATATATATATATATATATATATATATATATATATATATATGTATGTATGTATAGTACTACCAACTAAGCCTGCACATTGTTTTTAAGCTAAAATACAATAAATGAACTTGGTTTTCTGAAAAAAGGTTTTTTAAAAACACACTTATACCAGGATTGAAAACTGTTGTCCTATTTTAGTCCCCCCTCTAATACACATTCTAAAAGAATTAATAATTGGTTTAAATAATGGTAGTAAAAATAAATACGGATTAAAAATTGTGTTAAAGGATGAAAAACTACCTACCTGTCATTTTCCAATACCATTAAAGTCTTCTATTCAGTTAGGGGACCAGCAACAAATTGAGGAAACAAGATAGTAAATAGCTAATCTAATAAGTAGATTGTAAATAGCTAGGAAAAAACTATAAATTTTAGAAATAAGTTAAAAACCTATCTAGAATTTGTTTTGATATGTTCGTGAAAGTATCTCTTATACCTAGGGAGATATAAGCATTTCTTTCAAAAATGCAAAATTTTGTGAAGGTTTTCGGCTCATATCACGCAGAGTTTTCCGTCAAACGTTACTAAACTTTCAAAATATTTGGCGGCATATCAGAGATACATAATAATAAAATTTGAAGTTAAAATATTGAAAATGTAATGAACTATTTACGTTTAAATGTCACGTCACACATGATTTTTTTTTTTTTTTTTGTTCTTTGCCCCAGAGCACATTTTTTTTTTTTTTTGCCACCTGGTGCCTTGAGGGCAACGTACCCATATTTCTTTATTTTAGTCTTCTTAAAATCGTTTTCGGCGAATAGGATTTTAGTATCAACGGTTTATTTCAATATTGGTAGGGGACAAAGATAGTAACATAATATTTACCAATATGGCGGCTTCTTGCTCTACGTGAAGAAAACCTAACCGCAGATACGCGTGTAGATCATTCACTTTCTTCCAAACTAATGTGTCAAATACAATTAAATAAACACATTTTACTACATCCACAAAGGGTATTTACAAATAGTCTTATGATAAATCAAGTTTTGAAAAAGCATAATAAGTGTACAGCGAACTAGACTCATGAATCTTTGCCAAATAGTGTTCTTGACCGGAGTCAAAAAAAAATCCCCTATGGCGACACCTAGTGTCAGAGCAGAAAATTTAGTGGGACAATATATAGCTACTTTACCCATACCTGGCCCTTTTTTTTGTGTGTGAAACTGCTACGAGGGTAGCTGTAAACAATTGTTACAATGTTCTTGTAACCATTTCTTCTTTTAATGTACAAAGTTCCTTACATTCACGATCTTTAAGAAAAAAATATTCAAAAGTCTTGAAAATAATTCTTTTACAGTGAAAACGTAAAATTTCTCAAGTTCTACAACCGGTTCAACAATTTTTTTGATATTGTAACTAATGATGGACTATATTACAGAAAATGGATACCATCTATATTAACGAATAATAAAATTTGTGCAACATTTCATCGCTGTTTAAAATTGAAAAATGTTAACATTATTTTCATTCTTTTGTGTAGCATCAGTTCTTTGTGGAGCTTTCTCAAAAAGCAACAAAATATTTCCTGCTCAAAAAGAGGCAATATATTCTTACATACCTTTCAAGCATCAGTTCTTTGTGGAGCTTTCTCAAAAAGCAACAAAATATTTCCTGCTCAAAAAGAGGCAATATATTCTTACATACCTTTCACGCACTCAAAAAGGAAACAAAGTACGAAGCACAAACACAATTTTAACAACTTACCGTAACTGTTTAGACGTAAGTTTTAATTAACACTTGATGAAAAGAAACAGATAAATTTCTTAAAATACCTCGGAAACTATTTTTGAAAGTAAACTTTAAGAAAAAAAAACAGGAAAAAGAAAGTATTCGAGCGAGAAAACGCATTCTTTGGCTTTTTCTGGGTAGTTTCTTTGAAGTAACTAAATAGCCAATTTTCCTCCTGTGCAAAAATAAAACAAAAACTTCGCCCTTTTTATTCGAGTCAAAAACTAAATTAAAGTTGAAAGCGTAGAAAGAAGTTTTGTTTAATTTGGCATGATTTTTTTAAAACCTTTTTCTCTTTTTTTTTTTGTCTTCCCAACACTTTAAAAAAATAATAAGAAAAAATAATTACGTGATTTCAGAACCTTCAGAGGCATGACGCTGTGGTCTGAAAGTTTTTAACATTAAAAATAACGTTTTAACCCTGCTATTTTGGATTCAAGATGCTTTTGATTACGGAACAACAGACTTTTTTAAAGCAAAATCTAAGTAATTCATTTGCGAGTTTTCTATTTACATTTTCTACTTAGTTTCTGATCTAGGGGGCTTTCAAGGAAATCGAAGAAAGAACAATTTACTTTCCATTTTTCTGGTTTTGTTTAAGTGGATGTTTTTCGCCCTAATGAAATTTCATTTGAATTGTAACAAACTTTAAGCGTAATTCATTAGTCTTCTCCCTTTTCATACATGCATGTACACACAATCAAGCACAATAATATGAATAAAATGTATGAGAAAAGTAAATGAAGCACAATTACTTTGAAATATTGTACTTTTTTCACGTTAGTGTTTTTTTATTATTCCCAATTAAGCGCAAATAATTTTCAATAATTTTTAAATTAAACACATATTAAACACACCTATTTTAACTCTTGTTTTCAATTTGCAAATAAACGCATAAAAAACTTGTTTTTACATCAACAGCACAAAATTTAAATTCTACTCAGTTATATTTCCTACACATCTGGTACAGCTAATTTCCAATTTTGCTACCAGAAGAAATTCTATCTTCTTAACGCTAAACGATGTCAATAAGTTCGGCGTCTTCGTCACGTTCAACTATGTATCTCTGACTGTTTTTCTGTTAATGTAACAATAAACTTCAGATTTGATCATAAACTCACAATAACACTTCAAAATGGAAGTAAAAAAATACGAAAGGGGCTATGTTTATAAGTTTTAAAGTTTATATATTGCATGTGTTAAATTATAACTTAGCGCTCCAAAGCTGACGGTGTACATACTTGAAATAGCAAAAATTGACCAAGCTATTGATATCTTTTTTTTTTTCTGGTTTCAAAATGTTTTCCATTACGTGAGCTTTCAAACGACGCTGAGATGTTGTTAATATTCGAAATGTTTCTCTGGTAGGAAAGATATTTTCTTGAAGTACACCACATAAAATTTCCTATTTCCTATACTTTAAACAAAATTTCTGAAGAATACAGCTTTTGCCCCATATTGCTTTGTTCCAAATATAATAAGTCAACATTAAACACAGCTGTCATAAGTACTAGTGTTTCATTACACAGTGGATGAATTCAGTGGATGGTGGTGGATGTTCTATTGGCCTTTGAATGTTTACTAGCTAAAATATTTATTTTTAATTTTTATTCTTTACTGAATACATTTTTCATAAAAGTGAATATTCACATTCAAAGAGAAATATACTGAGTAATTATTCTTATGGTAAAATGTAAAATTTGAGATGAAACTACTTTCTCAAAAAATTAAAACGTGTTATGCGGTACATTGACGGCAAACTCCTATAAAGGCTTTCGAAGAACGCTGGAAAATTGTAAGTTTTTTTTATTTTTTTATTTTTATTTATTTATTTATTTATTTATTTTATTTATTTATTTATTTATTTATTTTTTTTTTTTTTGAATCAACAATTTTGATTTTATGTCCTAGCAGAGTTCTCGAACTTCAAAATAAAAAGCGATGTTTGTTTTATCTCAAACCCGATATTTATTTATTATCAAACTTCACAACAATTTGAAAAATCCGCTTTGCCCTACCAGGGAGCCCAAAGCGGGTAAGCTTAACTAATTGTGGTTTGGTACATTTGGCAATCAAACATGAAGTTATAAATGACTAAAATAGTTAACTAGCTACCTGATATTATATAAAAAAAATATAAAACAGTTGTACTTATCCAATTTAAAGTCAGCACATTTGTTTATAAAACATAAAGAAATAGCTGATTAAAATAACAAACTAATTAATTGCCATCCTAAAAATAAATTTAAAAATTATATTTATCCAATTGAAGCAGAAAATCTAAGTCAGCACACGAGTCGAGGAATTATTAATAAGTATATGATTAAATCCTATACTCGCTTTGCTCAAAGCACTTTTTTTTTTCAATAATTATAATCTTAAATTTAAAAAAGAAACAAGCAAAATGACTATCGTAATTTGTAGGTGGATGGTGTCAGAATAACGTAATATTATTGATATTTAAAAAAATAAGCTGGTCTTCGACTAATCACAACTTCATTTTTTTGAGAAATGTATAATTTTTTTCATTTTAAGCCTTGTTGCGCCGTGCCGCTTCACTGCTCCTTTGCTGGAACTGATTGAAACTCATGGGTGTTCGTGTAAACACGACATACTTATGCATCGCCGCTTACACATCATGGGGGGGGGGGGGCATACGAAGGCCTACCCGCTTTGGGCGACCTACTCGCTTTGTGCCACCTATCTGCTTCGGGCCACCCTCCCCTATTTCAAGTCAAAATTGGTCTATTACTGTGCGTCAGACTTGTGATCGGAGGGTCCGTGGTTTGATCCCAGCCGAGTCGAAGATCCACCGTCTTCATTAATGGTGACTGGGAGACGTTAGATATGTTTGTGGTCACAAAGTTCTCCAAGTGAAACGATGCCTCTGGGGGTGATGGACCAGGGATTTCTCGGTTTCTGTTCTGAATCAAAAAAATCAGAGCTATCTTCAGGGTCCCATCCAAGTGGTTGAACCATCAATAGTGGTTGGTATGGGGGACCCTGGAGTGAAAAATGTACTTAAAGTATAAAGTGAACAAGACATTTTTATATTTTGCGTGTAAATCTCATTTTTTTTTACATATTCGTCAGCTTTTGAAACGTATTCTTTGAAGTTAGAAAAAAATGTTATTTCTAAAGCAAAAAAACTGGTTAATGGAGCTCAAGCGTGATTATTTTTAAGTGTTTTAAGGATGAATAAAAAAACATTAGCCAGCATGAGTTGAAATTCGTGCAAAAGATGAAACATTTCATCTACCCTATTCTCAACAGTTCTCATGAGCAATGACGTTTTATTGCGTATATAAGCGTGCACCCCTAGTGAATAACGGAGCTGGTAATGAGATGACATCTGCCTCCAGTTCGGTTATTAAGTATTCCAGACTCAGGAGTTCGATTAAGAACGAAACTGCAGTCTCTGGATGTAATAACTAGGCTGTCTGGTATATTGCACGCAATTAACTGTTACGTAAACTACAAAGTGGTTCCACGATGCTGTTTTGTAACTAACCATTTTACCTAATTGCCCTCCAATGCAAAACAGAAAACTTATGCGCACCAATACTCAATTACTAAACTCTCTTCGAAATGATTTTACCTATTAAATGCCATTTTAAATAAATGGTTAACGTTTGATCCCTTTTTTTTTGAAAACAATGGTAAAAAGAGTTACCTCCTTACATTAAAGGATGTAATTATACACATTAAAATAAAGGTAGTTTAGACACCCGAAATTCAACGCGTTTAAAGCAGAGACCTGTTAGAAAACATTTTTATTTGAAAAATACTTTTTCCCACATTACGCAACAAAATAGCAGCAAAGAAATTCTTTCTGTCACACATTGAATAAAGAGCGCTCTTTAAAGCGCTATTGCCGTCAATCATTTCTAGCTCAAGGCTGCTTGAACGCTTGACATCATTTTACAAAGAATAGTTCACAGCGTTTTTACTCGACGAAACTTCTTCTTTTACTGCTAGCGCTATTAATAACCATACTATTAGCACGAATAATGTCAAAGTCGAACTGCTCACAATAAAAATGAGCGTAATGACCGATCTTTAAGTTCCTAGAAGTAATAAAGTGGTTTTGTTTTGGACATTATTTAAGAGCTACATAAAAGTTGTTTGCATTTAAACAGCATTGGTGAAATGAAATGACGTATTAATACCTTTGTTAAACCGGGATTCTATTTAGTACTTCCTTAATGTACATGGCTGAAGCTTAAGAGATATGTTCGTATGAATAGAAGTTTAAGCATAAAAATCTTATGCCCATGTTGTACAACTGTACATTTTTATACTTCCCGATAATTACGGAAAGGTAAGTAATAAATTGTTTCAACGTTTCTTTTAGAGAAATCACCTTACATTTTACTCATCCTAACTGAATAGTTTTAAAACGTGTGTTAAGGTATATTTTGTGCTATAATAAAAAGGTAAGCAGTATATTTTAAAAAATATGCCACATATTTATTACAGCTGAATTGTTTTGGTCCTCAGTGGTACTTTTATGAAAGACTGTGTGATTTACGTAACGTGACTAACGTAACCATTGAATGCATACACATGAAAAACTTTTTGTTATTAATCTCTAGCTCTTTCATTACTTTTTCATTTTTTAGGAACTTTTATTGTTGCATTATGGTTCTTCCTTTAATTTTTTTGTATATTCGTGTAAGAAATTGAATGGATGTATTCAGTTTAATTAAATCAATTTGAATGCGCCCCCTCCCCCCCAAAAAAACACTGCTTTTACTAACTGAATAACATTATTTTTGGGCAGTTAAATCCTTAATATCTATCTTTTAAAAAGTTAGCCTATACAACTTGATAGTTTCACCAAATTCTAGTATTCTGCCAATATACTAGTTATCATCATAGAAACTCCTTAGTACATTTTATCGACATATTATTCTTCGAGGTTTACTGATTCATCGAGCGAAGAGTGTTTAATATTCTGAATTAAAATGTAATACTGAATAAAAACATTTCAAACATTTTTGCAGAATGCATTTTAGTACCAAATATCACTGATTAAATTTCAAATCATCATTCATGCATTTTCTGTAATGTATTACAGCAGGGATTATTTTCACTGTATCATATAACATCTTCAAATGTTTTCCAACGAGCTGCAATCACTTCATTTTAGTAATTAGTGGAGATATTTTCTAAAAAATATAAACGATCTCCTTTGTCAATATTGTCTTTCTATTTTCTTAAAATTATTTAGCTTGGATTCTTGTAGTGAATACATTCTCAGCAAATTACTCATTTTGTTTTACCCACCTTTCGTTTAAAAAAATAATAATTCTTCTTTAAATTAGAAGTATTTCTTTTTAAAAAAGACCGTTGAAAAAGCCTTTTTTAAGTAGACAGAAAGTCTACATTGTAACATTACTTGAGGTATTTTTCTCTCTAAATATTTTAAATCGATGTAGAATGTCTACTTATTCAAACTTTTTAATCAAAATGTACATTATATTAAATAAGTTTTAAATAATAGCAGTCATTTTTAAATGTTACGTTAGTCCGTTTATAAAATAAATATTTTAAACTTTTTAAGTAGATATGATACGGATGTACAAAAGTTCACTGGTAAGAAGTGGTGACTGGTACAATTATCTGGTTTAGTTTTTAAACAGAAAATAGTACATTTTCGTGAGTAACGTAACGCAAATATTTTTAGTGAAATAACCGAACTAATTAAAATACGTATCTTATAATTTATGTAAAAAGAACAGTCAATATTTTGGGCCAACATCTAATCTTTTCTGATGAACATAGTTCTGTAAAAAGAATTTTAAAGTTTTTACTTTACACAAGATAACTTAGACGCATATTTTTTGCGTGTGCTAAGACTTTTCTACAATCTTGCACGTTTAGAGCCAGAAGAAAAACACCGAATAGAGTTTTTGCAAACTCTTACTGGGTTTATATACTAGAAAGTATGCTGAATGAATTGATAGGTCACAATTAGGGCTTTGTGAAAAAAAAAATCCGAAACTGAGGTTAACATTTTTTTGGAATGATTCAGAATTTAAAAAGAATACAAGTCATCTTTGAAATGAAATTTTCGTTAGTGTAGCAAAAGGAAACACACTGAAAGAAGAGTTCCCCGTTAGTTTTCAGGAATAAATTCGATAACCAACCACTTATAAAAGTAAAAGGTAGGACAACGATTTCAAAATCTATTTTATATCCGCAAAAACTATCGCCAGCGTAAAAGGTATAATGCATTAACTTAAATGCCAAAACAAAGTACATATTTGATTAAATCCTAATTAAGAAGAATTTATATACTGGGATACCAAGCTAATTTAGTTCGTTGGAAAGAATTACTTATAACCAAGGTTTTTTGCCTGTAAATCGCCACATTATCGATTAATAAAAATAATGAAATTACGATGCTGATGAGGGAGCATGAGTAAGCAACAAATAATTTGAACAAAAATCATTAACAGTAGTTTAAATCTCAAATGCTGTAGTAAAAAACAAATCAGTTTCATTCAAAAGTTAACAAAACCGTCTCGCTTTTAATGCTATACGTACTACCGGATTCGTACTAACGGTAGTACGAATAGCATAAAAACTGGTCGAAAATGTATGTGTGAGACTCAGACTTACAATAAAAAAATATTTTTATTTAATAAAAATGCCATTATTTAGAGATGTAACTTGTTGTAAAAATTGAGATAATGTCGTATATTATAGACATGAAAATTCAATAAATGCATGTGTGTGTCTTTATTAGCGGTATATTTATTTACACACGAAACGCATACTAACTCACACTGAAGTTGCAAGTACCGGGAGTAATACGGAAAAAAGAAAAATACACTATCAAACACCGATAAAAATATATAAACCTATATTTGGAAATTTTAAAGGCAAACAATTATTTTAAATACTTCCAAATGTGCAAGAGGCTATTCAAGCACAACTTTTTCGTGAGAGAAATACTAAATAAATTTCAATTGGTAAAAATAATTTTCGTTTGTGTGTAGAATTATACTCAGTGCTCAAATTATATGTAACTAATGATTTATTTTTCGTGAAATTTATTTCCAGATGTATATTTTAACATACTGCTGCTGTACAGCAAATTTTTCTGCACTAGCAACACAACTAAATTTCTTTACAATATAAAAAGCAGAAACTTTTTTTTTTTTTTTGCTCTGTTTAACTTTTCTACTATCGATTCTTGTGTATTGATTAGGGGCGGTCTAAAACAAAGAACAAAGAATTCCACTAAAAAAAGTCCTTTTCTATTTGGCCAACTAATGAAAAAATTTATCAAGCTGATATATTTGCAGGTTAAGCTTGTCTTTTCTTTCTTTTGTCTCGTTTCGAGACAAAATTAGGGAGGGTTACGGTTTACGGTTACAGCAAAAGAAACTTCATCAGATTTATTTTTGTAAATAGAACTGCTTAATAAAATAGTAACTTTTTGTGATGTTTAAAATGCAGTATTTAGTTGTTTATTGAAAAAAAGTGAACGACAATACGAAACTTAAATATTGTTAAGATTTAAAACAAACATTTTGAAACAATTCGTAACGGAAAATATTTTGTTACGTTACCTTTCAATATGTGAAACATTTTGTTACGTTAAGTCATTTTGTCACGTTATTTAATTGTTTACATTTTGGAAAAATTAGCCACGTGTTTATGTTTAAGAAAACGTAAGAGCAAAGTAAGAAACATATTTTTCAAACAAATAAAACTAGATTTTTAAATCATCTCAAAGCTATAGTTGTGAAAGCTAAAGATAAAAAGAAAGCGATTTTTGCTTTTGTGGCAGTCTTATTTTTCTACTCTCTTATTAATAAACATTAAATCTACTATTGATCTACTACTTTGTAACTCTTCTTTACGTTGACATGTCATTTGTTGTATTTTTCGTGTGAAAAGGAAGCTTTTAAACATTAGATTTCTTTGTCGATAGACACATCGATAGCTCATTTCTTTCGCCACTTCGTTCACAGACGGTTTCGTCGAGCAGGGCGAAATATATCTCAAATGGTAGAATTTTGACATAATTTCCTTAAATGGAACATTTGTCAAACCTTGGTAATACCCTTTTTTTCACGGGTAATTTTGTCGGCAGGTCGTTTATTCTAACGATGGATTAATACAGTACATTTTTTCGTGAAACTGTTCTGCCGACAAGTCACTTTTAACCAACAAGTACTTTTATAGATAAACCCATGCATCGAACAAGAGTTAATTAAATAAATTAGTCTATGAAGATCGTTTTACTTTTTTTAAAATTAAATAGATTTTTAGATTGAGTTGAAAATTAACCCTATCAGGACTATAGGATGTGCTCCCTAAGTTTAAAATGTATTACATAAATTATTGAATGCATATAGTTTATAAATTACTTTTCCACGTCATTTAAACACCAAAGTTTAAATATAACAAAGAAAAACTAAATCAGTGTCAAAAGACCTTCTACATTTTTTAATCATCAAATGAAAAATATCTACATTCATATTATCATGTTTCTTCTTTTTCTCAAATATATTTTTACATTAAAGACAAAATGCAGGAAATGTAATTAATTATCAGTGAAATAGTAGTACATTTGCATTTATTGTGAGCTATCTCGACACATATGACCCATCAATTTATGGAAAATTTACCTAACAAATTTTCACAAAATTTTACATTTATGTAATTTATGACGTTAATAAATATTTCTATGAAAAATTCTACACTCTAACGAAGTTTATGTTAAATAAATACACAGCTCATATTAATGACAACTTTGCATTGGTGGTAAAAATATGTACTTGAATTGTATACGAAGCTTTTAAGACGCGTAATTGATCTCAACTACCAGACGCTAACACAAGTATGGTGAAGGAAGAAATAAGATTAAATTTTGAAGCTAAAGCTTAAATTGCTTAAAATTATCAACACAGGAGCTCATAAGGGATAAAACGTTCTTTTGTGCTTGTATAAGAAACAAAAATAATTCTGAGAATTGAAGTTACAGAAATAAGGCACAGATTTTTAAATGTTTGTCTAAATTCAATAGTTTTACAATATTTCGTAAAAAAACACTTTTATCAAAGATCAACATACACTCTAAGTTCCCAAACTGTAAAAAAAAGTATAAGTCACTTCGACATGGCGATCCCATGAGTAAGCCTTCAACATGGCGATCACAAAAACTAAATAAAAATAAATTGATAAAAGTTATTCCTTTTATAAAAATATTTAAAAGAATGGGAATGGAACCCCTAAAAGTTATAAATGGACTATCTCCAAGAAAAAAGGGGCAGCAATTGACAAAATTAAAGAAAAAAAAAAACTCACAGCGAAAATAGTCTTTGTCCTTTGATAATATTGTAATAAAACGCTCTTAACAGCAGAACAAGCAACACAATTTACTAATGTACCCAAAATAAATTATTGCGTAAAACAAATGCTTTTTTAAAAGAAAAAAACCTTCAGTCAATAGCATCAATAACAACCGATTCAAAATAGAAGAAAGGACAAAGCAGTATAGACTCAACAAGTTGAAAATTTACAAAAAACTGCGATATTCTATTCTTTCCTATATAAAGTATTTGCATTGCAAGAAGTGATAAGTTATGTTCTGTCCATGCCCAAAATAATAGCACGTTTTAGAGGTTGAACGTGCTGCATTAAATCGATTCTTTTTTTTTGTTTTTCTTTTTTTTTTACAAAAGGAAAGAAAATAACACTGAGTTCACCCATGAAACCAGCAAGAATATCTAAACGATGAATCTAAGTTTTTATTACCTTAAAATAAGAAATTAAGAAGAAAAAACAGCACCTCATCACGTATTTTGATTTTTTGGAATATGTTGTGCCAAATTGTTCTGTATTCACTTTGGAATTTATGAAAAGGCTTTGTTTTCAGTTCTGTTTCTTTTTTTTTTTTTTAATTTTCGCAGTTTCATGAACGGTTTTTTTTTTTTAGTTTGTAAAAGAAAATTTAGTATAATTTTTATTTACGTCCACTTTTCACTGAACTAACTAACAGAATATTTTAAAGTTTTCAAAACAGTACTATAAGATACTGTTCTATTCAATAGCTGCGGATCAACTTCATAGCTATTATTTCTATTTGTAGAGAAAGGTAGCAACACTTTAACGCTCTTCTGAGAAGCTAAAGAAATGCAAAATTTTTAAAATTATGAAATCCGATCTTTTTTCCTGCGGTATTGTTTTACAGTTTTTTTTTGCTTATTTTGATGCATTAAACCAGAATATAGGACTCATAGGACTCATTCCATGAGATCCATGTGCGAAAAAATTCGCTTGACATTGCAAAAATTTAAAAAAAAAAAATGGTAGCATTGCATATTACATAGTCAGAGTCACCTCGCAGATCTTCAATAAAGAACCTTCCCGTATTATTCAACTTACACTCACAGATATAATTAAGAAATCAAATTAACTTAAGTATTATTACAATATAAAATTAAAGTATATTTATATTTCCTGGGATGCACTGCCCCTTTTGTTTTTCATTATATCACGAAGTGAAAACAATGGAGCCGGCTCATCCCCAGAAATATAAACGTTTTCAATAATGCTACTTGATAAGCATACCTAAGTTCATTTTAATCATAATTTTACCTGAGGAAGTAAGTTGAATAAGACTATTTACTGAAGATCTGTTGTTCAAGACCATACTCTGGTTTTATGCCGAAAATCTAGTGATAAAATTGTAAAACGAACCCCTAGAAAAAAAGATCGGTTGTAATGATTTTAAAACATTTCAGGGAGTAATACCCTAAGGAGTCTCCTAACTTGCTCATAATCTTCATGGTTTTGAAATGTGCACCTCAGAAAAGTGTTAATGGCAAATATAATGCTCCTCTTCACCCAAATAAAAATAATGGCTGTGATGAAGAAAAACCGTGGTCAGTTATGGATTTAGGGAGTCATTTTACATAAGAATCAGCATGAATATTGTTAGAAGCATGTTGAAGGTTTTTTCTTTTCTTTTCTTTTTTTTTTTTTTTTTTTGGCCGAGCAGTGTTTTTGAGGTCACTTACTTTTACAGCCGATTTTTTTAAAAAGCAAAATTTGTCATTTATCCCAGGAAGAGATGTCCGATACTATATTAGGATGAGGTTAAAAATGGAATATTTTTTTGTACAATACAGAGAAAAAAAGAATGATCATATAAATACACAGAACATCAGCTTCATTATCCTCTAAAGGTTAGGTACAAGATGAAATCCGAAACTAGTCCCTGGGTATTATTGAGGGTGAAAAATAATTATCACACGCCAAAAATAACTTCTTTAAAATTACATGGTTATGATAAAAATAAAAAGGTATCCTTTAATTAAGAAGTTTGTTCAATTTGAGTATTGTAATAAAACACTTTTTACTTTCCATTTGGGCACACTCTTCTAGTCAACCGTTATCGGTCAACTTCTAAAAGATGACTAAAAATGCAACAAGATTTTTTTCGTTACATTGTCCAGCTTTCTTTCCTAATGTCCACATGCTATATTTTTATTTCCATTAATTATTACTTTAACTGTTTTCGTTTATACTTTCCACCCACCTTCGTTGTGCTAATAAGTTTTTTTACATTTATTTTTTATCAGAATGTTATACTAAGTTAAGTAACCGGTTGTTTTGATTGTTCGCTAAATTATTTTTTGCCTCCTTTCGTTGCCCCCTGTTTTTTTTATCGTTAGAGTATAAGGAAGATAGCCACCAAAACTTATTCTGGCGTCAAATAAGCATCCAACGTGTGTTTAAAATATATTTAGACAAGTTATACGAAATACTAAAATTTTATGCATGTTTAAAACACCAGATTTTTAACTTAAAATGTCTTTACATTTTAAGTCCGTTTAAATTGTAAACGGCAGTTAGTTTTCTAGGTAATCGACTGGAATGTAAAGCAGCTTAATTTTAAGTTGTTTTTAAATGAAAACTATGTGTGTTTATGGTAATATATATTTCTAGTCAATTTGTAAGCTTTAAATAAGAGACAGAAGCAATTGCAATTTTTAATTTACTTTTTTTCAATTTTTTTTTAAGTCTTAGGTAATAAATAATTAGTGTGCGCGCAAAAATATATGGTAGACTCTATCTCAATTAAACAAGGAGCGTAACATGATGGTCTCCTATTTTTTTGAATTTAACATACGTTTAAATTTATAAAAAATTAAGAAATGTCTTTTTTTTTTTGGTTCTGCCCAAAAAAATTACGAGGCCGAGATACAGTCCGCCAAAGATGGCGGTCCTGTCATAATTTCTCACTTTGGGTTTTCTTCAAAATTTTTAAAGTCCTCAGAAAGGTTAGAACATATTTTGTTGCTGTTTGTTTTATTTAAAATTATATTTTTGCTTGTTTAAAAAATATGCAACATTTTGAAATATGTGCTTTAGTTTTTTTTTCTAGTCCTTTGGAAAAAAAAAGTTTAAAATGATTTTTTTTTATTTTTGTCAAAAATGCCAATTTTAAACATTTTCATTTTTTACAGTTTATTAGTACCACTAAGTACTACGTTCCCTAAAAATAAGAGTTTCCACTTTTTGGTTTAAGAGATTTTAGAGGCATTTGAAAAAATGGGAATTTTTAAGGAATTCTTTACGTAATTGCAGACTTGAAAATTCAAAAACATTTTTCGCTAAACTTCATAAAACTTGGTACGGTAAATATTACAGTGCACAATATTACCGCATCGAACAAGAATAACATCTCGATTTGTCGAATTGGAAGCCTTCTGAAAACAAAATTCAAACATAATTTAAGTTTACTGAAAATTTGAACGATATTTTCCCTACTAACATAGAAAATGTTTTCGAGAACTTTTTTATGATTAGGGCTTACTTCGGCAATTACGTTAAAAAGCAATGCTTTGCTCATAGTAAATTCACAATAAAACTTTACCCCTTATAGATACCACAAAGATAATCATTGATAAATAAATGATGTTAAAGCATTACGGTGAACGGGACACTGTGAGAAAAGCTAATTGAGTGTTTGAGAAATCCAATAACGGAGGATTTCCAGTAAGTAAAGATCATTTGCAGCAACCCTGTAAGGATATTCATATGAAATAAAAAGAACTACTTATTCAATTATAACCGTGCCCAGTGGTTGGAAGTAGCGCGCTACAAGTAGCGACGCTACTGTAGTAGCTACATTTTTGAGTAGTTTGTAGTGTAGCGCACTACTTCTTTAAAAAAGTAGTGTAGTGAGTAGTTAACTACAAAAAAAAAAAGTAGTTTGTAGCGATTTCTGGAAACTACTTTTAAATAAACTGAAAACAAAAAAAAAAAAAGGTTCAAACGAATTTGATTGGCTTAAATTTTACACAAGTACATCAGCGGATGCAATGAGAAATAAGACTCATAAAAATACGAGCTGACCTCAGGCATTTCATTTTGACGCCATACGTTCTATCTGTTTGACGCCATTAGTTTTTTTGCCGTTGTAATTTTCATATTTCACCAATATTCATATTGCAAAAAGAACTC
This sequence comes from Uloborus diversus, assembly GCF_026930045.1. NCBI lineage: Eukaryota > Metazoa > Arthropoda > Arachnida > Araneae > Uloboridae > Uloborus > Uloborus diversus. The sequence goes on along the minus strand of NC_072740.1, from coordinate 9,472,742 downwards.
ATTTTCGCGAAAATAAAGATATCGGTGATTTCGCGAGTTGAAAATTTGGTGAATTTTATATGAACTGACCGAAGATTAAAAAACAAAAATATTTTAGCGAGGCTTAAATTTTTGACAGTATTCACCAAATAAAAAGAAGCTACTTAAAATGTTATAGAAAAGGATGAAATTGAACTGTTCTGGAGGACTTACAATTAATACGAGCATTACAGTGTGTGAGAGTATAACGGACATTTTTCTTAATGTCTTCTGATGAGCTATTTTATCAATCTTTTTGTTCAATTTTCTTACGGTGTGTATGTGTGTGTATCATGTCTGAAAGTGAATCAGCACTTGTGTAATGCAAGGCCAAATTGAAATAAAATGTTTTTTTAGAAACTCAAAATTTCTGTTGATAAAACGTTGCTCCTATACCCATATATGCACCACAAAAACATTTATTCAAATTAAAAACCATTTAGATATCTCACACGTGCCTAACATTTATAATTTTCTTCAAAAAATTAAGTTTTTGATACATATTTTCAGAAATGTAAGATTTTACGAAATTATCAAGCTGAAAAATATAAACAGTAAAGTAGAAAAATAGGTAATTGGCGTTAAATAGAAATGTTTGTTTTCCTGAAATTTTTGAGTCTCCCACATAGTACTCAAAGATCTGGTTTTTTTCCCAGGTTGAATTAAATTTTTCATTTAAAATATATTATTTTTTTATTATTCGTTTGTAATTGTTGATCTGTAAATGTGTTCGTTATTAATTTTTGAACTTGATATTCTATTTAAATTTATATGTAATTTTTTAAAAGATAACTGAAAAAAAATCAATTTTTTAAATAAAATTATAAATTTTCGGTCAAGTGTGGCATATCTAAACGTTTTTTAATTTGAATAAATGTTCTTGTGGTACATGTGGGGTGTTGGGTACAGGGGCAACGTTTCCCAACAGAAATTTTGAGTTTCTAAGAAACGTTTTTTTTTTTTTTTTTTTTTTTTTTTTTTTGCGATTTGGCCTAGCATACAAGTACTGTTTTGCACTTTCAGGTGCAAGTCGGCACGGGTTGCCCTTGTGCAAATTACATGAAACTTTTTTTCACGATTGCGTTGACACAAGAGGAAAAATACAAGAGTTTATGCGACTTGAAAAATTGACTTTCATTTTTTGAGGGACAGCCTATTGTGTACGCTTTTTATTTGCTTATTTTTTGAAAGGTAGCGAAGTAGCGACTACATTTCAAAAGTAGTTTGTAGTTACTACATTTTGAAAAAAGTAGTTGTAGCTGTAGTTAACTACATTTGTAACAAAGTAGTTGTAGTTGTAGTTCGCTACAAAAAAAATGTAGTTTTTCCAACCACTGACCGTGCCTATCACTGGCATTCGCTTCAATAAAGAACTGTTTTTTTAATGAAAGCAAAATAACAACGATTAATACTTAAAAGGAGTTTTATTTAGTTATACGCTATGCAAAATAAATTTAGTTTAATTTAAATGAGTTAATTGTAGTTTTCAAAATACCATACGTTCCAGTAATGCGTTGCACATTGGCTATTTAATAACTATGAATGCCTAAAAGCAAATAACAACAAAATATTTTTAATTCAAACGTCATCAAAATTTACAATCTATTGTTTCACGATGTAAAGCAGTTATACAAGTATCAATATATCGTTTTAAGATACTGGAGAATTATGTAAAATTATCACTTTTATTTTAAATTAACAATATTAAAAAAATAAATATGTGTAATTAGTGATATTTTTCTGAACGCCGCCAATACACGAGCCAAAGGAAAATTTTATAAAAAAGCTACTGTGTATCTGCAAAGGTGTCTCTTCAGCAAATAAAATGAAGAATAAAAGAATAACAGCAAAATATAAAAAGAACAAGAGCAAATTCGCTGCTCATACATTCCGCGTGAATATCCAAAGGCAAATTAAAAACATAGATACTATGTATTCGTAAAATTTTAATAAATAACCCAGCAGAATTTCACAGTTTGAACTTATTGCCACTTTAAACAAATTACTACTTTATCAACGCAAGTACAAAACTTCTTTTCTTTGGATTTACACCTTGTAATCACCAAAGTTTTAATTAGATTTTTCCTAAATTGATTGTTTGCTTTTGTCTAATGATCAGAACTTTAATTTCCTAGGAATTTTTCAATAAAATTATCTTAACCTCATTTGATAAAACGTAAATCTCAAATGTATTTTCAGCCAAACCTCGAAACGAATGTCTGCTACTCTTATAGCTTCTTCGGTAATTTTTACGTTGATACAATGTTAAATAACTGGTGTTTTTTCTTTCAATATTTACGAATGTAACTAAAATTATAAAATTATAAATATTTATAATTTTAGTTACATTCGTAAATATTGGGAAATTCGAGAGTGCGAATTAGCCGAAAATGGCATACTACTTTACAGGAATAGGTCTATGATGAAGTGAAAAAAAATTATCGACGTTTTTAGCAAGGAAAAGACACAGTAGATGTTATTCCTGAGAATACTTAAATACTCCTCACGTAATACAATGCTTTGATTAAAATTTGTTACTTTTACGTAATGATTTCAAATTTGATGCATTCAATAATTGTATCGTACATTAAAACAGAAGGAAAATGTATTTTTATGCATTATAAAAACTATTGAACACATTTGAATAAAAATTTAAGATATCTGTATAAAAGTTCCTCTAGATACATATTTCGACGGTTTAAACCGTTGAAGATTTTTTTCCCCAAGTACTAATAACGGCCCTTAGTAAAAGATAAACTAATATGCCAAAAGTTAATACGCGTATTCCTTGTTGGGTTATTTTATAGTTTTGCATAAAAAATAATAAACTGCAGTAACTATGGAATTTTTGATAGTGCAAGCAAAAATATCAGCAGCAGGAAGGAGTGGCAACCTTACGAACTAAATAAATGATTGTAGATTTAAGACTGAATCTTACATGAAAACCGCATACAAGAGTAAATTTAAACGCTTACGTTGAGTAATATGAGAACTGTCCTTTGGATGAAAATGCGCGTTTTATGTATATTTTTTAATGCAGAGAACGTATCTGTAACGTTTTTGTATTCATTTTTCTTTTTCAAAAAACCACACTTTGCGGATTTTCATTGCAAAAAGTTGTACGGACCTAAAAGTATTGTCTCCAAACTGACTTTATTCCTGCTCCTAAAGTCAGCTGATATGAACCAGATGTTAATCTATAGTCTGCCATTCTTCTATTTTTGCACATTTGGGTACAGAAGGAATGGCTTTCTCTCAGTTTAGGAGCAAATTTAGAAATGTGAATGAAGAAAGGGTAAAATATAAGGGGTCTTTTATTTAAACACAAGTTGATATAGTTTCTTTAAGATAAAGAGCTTGAAAACAAACTCATAAACTGAAAAGGAAGCCTGATTGGCAGTAAGATTATAGTGAGCTTGTCCAATAGTCGCGTCAGAGCAATTTTGAGTTATCTAATCCCAGAATTAACAGTAAGATATCCTATTGCTGTTCTGTGGTTCTTCGGGGTCCCCCAAGAACTGCAGTCACTCCGGTACATAGGCACAGGCACTCTCGGAGGGAGTTGATGTTATGCGGTATGATGTGAGAAAAGGATCTCCTTCCATGATGAAATATTTTATTTTGAAATAGGAATCGAGCACGTTTTGATTATACAAAAACCCATTGTCTCATCCAAATGACAGAAGAAAAGGTGCTGGGTCACATATCTGAGATACATACGTTTAAGATTTTGAAGTTACTACTTATTCATCTAGTTTAGCATCAATAATAGAAGTCTTTAAAAGACTTTTAATCACATTTATAGCTATATTCCTGGTAATTTTTGTGCATAATTCAGTAATAAATGGTCTCAATTTGAAAATAGTTAAAACCCAATAAATGATTACCCCACAAGAAACTCTGACAATATAATAGCTAATAATGCAATAATATATCTTTTATATAATGGTGTTAAGCTCTGATGGACGAAGGTTTTGTTATGCTCTGCTCAATAGTCTAAAAAGCGAAAACAGTTGCATTTGTTTATAAAAAGGGTAAAACAGTTAATACTAAGCTCAAATGTCAATGATTCACGTTAAAGTAGCATATTTTTTTAAATATACGTAATTGCTTGATGTTATGAACTCTGATTTACTTCATCTTTTTAATTTTCCATTATGTTTGTGCGCTGTTGTGGATTTTTTTTTTTTAAATTTTAACTGTAAACTGGTACTAAATGTGGTTTCTTTTTGCCATATCTTGGTTAAAATGAGTTGAATTGAATTAAAATTGAACTTGTAATCGACTTTTTAAAAACGTTATGCCACATCTTTTAGTTCATTCTGTGAAATTGTTTCTCTCAAATTGCAGTATTTTTTTCTTCTCTAGAGTAAATAGTAATCAAATAAAAAGGAGTGTTCCCTGTGGATAATTTCTCCCCGCAGTAGTTTTAAGAAAATAAGTCGCACATTCTATTCCACGCATATCTATCTGGTTTGTATTTTATTTACACTAAAGAATAAAATTTAAACTTCAAATGGAATACAACGCAAGTCAAAAACTTTTTTTAATCATCATTTACACATATTCAGACAAAAGTTTAAAGGATAACTGCCAAAAAAAAATGCGCAAAACTCCAACTTATTAAGTTTAGCTTCACAGAAACTACGCTTTAGCAGTAATGCAATTAGCTTAAAATATATTAATTTATTCAATTATGTGTCCATTGCACTGTAATGTATTCTACAAAAGGTGATTTTCGTTTCTTTTTGCAGTCAAACTCATCCAAAAAGTTCTTAGAAATTGCAGAAAGAGGGCAAGGTAAACATAGTCATTGCCCTAATTCAATTTCTTCAAATATGTATGAAGGTTTGGTCTTTAAAGACAGTAAATGCACGCTGTTCCACAAACACTGGTTTAAAATAAAAGACGGGTCTGTAATTGTTTCAACCGACGAAACGCACGAAATTCTTAAGCTCCAGAAAGATCAATACGTGCCTACAAAGATGTACATATACATTCTAACGCGGTATTAATTTTAATAAGCAGTGAAGGTCGGGCAAAATAATCAACTGCATCCGTAGCGTCTTTGTTCAAATTTAAATGAAAACGTGGAAAACTTATTTTGACATCCGCATAATGTTTCTTAATATTTAATCAATGGATAAATTAGTATTTTTTATTTGAGTTAAGAAAAAGTACACCACAGGATATTAAAATACCCTACATCAAGTACTGCCTACGTTACACCAGAAATAATAAAAAGTAACTAACGTTATATATTTTGCAAAAAATAGTGAAAAGCTGTTTTTCATTCAGGTTATTTTATATATGATTCTTCCATTCCCAAAACTATTTATCGTTGTGGAAAGTCAGTTTCCGCATTGTTTCATTTGTAAATTTAATTTTAGTACTAGACTTATTTAACCCTAAGTTTAGTGATTATAGCTTCGTTTTTAGAAACTCTTTTTTATTTAAAACCAACCTGAAGTTAACTATGAAAATCCGTTTTTAAAAGTAGGGAAGTATGTAAATGCTCAAAACACCGAAATACGCAACTGATTAAGCAGATATTGACGAATGCGAATGATGCAATGTACTAATTACTATTTGACATTATTTTTTTAACCCATTTACTTTAAATATGAATTTATTTATTTTTTCCATTAACCACCAATAACTTTTGAACTTGTATTTTTCACTCAGACGTAATATTTCAATATTTAGCACTAAAAAGATGAAGAAAAATGTCAATAAGGAATAAAAACATTGACCAGCGTAAGTTTGTCACCGTGTTAAAAAGTATCTGTCCATTTTTTTACGAATACCCTACCCAATACATTACAGTACTGTGCAAATTGATTGGTACAAACGTACTTTTTAAGAAAATTGTTCCTTTCTCGTTGATTTTCTGCTTCCAAACAATTTTAACTGCATTGTGTTTGAATGCGGGTCTGCCTTTGACTAATTTAAACCGATTTGACTACATCATCCATGGCATGTCGAAAGTTTTGCCTTCAGTTGCTGTAAGAAGCGATTGATTGTGTGTATTGTCCGCTTCTGGAGTGTGTTTAAAAAATAAATATCACTGCAAAAAAAAAAAAAAAAGAAATGAAAAAAAAAGGTAGAATTGTTACCCTTAGTCAGCATATACTTCTATGACCGTAAGGGATATTTCTGCATCAGTTAGAGTTTGAAGATCCAAGAAAGAATTAGTTAATTTAAATTGTTGAATGCTCACTCTGTTGCATTCATTTAATTTTTAATTGTTAAAAAAAGATCATTATCTTGAAACTGCAGACATATTTACAGTTATAAATCGTTGCTCCGTTTCATGTTTGTTTTGCATATGTAACCAATTACTATGAAAAGAACGCCTTCTTAAAAAACTGATTCGCCCACTCTGCTATCTAGAAAGTTCAAGATATTTTTAAACCCTTCCTAAATTATGTACAAACCAGTGACACTATGTCATACACAAAGAAATGGAGCATTAATAACAAAAATGCTCAGTTAGTTTATATTATTAAAGTTGATTAACGCAAGTCAAAATGGCCAGTCATGGTTTGTACTATTTTCGAAAGAACACCCCTTCTGCGAAATATTAGTCCTTGAAAATCAAGTCCTCTTATGATATCTTTCAGTGAAATAAGATGACTAACGCAAAAATAAGAACTGTAATAAATAAATTCATAATAAGATTAAATTTCGAGTTAAAGTTATTAATAAATACACTGCATTGTGAATCTCCTCAATTGTTAAAAAAAATTTCAAATCACTTTAAATAACGTTTTCAGCACTATTTCAATCTACTTGTCTGTTTGTAACAATAATGTACTTTTCCTCTAATTAAAAATTACGAAACAAATTTGGCCATATTTAATGTATCCCGAATGCTATGGAGCATTCCTTCAGGTAAAAAGTCGTTAAAAACAGAAATTTGTCTTCCTTAACAGTTTTATTGAAAACTAGTTTAATAAACTGAGCATTTCTTAAACTAATGAATTGACAGCCGTGTTTTTAATGAAAAACATAAGATTCTACTTGCGTTTATCTTTAAGATTTTTTTTCTATAGCTCACATTTCATGCTGAACTAATTGTACTATCTTAAGGGAAACAATCTGCAAGACATTTTATTTTAGTTACCTTTACCGGAACCGACGGAATGTTAAGAAATTCCTCAGAACCCCAGAATATTCTTAATTAAAATACCAAAGTTAGGCAAAATGAACTTAAAAGTAATCAAACTTCTTGAAGCAAAATAGTGAACATAGAAATATTTAACAGTAAATTTTCTATAGTTTGTATTTTCCTTGATTTTACTTTAATTCTAAGTATACCATGCAATTTTTCAAAGGAATGAAAGTAGTTTGAGATTTGTTATAACCACCGGCAAAATGTAAAAGTCTATTTCCTATTAAGAATGCTTTTTCGCCTAGTTCACTTTACAAAGATACAATGTTAAACAAAATAAAGAAAAAAATAGTACTAAAAATGCTCTGGCATATTGAAAACTAATTTTGTTAATTAGGACGAACTTCTTTTTGTACTTTACTTTTCGTACTTGTTCTGGATTTTTTAATGCGTATACATTCACTCATATTGTTTCAGAAAAACAAATTTTCTCTTAAAACTCTTGATAGATACACTTAGTAAAGTGGCGATTCTTGATGTAATAAAGTGTCAAAAGAGGCACTTTTTTGATAAAACTAATAGTTTACGAATGTAAACTATTAGTTTAGTGTGGTACGAAGTAAAAGCTATGTGCATGTATATCGATTTTCAGCCAAGAAAATGTTCGTACAGAATTATGACCCGGCACAGTCGAGGATGTGATGAAAACAGTTATCTTCGAAGCCAGAATTGAACTATTGTTCCTGATGGCCTCGTCACGCCGCAGATCCGGGTTTTATTCCCGAATTACTCACGGCTAACTCAGCGTTTTATCCATTCAGAGGTTTGATATAATGAGTACCAAGAATGATTGGAAACTAAACTCTGGGGGTTCTGCATTCGGCGGACCACCTAATCGGAACATCGGCCTTGGCAGCCCAGAGACCTCGTTCATGAAAATGGGCAAAGTAGACCTGATCCTTCACGGATTTTTGAGCCACTGAGTTTAGTATTGTTTTAGACTTGGCCTCGCTGTTTGCAACAATTAATTAATTAGTTAATACGCAAAGAAAAATAAAAAGATCTTACAAAGTAGCTTTTAGTCCTTTAAAGTAGGATCCGGTCTTTTTACAATTAAATTTATATACTCGAAAATAGATAGTAAACCAAGATAGTTGATATTTAAAAGTATTATTTGTTTTAAACTATGCTTCAAAGAAAAAAAAAAAGCGAACGAAATAAAGAAAAAATATAATATTAAATAAGATATTATAGCAGTATTTCACTTAATATATTTAAATATTTTCTACGAAGAAATTACGCGTCACAAAAGCCCAAATATTTGTCTTTTAATCGACCGTTTTTTCCCCCAGAAAATATATAATTCGATTATTTAACAAACCCGTGAAAGTTAACTGCGCCTCAGGACTGTAAATAACTTTCTCCCACTTTCAGCTTGAAACTTGTCTTTACAAAGAAGAGAAGAGGAATTTGCAGATCGGAAGTACTTGGAAGGACTTTCTGGTTTATTAACCTTCATGAGCACAAAAAGATATGTTTGGATAAAAGATTGCTTTAAGAGGGGTAATCCTGTTAAGAAAGGGAACATTTAAACGCAATGCCCGCTATGGGATATAAATAAATCGAGCATAAGTGCGATAAGACATTTGAAATATACTAGTTTATTAGAAAATCTCGGAGAATCTTAGTCAATGAATTAGCATAGAAATCAAAGTTAAGGAACTAAACGTAGTTAAGAAATTGAAAACATTGGGTTTATTATTTTATTCATTTCTAAAAGTAGGCAACTAAATTTCTTCGAATTTTAAACGAAACAGACGTATTAGAATAAACTGTGTAAAGTTTCTAAGCTCCACAAAAAAAAAAAAAAAAATGTCTATAGTTTCAGTCGCTGTCACTGGCGTGGAAATAACGATTTATGAAGCGTGGTTGATTGAAAAAATGTATTAATATCAATTTTTAGTGATTTTCTCCACTACTCCATCTTAATGTATAGGCAAATACACATTTTGATGAATAGCTTATTTATATTTATGAAGGGCATAAATATAAATATATGTTTCATATTTACGAAGGGCATATATTTTAATAAATAATTCATATTTATGAAGGGCATAAAAATAAATATATTATTCATATTTATGAATGGCATAAATAGAAATATATTATTCATATTTATGAAGAGCATAAATACAGTCTCTGGATATTGTAGTTTTGAAGGAATTGCTTGCAATTCCGTCTTAGCTTCGGCTATATTTGCGTTAGGAGCTTTCCTAGCAAATCAGTAAGGTGCCATACTATTAATATATACATATATAAGTACATGCAAAGTACCAGAGAGCTCGGTTATCCCATCGAGAGACTGCAATCTCTGGATGTAGTTACCGGGCGGTCTGGTGTATTGCATGCAATTCTGCCTTAGCCCTGGCTTAGGGGCGGTAACTTAATGCTACACACATAAGTGCTCACTGAAAGTTCCTGAGTATTCCCGAAACATGACTGAATTTGATTGGGAAAGTTTCTTAATTCTTTAGAAAGGTTTCAAGTTAATTTCAGAAACGTTTCTTACTTTTAGCGGGAAATTTTCCTGGTTTTTCCCAGAATATGTTATTGACAGAAATTGGGCACATTTGCTACCCATTATTTTCCAGGAACGTTTCGGATTATTGTATAGAGTACACTGCGCGTCTGATTGCTTTTTTATCGATTATTGCAAGAAATACAGGAAGGGGGGAGGCTAAGATTTTTCCCGATTTTCCCTACAATGCTCTAATGCGTCTTTAAACAGGTAAAATGCCAAAATGTGCGTATACGAAAGTGTGTTCATTCAAAATTTACTTTTCGTTCTCCTACATACACAATTAGAGTTCAAGCGAGAAAGTAAAGCTTTTTCATGTTCACTCAAGATGTCTCGTAGGTTGTTAGCAGGTTCCGACAGCGGTGGCAACTCTAGGGCTATAAATTAGATCCCCAGGTCATTATAGTCCCTTGACATTTTTTAAACTAGTTGCATTCCTTTTTATCAGCTAAGTATAGGAAAACCGTGATGACCGTAATAGTGATTCCTTCCATATAAACCAACTTGGTAAGAATGAAGATGGCACAGAAAAAAAAGAGAAGTGAAATATTTTGATTTTTAATATTTATAATGATTGACATTTTGTTTAAAAAAACAGCAAAATGGTCAGTTGCAATATTTGAAAACTTTCAATTGCATTTTATTTATTTATTTTTCCTGATGCTTTTTCTTTTCTTTTCAATGTAATGATTTAATTTCTGAAGCATATATCCAGTTTTCAATGCAAGAAATGAGCTTGTATAGGCATTAAAAAGATCTCTAATTGCTATAATAATTTAAAAAACAAAGTTTCTAATGGATTTAAGTTTGAAGCACTGCAGGGTTATGCGCACTTCAAAGATTAAACCTGATTTTAAAATGCGTATGAATATTACAAAGTTAACTTTTAAAACAACGAAAAAATTGTTTATTTTGAATTTTTTTTAAAAAAATGCCACTTTTGGAGACTAAAATGGTCAGTGCAAATTTCACTATACTTTGGTGCAGCATATGCAGGTATACATCAAACTGTAGTGAAATTAAGCACCATTTTTACAGCCAGTAAATTGATACCATTCTTATTTAAACTGCATTGTACCCTTCAAACTGTTTTAGTGTATACGATATTTAAACACGAATTCAAAACTGCTCTGCCTCCTATTATACTGAGCTGCTAAAAGTCTGGAAAAGTGAAATGGTCTGCAAATAGCTGTTTAACTCCATCAAATGATTTTTTGTTTTTTTTCCAGCCTCTGTGCGTTCTGATCTGCTTACACAGTCATCAACTGTTGCTCTATATAGATATCATTTTATCGGCTTTTATGAATGCTGTTATAACAGGTAACCAGGAGAACATCGGACAAATTAGAGTGTTTGCTCTTACAAACGGTGATCCTCCTAACGTACATGCCCTAAAAATCATCAATATATAAATATAAGCAATTTATTTGTTCCATTAAAAATGATCAATCTTTTCTTGAAATGAAACAGTTCAATCACGCTTTGCTTCAAGTGATTAAATATGTCTTCCATCGTAATATAACTTTTTAAAAAAAGTTAAAAATACATATATTTCTGAAAACTCTCGAGACTTGAACATTTTGAAAATATGTTTACAATTTAAACACAAAATTCTAAGCTCACTCGCTTTACAAAAGTTTTCTTGAACGAGCTTCGAAAAATGAACATGATTTTTTTCCAGATTAAATTTTCAAATAATTTAGAGCAATATTAACCTCGAAAACACCAACATCATCTAATATTCATCCTAAGAAATAAACATTGAAATTTTTTTCCAAATACAACATTTAGATCAGTACAGTCTCCTATATTCAAACCGTGTATAAAATCAACTAAGAAAAAATTCAGTTCGTTTTCTTCTACATGCGTACATTATCTACGTCAAGCAGATTAAATTAGAATATTAGTTCCGGTTGAGCAGACATAAATGCAAGTGTGTGCTTGGAGTAGCATAATTTAAGAACAAAAAAAAATTTTTTTGGTCATATTTACTACGATTATCATGAGGATGATAAAAATTGATATTACGTATATAATGAGCACAAAAAAAGTAAAAATTATCTAGTATGATTTACGTTTCAAATCATTTATAGTTAAATAATGTATGAGATTTTATTAGAAGGAAATTGTTTCGTCTTCCGTCAAATTATTTAGCTTTTGGTTCCATAATATATCTTAAATTCTTTTACGCAGATGTTATTTAGATAATTATTTACAAACAGGTATTAATATTTAGAAAATAATTTACAGAGTCATTTATTTCTCGTGAAAGCGCAACTTTTTTCTCTGTTTATTTCTTTACGTACTGCGCTCAACTCTGTGAGAATTCTTTTTCTTTTAACTCTTAAAGTGCACAAGCTGTATATATATATATATATATATATATATATATATATATATATATATATATATATATATATATATATATATATATATATATATATATATATATATATATATATATATAACATTGTAATTGTATTTACTGTATCGGAGTTCGAAACTATTTTATTGGAAGTTCCAACGCTGAAATTACTTCTCAGTCTAAACTTGTGACTCAGAGTTTTATTTACAGTCTTCGAACTTTTTTTTCGAGAAAACTCAATCCTATAAAAGCGACAATCCTTTTATTGCCAGCACAATAGCGCCAAGAAAACCCTTGACGCTTTATCCAAATGGAATGAAAGACCACTAAGAAAAAGGAATATCGAAAAAGAAAGTTATCGGCGCGTACCACTCTTGACCCCATTCTGGAATCTAAGAAAAGATTGGGCCAACATTATCCCCAAAATAATACCAATTCAGCATTAACGATGAAATTTGATGGCCTTCGGAACTGAGAAACTAACGGACAACAAACTATTGATTGAAAATTTTGCTAAAGCAGGGAAAGATATTTCTAGAATTTCACTGACTTCGAGTAAGCAAAAATAACCCCCTTTCCCCCTGATGCTCAATGATTTGCTTTTGAACTGTTGGAATTTCATAGATGGATTCTTGTACGTTTAGATAGTACCACGGAATGCCGTTAGATTCCTCAGAATTTACTTTTACGTATGCAGTAAAATTGTCCTGAGTTGAAAGACAAATTGTTTTGTTGCTCTAGTTATACCTGCAAGGGAATGGTGCTTCGAAGTAATGGCTGTAAGTGTTTGCGTACTTATTGCTAAGAATTTGATGTGAGTATCATACATCAAATTTACGATCCGATTTGATGTAATTTCTTTGCCGAGTTTTAGGCATATAAAAAGCGGCTTTTATTTCTTTAACTAAAACAAATATCGCTCTCTTTTGGTGAAAGGTGGATCGTTAAAAGAAACTTACATTTATTGATGTAGGTTTATAATAAGAATCAGGTGTAAAAAGGAAAGGGGATACTTTGAATAATATATTTATTTAAATAATAAAGATTTGAGGATAAATATATCAAACATTTCGACAGGTGCTATTATTTAGAAATGGAAAGAAAACGGCTGCTCACAGAGGAGTGTATATGCAGTTCATAAATAGATTATTTAAGTAACGTTATATTTTGAATGAAGAGGAATAAACTGACGAAGAAATGTTTTGCGCGATACTTTGTATAGACAAGCATTATCTTTCCTATTAAAAAGTTTATAGATGGGTTCTTTAAAGCTGAATGAAATATTTTACATTAAAAAACTCGGTGTTTTATCTAATTCGGCGAGAAAAAAGTTTAATGTGGCTTGCTTAGTGTTGGACATTAGTAACTAAAGTACATCCTTTCTAGTTACTAATATGCTCACGATAATATAAGTTCGACATGTCAGTAAAAACATTGAAGTTATTATTGTATTTATTATTATGTTTATTATTAGATGCGTAACAGTTACATACAGCAGGAAATATTAAGTGGTAGTTATCAGCAAGATTAGTAGTAATGATGATTACTTTATATCCAAAATGATTAATGGCAATCTCAATTGCGCTTGCTAATAATGGTCAGTATCATGGATTCCAGTACGTGTAATGGTGAACAGGACTGCGGTTATGAAAAATGGTAATCAAGATTACAGTTACCACTATGCGTAGCGGGGATCAGGATTGCGATTACCAGTAACGATAATGCTAATCATATTACTTCTTTTATTTTTCCGCTCATGGTACTTGTCATAATTTCGTTTTGCTCATGGTAGGCAAATAACTTAGTTTACTATTCCAAACATTGAACCTTTCATAATTTTGTTTATCATTATGCCCCTGGTAATCACAATTAAATTTATTCATGGACTATAACTAAACGCGACAACGGAATTAAACAGTTGGGGATACTTCAGCGAAAGATTTACTTTATGTTTTACGTGCATCCGTATTATATTTCTTTTAAGTTAAGTTTTCCCTAAATAAGTAAACACGAAGTTTATCAGCACTAATTGAACTCTTTATTATTTTTTTCATGCTAACACCTATCTTTTACAATTTTTCCCATCACTTCTGTTTCCTATTTAAGAGGTGATTTTCAACAGTTGAACTATTTTAATCTGTAACAGTTGCAATCAAGTTCACTAAATATATTTGCTTAGTTTTATAAGTTTCAACTTCTATAAATTCCGTATTTTTAAGAATATAATAATAATAACATTTTATTCCAAAATATAATAGATTAAAACATTAGAATGTATTTTTACCGAAGGAATTCCTCTACATATCAAAGAAAACTTCTTCTAGACTTTAATATTTACAGCTAAAAACTGAGGCAGAAATAATGAATGTAAAACAAATCAAGCAAGGGAAAAATGTATAACATTTAAATAATAACGCCAGCGTATATCCTTTAGGTAACTAAAACATTCATGCGCATGAAATAAATAAGGCGAAGGAAATCCAATTTCTTACAGAAATTAAGAAGAAAAAGAAGAAAAAAAATGCTTCGTTTTAGAGAAAAGAGAACAAAACGCTTAAGGTTCACAGAAAGTATTTTAGTATGCTGCTACAGGTAACAGGAAATTTTTACGTCGCTTAAGAAAAAGGAAGTATAATAAATACTTTCCCTTACATCCTTAAAAATTTATTCTATTTGAAGACCAACGCTTAGTTTGATTCGAATTGCTCGTTTCCTTTGTCCGTAGTTTGTTCAGATTACGATATAGCTTAAGGCTTCCAGAATGGAAAGCGCTTCATGAATGACGATTGCTCTTTGTAGCTTCTAGCTCAAATACAATGAAACACAGCGCTCGGATGTTGAAGGTAAAGTGAAATAAGTAGCTAATAGCCCGACTTCGAGTTACTGATGCTTTGAACGTAAAATGCTTACATTTATATTTAAATAAAAAAGCAGCGATAAAAAAAGCAAGCAAACAAGCAAACAAACAAGTAAAACTTCCTAAAAAAGTATTTTATTTAATTCATTCGTTCTCTTTTTTACATTTTTAATGTAAAAAATATAAGCTAAATTGAACATCCATCGCTTGATGTAAAAATTTAACCAACTGTGTTTACAGTCTTTCTCTATCACTTTTGCTTTCAATCAGATCCCACAAC
Organism: Uloborus diversus; assembly: GCF_026930045.1. Taxonomy (NCBI): domain Eukaryota; kingdom Metazoa; phylum Arthropoda; class Arachnida; order Araneae; family Uloboridae; genus Uloborus; species Uloborus diversus. The sequence continues at coordinate 9,457,530 of NC_072740.1, read as the reverse complement.
GTTTCCATTAAATTCATGCGTAAATATATTAAATTTTAGACCAAAATACAATTTTTTACATTTAATATAAGGACATATTTGCAATCACGGATTGACAACTTTCTACAGATAAAACCTTTGCCAATCTGAATTAATTAAATATCAACGATATTTCCTTAAAAAATACTGCAGCTGTGAGAAACGCGGAATTATTCAATGAAAAGAAACGCAAAATGTCAAAAAACGTTCCTTCACGTTACACAACAATGACTTTTTAACAAGCTAGTTCAACCAGAGCTTGAAACACTTTAATCTCAAGTTGACTCCATTAGACTTTTTGATTGGTGTCAAAGGTCAATGCGCGCGGGAAATTTTTGCCCCTAAAACAGGGCATTTATGTGAAACTTTTGCTTAGAAATGAAAAAAGAAAGAGGTTATGGTCCTGACGAATTATATGATCAACTTCATGACTCTAAAAGAAGTTAAACATGAGCTGAACTGACTAAAAATGGTAAATTCTATAAAATCGAAACCAGTCATTATAAGTGCACAAAAATCTATCAAAAGAATTAGAAAAAAGTTATAAAAGTGAAAACATAACAATTAAATACCGAAATTAAATTTTTAAAAAAACTTAATTTCTGTTTAAAAAATTCTAAAAATCATTGAAAATGAGCAAAAAAAAGATCCAAAATGATCTCTAAGCGAAAAAATCCACTTAGCTTTTGTTTTTTCTTTACTTATACATAAATTTCTATAATCAAAGAAGTTCAGTTTGCGTGAAAAACCAGACCTTTCAATTCATAAAACAATTCAAAGCATGTTAATTGTTTTTATACCCTACAATAAAGAAAGTTATTTAAAACTTTAACTTAAACTTGAAATAAAAAAAGAGCGAAATTTAACAAAAAATAGCATTTTGTGCATATCTGCGGCACTTGTTTGCCTGCATCCCTATAATACCACAATTCAGTTATTTTGATTTGTATGACAATTGAACAGGCATAAGTATGATCAAGGCCAGCCAAAGGGGACTTTAGACGAAATTGCTCGCGTTTTCATCTCCACATCAATTGTTTTATCCCTTGTTTTGCATTGCAATCGCAAAAATAAGTTGTTTAAAGATATTACGTAAAACAAATTGAAATATATGCATTTTTAGAAGTCGACAAAAGAGGAAGGGAAAACAAAAAATCTTGGAGCCTTTTGAATAAACAGAAACAACAGAGCCCTCTCCAAAAATAACGTCTGTCTAATGCCATGTATATTAGGGTGTATCGAAAAAAACTTTTTTTTATGTTATGTTGATAAAAAGTTGCCCCTACCGACCCACATACCTACACAAAAAATTTCATTCAAATCACAAAATATTTAGGTGTCCCACAAGAGGCCTAAAGTTTATAATTTTTTTCAAGTAAAACAGATTTTCCGATTTTTGTTTTTTTTAATAACAGAAAAAAATGCTTAACTTTTTTCAAGTTGAAAATTGTGAGTAATAAAGCCAGGAATTATCGTCAAATAAAAGGTTTTGCTCTCATGCGGAATTTAGGTTCTCTCATAGTACCGCAAAAATAAGTATATTTTGAAAGTTCAAGTTAGAATTTCCAATATAAATGTATTAGCTTTTATTTATTTATTTTTTGCTAATAAAGAGTTTTTGATTTATTTCTTTGTGTTTTATGGATAAAAGATATTTGATTTTTTTTCTGGTTACATTGTAAGATTAGTTGCGTGAAGTTTAATAAAAATAAAGGTTTTGAAATAATCTTGCACACATTGTTTTCGTTTTATTACATAGAAGTATGAAATTACAAGAATTAAGTACAAAAAACAAAACACCAATACATGTGTAGAATATTATGTGTATTATCATATTATATCAAGCTTTTTCCATACTACTGTTTTTAAACAGCTCTAAAAGGATGCATGAGTTTTGCTGGAGGTTTTTTCAGCCTCAAACAAATGATTTTATATCAAGTTTTCATTGCTTACAAATTTATCAAAATAAACTATTTCGGAAAATTAAAAAAAAAACTTTAAATATTTAAGGAACTAATAATTAATTATAAAAAAAATATGACAAACCCTTTTTCAGAATAGATTTATCAGAATTTAACAAGCAGTAGAGAGAATGGTTACAGAGGTCACAGAAGCTTCAAAATGCGTACACGGCTCAAAGGAAAGGTATAGCTTTATTTGGTCAAGGCTCATATATAGAAAAGAACTTCCAAAATTTGAAACAAAAAGCCATTTTAAATCGACTACTATGGATTAATATGAACTGTAAAAGAGTCTTAAGTAAGGTAATTTAGTTTAATTGGAGGAAAATCATTTCTTTAAATTCTGATCAATCTATTCTGAAAAAGAGTTTGACATATTTTTTAAATTAATTAATTATAAGTTTCTTAAATATTTCAAGTTTTTTTAATTTTCCGAAATAGTTTATTTTGATAAATTTGTAAGCAATGATAGGTTGATGTAAAATCATTTGTTTCAGGCTGAAAACTCCTCCAGCAAAAGTCACGCATCCTTTTAGAGCAGTTTAAAAACAGTAGTATGGAAAAAGCATGATATAATATGATAATGCACATAATATTCTACACATGTGTTGGTGTTTCTTTTTTGTGCTTTATTCTTGTAATTTCATATTTCTATGTAATTTAATGGAAAAAATGTGTTTGCAAGGTTATTTTACAACCTTTATTTATTTATTTTTTAACTTCACATAACTACTCTTACATTGTAACCATAAAAAAAAAATTCAGATATTTTTATCTATAAATTAAAAATTCTTTACTAGCAAAAAAAAATTTAAACCAACGTTTGCAAAAAAAAAAACTTTAAAATATCCTTATTTTTGCGTACTTTTTTTTTTTTTTTTGAAGAAAATTTTCAACTTAAGGTGTCTTGCGGGACATCTAAATATTGTTTTATTTGAATGAAATTTTTTGTGTAGTATGTGGGTCAGTAAAGGCATTTTTTTAATCAAAATGACTAATTGAATTTCGAAAAGAAGTTTTTTTCGATACACCCCAGTGTATATATGCCGCGGTTCAAATAAAAGTGGTGTTAATCACCGTAACGTTGTTTTGAGTAATCGAAACTTTTATAAAAAAATATCTGTAAACAAAGCCAAGACTGCTTATTTTTTTGAATTTTAATAGAAGGATTTGTATTTAAGCACAGGCACTTTGTATAATTCATCAACTTTTCTAAAAATTAACTTTTAATTTCTTTTAAAGTGACTTTAAATAACTTACCACGCTATCATTTTAAAATAAATAATAAGTTACCTGAAAGAGGGTTAAATACATGAAAAGTACTTTCATGAGTTAGGGTGTTTCTCCAAGCAGAAAATAGCCTCTGGTCCGATCAGCGGACACGAAAACTGACTTACTTTACTGTAATTTTCTCTTGCACAGCAGTTTCAGTAAGTTGACACTTTTCGTGTGCTTCTATGTACGGTTTTTTTTTTCTTTTTTTTCCGCAATTGCTACATTTAATAGAGGAACTAAAAAGGAATCCATAAACCCCCTGTTTAACGAATCTTGAAAAAGTTTTGACTCCGTACTCTATAAACTATATGACTGCATATATTTTACTATTCCCAAAGAAGTTGTATAAAGTTCAGCCTTTGTTCGCTTAAAATATTAAAGCAAGTGCTTAAATCCGTAATGTTTCTTTTTTTTTACAAATACCAAAAGGGGGAGGGGAACTATTGGTCATTTAATAAAAATTTGTTCCTGCTTTATAATTTTTAAATCATAGTGGAGTGTTTCAAGATGCACGTTACTTATTTTTACGACATCTCATTGTAATTTTCTCAGATGCTGACATTATTTGTTTTCGTTCCAATCTTCAAAGAGTTAATCCTTCTCATCTTATATTTCTTGACTGTTTATACACAATATTTGTTTACATTATTTTTCGCGTTTGCTCTGGTTTCCTTCTGTTCTCAGAATAAATGTTTGTACCGATATTGATTTTTTTCCTTTCAGTTTTCCACAAAAAAAATTGCTGCATTTGAAGTAAAGGTATGCTTTCTTTAAATGTATATTGTTTTTCAAAGCTTAAAACTATGTAAAAAAGAAATGAAGGATTAACAGTTTTCATTACATCGATAAAAAAATATTATTAACTAACATTACTCTCAGGAAATCAGTGGGAAGCGTTATTCAATAAAACAATAATAAATAGTTTAGTAAATATAACTTTTTATTTACAATCGATGAGGAAAATTAAAGGACTTAAAATGCACTCTCGTAGAACGGTTTTTAAAAAAATGAACACAAACTTTATTCAAAATTTTCCGCTTTGTAAAATCGCAAAAGATGGAGCTACTTAAAGAGCAAACATTCAGAAAATCTAACTAAAACTTACTTGCAAAGAATAAAGAAAAAAAAAATAAATTATGAATTAGATTGTTAGTCTTATGTAAATAACAGCTCAAACTCAAGTATCAAATTATCTTGACGGTCAAATAAAGCTGGCTGTCAAATTTCATTAACTCTTTCTTAGTTGACTGACACTAAGAAGTTCCCTGAGGCCTCTATCGCCTGACTACTGTCATGAATAGCAAATGATATTTGCAAGACAGTCCAGCGATATGCTGCTAAAGAGAAAATTCAAGGAATAAATAGGAAAATGAAATGCAAACCACTTTGAGAGAAAATATAAAGATCTATGAATTTTTTCAACAAAATGTTAAACACATTGTTAAGAGGAAAATATATGATGAAAACTAATTAACTGTGTTAAAAATTTTAGTAAGTTTTTCAATGATTCCTTTATTAAACACCATACACACAAGATAGTTGTTGGATAAGAGATAAACATAATCGGGAAAAAAAATCAAATTAACTTAAAACGATGAATTTCAGCCAAAATATCCATCATAGTCCATATCATCCCATAAGTAGCCATCTTATGAATATTACTTCATGTAATGCCGTGTACGTCTTACTTTTATCTATTACCACTGAAAAAAAAATAGTAAAAATTCGAAAAAATATCAGCCATGTTTTTAAACATACTTATTTAAAAGTTGCTCTCTCTTCAAATTCTTTTAAGAGTATTTTCGGACATATTTTGAAGAAAAAAAACCATAAAAAGAAAGAAAAGATAACAGTCACAAAGTAAGAAAATAGATGCAAGAACATTTAATCAGATTTACAAAAAAAGAAAAAAAAAAACGGCAATCGTAAATTTATCTCGTATTTGCTAACAGTGTTTTTTTTTTAATTAGGAAAATATCATTATATTTTTGTTTTCATTATTATTTTGCAGTTTATGAATTGAACAAAAAATGAATTTGTAGAGGAAACAACTAAAAATACATTTATATACGTATATATAAAGCCTGTCTCGGTTTAACTTCAAGACCTTGATTTTCGTATCCACTACTTCTGAATGCATACTTCCAACCGCAAAAACGGTCAAAATGAGAAGTAGAGTTAATATATTTAAAGATTGAAGAGATTAAAAAAACTGCTGAAAAAATACACAGTCTAACTTTTTATATGGCCCCTGGATCCCTAAAATTGCATTTAGGAAAACCACAAGCCTTAAAAAAAAAAATGACATTAATACGACTAGCGTGCACCGAGATATAAAATGCAGAGTTTTGTGAATTATATACCAATTTACACAGGTATTCAATTACACCTTTTTGGGGGGAAAGGAGAGGGGGGAGGAAATATTGCGACAAACAAGGGTTTAAAATTATATCTGTGCATGGAGAGTGTTTTGATATTGGAAGATCTAACTTATCATATTTTTCAATAGCAATGAAAAATGTTTTTTTTTTTTTTTTTAAGTTTTTTTCTTCGATAATCTGTCATTCTTCTAAACGAGCGATAAGATCTAATCTATTCTTCTGCTCAGTCCTTTAAAATTTGGAATTCGAAAGTCTCCTTAAGTTTTTGTCGCAAATTTTTGTGTTGGAATTATTCGTCAATGGGGATTATTTTCCTAAACATAAGTCAAGGACAAAGAGTCCCTATAAAAAGTTATGTTTCCTATTCCCTCACTAGTTTTATTTTTTGCTTCACTCTTTCAATATATTAACTTTGCATCTCATTTTAACCATTTTTGCAATTATAAGTATGAATTTTTGCATTTCTTTACAATCGGAAGAATAACGGTGTTAAAATAAGAGATCTTGAATTCACTAAAACAGACAATTATCAAAATAATAAATGTATAAAATTACAGACATTAAAAAACCCAAACTAAGGCTATAAAATCCACGTGAAGCAACATACTGGTGCATCTTCAGGGGATGACCAGACTTTACGTCACAACGCTCTTCTTACGCTCTTTCTACTTTGCAAGCGGGAAAGTCCCAAAAACTGGCAACTTTCCATAAGGACATTAAAAATAAGAGAAAAAAAGGAGTAAAATGACTGACCTGTAAAAACAAAGGAGTTAAAAATGGAATTTACTGATTCAGATTTAACATATATCGGGATGTAAAGTTAAGACTAAAGTATAGAAGACACTTGATGCACGACAAGATCGTAGTTAAATTCAGGAGAAATCGAACCAATTGCACAAAGGGATTTTTTTTCTTTTTTAAATACCATACTGATAAAAAGAACACATATATATATTTTTTTAAATTCACCGTTCTTTACGCATATCGTACAAATAAAAGGATAAACCGTCAGGATTATCCAAGTTGAACTCTTTTTCATCGGATATGATTCTTCATGTGATCTTTCTTCGATTCAAGGGCGATTCTGCTGGCATGATGTAGTCATACGTAGTTGCGATTTTCTTTTCTCGTACTTAAGCGCCTTAGAGCTATTAAATATACTGTAGAAATTAATTTTTAAATACTGAACATCTTGTAAAATCACCAAAAGTCGAGTTACTATACCTCATTTTTCTATAAAGGCTCTCTTACTCTATCTTTGATAGGTTTGACGAACGTCTCGAGTAATTCTTTATTCCATAATCCGCTCGTAATCGAGAAAAAAAAAAACTACAATTGAGGAAGTGAGCAGCAAAGGGATGTAAGTGGACATTTTCAAGTTTTGAGTAAAATGGTTTAAAGATAATGTCTTAGATAGGCTTTCATTTAATTTTTTTTCCAAATCATGCTGTGTTGCAGCACCTACCAGGGCTCTTAGTACTAGCTCTTGTCCCGAGTCAAAGGAGAGGTTCCTCTACTATTTGTATTGGTTATCTCCAAATTTTTAATTTTGCCACACTCAAACTAATATTTTGTGTTTAGTAAAAAATTATTTTTGTTATTGTCAAATGATAAAATTATTAACATTTTGAACATTAACTGGAACCTGGTAAAATTCAGTGCAGTATTTTTTAGTTAACATTAGACCTATTTGTTTTTAAAATATTTTGAAAAAAATTAGTTATTTACTGGCACAAATTGAAAATGCGGGAAATTGGGCAAATGAAATACTAATTTATTTCGTTTACTCATCACGTATTCATTTATAAATTAATTTATTTACATTCCTTCAGTTTACAAGTCACTTATTTATTCATTCATTCACTTATTTTCTCTTTTATCCATTCTGTATTTTATTTCATTCATTTTCCTTCATACATAATTTATTAATTTATTTATTCATTAGTTCATTTATTTATTCATCCCTCAAGTTGCTTAATAATTTGTTTAAAATTGTTTTTTACAATCGAAGAAAAATACTTTATGATAAAAATATTTCATTTTTCAGTTTTCCCAATGGACAAAAAAGGGAAAGATGGTCCGCATTTTTTCTTTGAAGGCACAAATTTATTGTCAAAAATAAGAAAATACTTTCCAATGCAAATTTTACTACAAAATACATTGTGTTTTCTTTATATACTGTAATTTTCAAAAAATTTTTAAACTTTCTTCAATTTGAAAAAGCTAGTCTCTTTCAACTAGTTCACTTTGCCCCACATTCTCCTACATTTAATACTAGTTTAAATCATATATTTCGCTTTTTTCTTAACTCAGAATCGTATTCAATGTTCCTGATTACTTTATGTGCTCTTTTTGTGGAAATTTCAATTAGTGGTCATATCATTTTGCCATCCAGTAAATGTATACATATATATGTAATGTGGATGTGCCATATGGGAGCTAGTACATGGAATAATTTTGGTTGGAAGTTTTAATAGTTCTTTTCGCGTCAGCAAGTATCATGGCAAAGACCTAGCTCAGAAAGTGACGTCTCTCATTCTTGGAAACAAATGTGTTAGATGAAGCAGAAGGCAGGCTATTCAGAGCTTCAGAATCTAATCAAAAATTTATGTCTCTTCTTTTAACCTCATTAGCTTGCATTTCGAATTCGGTAGGAACGATTTCTCTTACTAAGTCCCATCCACGGGTCAACCTAGTAGCTCCATTCACGTACTAGAGAGTAATCTAAGTAATGAAATAAGCGGTTTCTTCGCTAATTTACTCGAAATCATCATATTTTTTTTTTTTCAAATACTCACCCACGCAAAATATAGGAGTCTGTGTACGTCACAAACTAGGATGCTCTTTAGGAAATGGGATATCGACTTGGATAGCCCAAAGGCCATTAAGTTTAAAAGGATGTAAAAGATGCTTCAAATTAAAAGTGAAGAAGTGATGTTTTATTACGTGTCGTTTTTTTCACATCAAGGTTTGTTTTTCCAAGACCCTAAGGAAAATATCCGAATGAAATTGACTGTATTCTCATTCATTATGACATTTTATTTTCCAATAAAATGTTAAGAGAGCTCTTGTGAAAAATAATCTGTAAAATAGGGATTATGATTTCTGTTGTACTTTTTTTTCTTTTTGTTAGCATAAATGTTTCTCATTCGGAAAATTAAAATGGTTAAATAGTTTACAAAGAATAGAAATAACTTTTTTTACCTATATCAAGAACACATGTAAAACAATTTCTTGACTATGCTCATAGAAAAGAAACCGACATAAAAACTATTACTGATTTGCAAAATCTCGTTGTTCTATGGTGTGAATGTTTGAAACATTGAACTTAATCAATAACTAAGAGTAACTTTTAACTCATTGAAATTATTTTATTCAATTATGTCCTTCGAAATTGCTATAATCATTAGTGGCCATTAGTATATAAAGACAAACAAAATTTGAAATTAAAGGATCTGAATAGTTTTTACGTTTATCTTATATAGTAGAATTAAAGAAAATACTAGATGTACATGTTTAAAGGAATGGTTTGAAGATACGTGACCTTTCTGAGAGCATCGAGAGTTTTGGCTGTATTGTTTTCTTCTTTAAACATGCACTATGTTAAGTTCTCCATAATCTTTCATTTAAAGGGGCTTATTTCAGACAAGTTATGCTTAAATTGATTCTCTCATGCAACTACATCTCATCTAACGTTTCGCTGCTTCTGGATCCTTTGAGTTAGTTAATTATATTTTTATATGCTCAATTTCAAAAAAATGGTCAGACCCACAGTACCAGACACCGAAAAACCAGATGGAGATCAGACAACTATCTGAAGATACACAGTAACAGACAAGATGAAGAAATAATGAGTAATATACAAAATTTCCTTTTTCTCTTCAAAATGTGCAAACGTTCTTTATTTTTACAACTAAAGCCTTAATGTACTCAAATGAACATAAAAACCCAGCTGACCTCGTGGTGGGTGTTCTTAATTATTGGGTGTTCACCACTGCCTTGTAAATACCAACTGGCTCATAAAATTCCGTAGATGGTTGCAACGTATTCATGGGTCGCAGCAACATCAGTTTTACCCACCTAAAAGGCTTATTATTTAAATTCAAACTTATTACTGTCTTTTACTGGACCCTTGTCTGTTACTGGTGACATTACCCTAGACTGTTGTACGTAGTCTCTGTTTAGTAGAATGTATTATTGTGAGACTTTTTTTTTTTGTAGTCTGAGTTTAGTTGCATGATTGAAATTCTCCAGTGTATGTGACGTGGCGAAGATCATTGTGATTCCTCTCAATTATGGATGCTATTTGAGGTTTCTTAAAATTAAAAATTATCAGTTTTAGTGTTTAAATATATATGTATATATGTATATATATATATATATATATATATATATATATATATATATATATATATATATATATATATATATATATATATATATATATATATATATATATATATACTTTAGCGCAGATCCACAGAGTTTAATGATTTATTTTAAACATTTCAAAATTGTCGTTTTCTCTGACAAAACTTTTACAAATATTACCGCATAAGAAGCACCAATCAAACTCATTGTACGATTAAAAATGTACAATGACTGAATAATTTTAAAGAAACATTATTTTTTGACGAGTCTTACTTATAGATAAAATGTTTCAGTTTTAAATAAAGAGTTTCGTAAAACAACATTCTAAGTAGGTTTTTTTAAATTTCAAAAAAACTGGAATTTCAGTTTTAAAAGCATTAACATAGAATATTAAAAACAAAAGAACCATAAAAAATATTAAACAAACTGAAATCTAAAAAAAAAATTCGAATTTAAACATAAAGTCTGCGATGAAAATTTATTATAAAAGAATGATAAGGTAATGAGCTTAAATATTTAACAAGACTCACAAAGTTTTAAAAATATACGTCTTTACTTTTTCATGATTTCAATAGCTCACCTCATTACTCCAAATGTCATGCATATTTTTCCATTTAAAACGAACGTTTTCAAAATTTCACTAATCAAATATCTTTTTAAACAGGTCTTTTACACAAAAAAATAATAAGCAACTTCAATTCTTTTGACTCGATTGGAAGAAACCAAAAAAAAAAAAAAAAAAAACATTCAGGATCATTATGACTTCAGCAGAGAACTGAATCGATAACTGCATTAAATTTAATAAAATAAAGATAAAGACGTTTATACTGCCGTGTGCAGGCAAAGGGCAGTAACTGCAAATTTTTTGTTTTTCATTTTTTTGGATTTTTGTCATCTATTGTACGATATCTTTATTGTACAACTTTGCTTATTTGGTTTCCGCTGTAAAGAAAGCGCGAAAAAGAAGTCTAATTCCAACATTTTCCAATTGTTATTATTGAATCCACTACACATTTCTTCAAATATCTGGAAAACTCGTTTTTGCAGATACTGCCGTTTACCTGCACACGGCAGTAATTTGTCTTACATGTTTGTCAGTAGAGCTCGGAAACAATGTGAACAAAAACTAAGTTACAAAATAAATGTAAAATAAAAATATAGGAATATACATTAGTAATTAGAAAATGCAAGCAGCGGTGCTTTCGTTCGGCGAATATATTTAAGCAATCCTTAATGGAATCTAAAAAATTCAAAATATTTCGATACACCGATACTCTAAACAGGTATCGAAATCGTTATCCAAGTTATAAATACAAGACATTTTAAATAGAGTTGCATGGATTTTCAGTAAGAAAATAAAATTCTTAAGATTAAAAATTTCATAAATTGGTGCAAAGAAACTCAATTCATTATTAGCGTGGAAATGGGATGCTACAACAGTAATATTTTTTCCCAAAGAAAACCTAACACTTACTCATTATTTGCCTTTACATTATAGGGTATCACTAAACAAATTTAGATAAAATATTTCGTTACTTTAATGTTCTATTCAATTCGTTCTTGAATTCCTTCTCGAAACATTTACAAGCCTTAAATAAATTTTAAAAGTTTTAGAAATGTTTTATTATTTTATTCAAAGTGATAAAATGTTTTAAAAATGTATTTGGTTATTCATACAATGACCAGTAACATCATTTTTTAAACCCTATCAAAATATTTCCATACAAAGCCTTTGATATAAGCAGATCAATATTTCAAAAATCTTAAAATCTTTTCGAAACATAAAAGTCGTTCAGCATACAAGAAATTGTTGAATACTGTTTTATATTCCAAAAATGAATAAATTTTACGTTATTCGGAAAAAAATCACCCAAAAAATAGAGAGAAAAAAAATAAACCGCGAAAGTAGGTGGAATGTATTTAATGTTATAAGAAAACCAGTCAAAAAAACTCTTAGGAAAATATTTAAAATGATACGATATAATATGTCTCTCTTTTACATAACTTTCTCATTAGCATACCATTAGCATTATTTTTGTTTAAAAAATGAAGTAATTTTACGCTATAACGGTTAGTAAAGATGAAAAACCTAATGTACTTGTTTATAAAAGAGGACAAAAACTATTTTTATTGCATTTTTCTGCACCTGGTTTAAATAATGTTCGTCTATCTTGTGACTAAATATACATGGTCGGATAATATGTTCTTTAAGATATGTGTAATTAAAAAGCTTTAACTTCCCAAAACACTAACAAAATCCCACTTTTAAATTTTACGACAACACCTTGAGTTTATATTTTTAAGCAGCTTCTGAGAAATTAAATTATAACTGTTTCTGTTTAGTGGTAATTTTTATTTTTTGTCATTCGTTTGTTTTTCTTTAAATTACTCGATTGATAGTGAATGGTTTCTTAACTTCGAAAATAATTCATTTGTAATTCAGTAAACATACAAGATACAAAACAATAATAATGATAATAATAATACTTTACTGCATTAGAGTTTTATAATGTATAAAAATAAGTATGTAAATAAATATGCAATATTTAATATCATTTTATGTGTCGTACTTACTGAAAAATAGTTCTTAATATGTGCGTCAACTTTTTTCAACATATACTGCAACAATTATACCATTATTTATCCTGTTAATTTTAGAAGTGGGGCATATCCATATTTGGGAAAAAATAGCATAATGTGTATTATAGTTAAAATTTAGCACGTTCTTTTGAAGCACATAGCTGCCACAGAAGGTATCTCCAAAAAAATTTTGGGAAACGTCATACATCTGTCGCTACAAAAATATATGAATTACAACAACTTTTACTGCTTTGTTTAAACCAATCAGTTAAACAATCTGAAACAATCTGCCTCAGGCTGTTGGCCTACCTATGTATTGATGACGGTTGACAAGGGTGATCAACCCAACGCATGAACGAATGAGAGAGAGCAACAGTAGCAATGACGACGATAACGTACAATGTGGTATTTGTGAAGGATTTTATACTTGTGAAAAGCATGTTGAAATTTTGCAAAGATGTAACAAGCTATTTTGTTGGTATAGTTAAAATTAACAAAAGAAAAAGAAAGAGACAAATATTTCCCAGTTTCTAAAATTGTAGCTTGTTAGCACACTAAATGTTTTACAAAATTAACGTGAAGGCACTTAAAAATCAAGTTATATTTCTTCTTAAAATTTTTTCTTTGATTTTCCAACACTTTCTTTATGTAAGCAATGTTGAGAACACCCGTTGGGAGGTATTAGGAACATATTTTGAGAAACTGAAAAATGTTACTATCCAGCTATTTCATATTAACTCGTCTAGCATGCTGTGATGACATTAACATTTTATTAAATGAATATCTAACAACATAAAATCATTACTTTTTTACTTTTTTTTTTTTTGAGAAATATTTTTAGCTTCGGGAAGCAAATTTACTTTAAGTGTGATATATAGGTTCCCACCTCACCTAATTTGTTTAGTTAAACGCTTCCTTTTATTTGTAACACTTTATAACCCAAAAAATTTAGAATTCTAACATTTAGAAAATTGAAGTTTTAGCTTTTCATTTGAATACTGAAACGATTTTTCTTAATTTTCTTGCAATATCGAAAATCGCTTGACACATTTTCAACAAAAATGAGACATTTATTACAGACCAGTCCATTCAATACATTACTAGTTAACATGTCGCTTGAATGTTTCGAGTTTCTTATCAGAAATGCAAAAGCTTTGATCTGAAGAAAGCTGAGCCATATAAAGCAAAATGTTAGCTAGAAACCTCTTGGGCAGACATTGACCTGTAAGTTTGAAAAATAGCTCTGTCCATGACACTAGCCATAAAAACTTATATTTAGCTTATTTCGTTAGCTTTAACATACATTAAGAATTGCTCGAATATTTCATTTCGTTTTCACTGTTTGTCCTGCAGTAAAATTTCTTCCCATACAAAGAAAGTATTACTAAAGTCAGTTAGGGTGAAAGAAAACACTGGGCTAATGGAAACAAACTTTTTAAAATTGCCAGTCTTGTGGCAGTTTTTGATACTTAACTGTTGGTGAGTTAAGACTTGATAACGTATAGAAGAAAGTCGGAGAGTTTCGCGTGTTTCCAAACAATTGCATAGTAGTCATCATTGAAGCGGGCATTGCGAAATATTTTTTTCAAGTTCAGCATACGTACATTTTCCTGTTCTGTAGGTTTTTAAATGCGAAATAACTGGCTTTAAGTAGTTTTGTATTGTCATTTGGAAGTTTACTAAAAATACTTATGCATGAATTACCCTTTCCATCTATATTTGATGGGAAGTTTATGCGTTTCCAGTTGCCTCATAAATACTGTACTTTTGGATAAATGCAAAGCAAACAACTCCGTTTTTTATCCTTCCTACGCTTAGAAGATTTATTAGAAGAAACTTATGATGTAAATGACACTTTTGTGTATATTATACCAATTAAAATCTTTAATTTTTTATATGATGTTTCATTTTAAATGATTTCAAATTACACTCGGAAGCTTCAACAAGTCGAATAGGACCTACTGTCCCTATATTGAGTATTGTTGGTGTATAGTTTTCACAACTCATTTTTGCATTTAATTATGTATATATATATAGTGAGATTATCTACCTGCATCAATTTTATGGAGAAATAAAGTATTTCCGTTACCCATTAGGACTTGATTTACCCCTAGCCTTTGGGATGTAAGGAAGCACTCTGGGGTAAAAATAATCATGATTTTATTCGCTAGCAAGCATTCACAAAGTCGAATACTTCATGTCCAGTTATTTTCAGAGAATAGTCCATAACACAATACCACGATTTTTGACCCAGAAGAAACAGAAGGATATAAATATGAAGCTTTGAGTTTATATTTCCCCCAGCTAACCCTACATGATTTCTGTAGAAAGCAATCGATTTTTATAGATATTTTTGTGTTGTTAATTACTTTATTTCTCCTTTCTTCTACTTGCTACTCGTATCTAAGGTTAAAAATTATACATACCTCCGTCTACTAGCAGTTTGAAATGCCGTCTAAACATAACAATATCATTTATTCGATAAAATATTTGAGGATTCACTCTACTTGAACATTCGATTAAGGAAATGCGGATAATTGTGAATCAAATACAGCCATTTAACTGGGTCATTACTTGCCGCACAGAAACGACATGAAAATCTCATTACATATGGTAGCTCTATATTCTAAACTAAGCAAGCATTTAACTAATCCATTTTGACCCTAACTGATATTGATAAGGAAATATCTAAAGTTGAGTTTGCTGTGTGTATCCATTTGGAGTGAAATCATGAATCCTCTTATATTCAGTATTCCCAAGAGGGGGATTTTCTATTAACTAGACGGATAATAGCGGATAGGGTTTACGGAATTATTTAACTATTTCTGAATTGTGAGCTAGAAAGTTGTCCTTGAAGTTCAACACAACTTTAAAAGAAAGTATTTAAGTGGGTATTAAGACTTTTCAAGCATTTTCGCTTGTTAAGGCTTTTTTTTTTCTAACTAGGAACCTTCACATGAATTCTGAATCAAGTAGTGTAAACATCTTAGTATAGTCTAATATAAAATGAGCTGTGCCGTAGGTTAGTTGCAATTTGAGTGGGTAAACTTTTCAACATACTTCTAAATTAACCATGAACAACTTTGCAGTCTTAAGCATTAATCGTAACATATTTTTTTAGCATATAAGAAATTAGCAGAAATAGAAATTCAGATGATGCTTGACCTTTTTGCTCTGTGAGGATTTCAGGTCTTGTCAAAAGTTAAATCTGCCATTGATTTTAAAAAAATATTTTGAAATACATAATGAATAAACAACTTTAAAAACTCATAACTTTCAAAAAATGTTGAGCAATTGATAACCGTACAGTATTTGTGTAGTAGAAGGAAATAAAAATTGCAACCCTTCTAAAAACATTTTAAAAACATGTTTACAATATATAATTTTGAATAAAGGTGCTAAGATGAAGCCAACGAAGAGAAATGATAAATTGGAATTAAAAACTATTAAAAGCACAAATTAGAAATATAGAAACAAAAATGGTAAATTAGTTTTTCTACTCAAATTGAAAAAATTGTAATTATACGAGTATTCAACACAGCAAAGATTTATTATTTTAAATGCGGAATTAGCATATGGTGTTAGATAACTTCAGTACTTTAGGGTTATTACTTTTTTAGGTTGTTCTAAATATTTAAAGTGTAACCGTTATTGCATAGTACATTAAATTTCTACATAGTAATCATAATCACAATCTGTTTTTAATTTAACTTTTCTCTTTCAGCAGAATCCTGAAAAAAAAAAAAGAAAACGAGTGTCACAAAAAGAAACTCATATAAAAAATTGCGGGGGATCTTTGTAGTATAAGATTTATATTTCCAATTAGGAGAAATTTGTTAAAACCTGAAAAGGCGGCTCAAATAGGGATGTTCAGTTTCTCATTGATTGTTATTTACACATTCGTTGATTTTTAAATTTTTATTGTCTAAGAGCCAGATTGTATAGGTTTGTTGACATGTCTGACGGTTCGTGTTTTTGGGCGAGTATTCAAATATTTTTCGATTTGATTGCCCCAATTTTTCATCTTTTACTACAATGGACGTTACAAATCATCTTATAAGATACAATTTCGGAAAGTTGATTCTTCAAATTTTAAGTTTAATGTTGATAAATTTCTTAAAGAATTATAGAAAACCTGTCCAAAGAGACGACATTCTCTCCAAAAAAAAAAAAAATGGCACCGGTGGCTCAAATGGGGACATCAATGGTAGTACAAAAAGGGATGATCCCCATTTTTGACGCCATAAAATATTGTACATTGTTCTTCAATCTGTAGTGTACGACCGATACAAAATATAGTTTCCAATGTACAGGACTTGTGTACGTTTGATTCCTGATGTGGTCTATAATAGTATTTAAATGAAAATATTTTTTAAATCCAATTTAAATAATAGAATGTACAAATTATTAATATAAAATAAAAATGCATATTAAAAAGCGTTTATTTAAAAAAGTTTTGTTTCTAAATGTAAACATAATTAATGCTAAAAAACTTAATGTTGCACCTAACTTTGTGATCAGATTTTGTGATAACGGGGTGCCTTAAAAAAACCGCATGAAGACTCTTCAAACTATTCTAGAGAGAATTGTGAAAGATTCAGGACAGATGGACATATGATATAGCTGCTAAAAATGAATCGAAAGATATAAAAATGTCTTCGAAAATCCAAGAAGAATTAATTGGTGCGGTATCTGATTTATTGCAATCCTACTCCTGCTAAAGATCGAAAACCCAAGATTAAGGAGTGTAAGAAGTGATACCATCTGCTGAGAAGTAAAGGAATGATGACACTTGCATCTTTTGTTATAACCAGTACAGTAAAACCTGTAAAGTTGACCACCCTTGTAAGTTGACCACCTGTCTAATTTGACCTCTATTTTTAGGCACAGAATTAGATCTTTCACATAATTCAACCTCTATAAGTTGATCACCTGCTTAAGTTGACCACTAAAGTAGTGCACCACAAGTGGTCAACTTACACAGATTTCACTGTACGAGCATTTAAAAGACTAAGAGAGCTAAATTCAGTGCAAGTCATGTCGAAGTTAGGCACATGAAGTCTGTTCAAGTGCAAAATAAAGCGATGCAATTTTGTTTTGTGACTTTTGCAATTCATCATTTTGTTGCAAAGCTTGCTTAAAAGAACAGTAGTCAACGTTGGTTTTTATTCCTAATTAGCCATTTATCCTTCCTTTTTGTCTCCAAATACTAATTATTCGTAAATTATTATTTCAAACCTTAAATGTGAATTGTTTTATGAATATCCCATTTTAACCTAACTTGTTGTCCAAAACGGAAACACGACTCACTTTTCACAAGCATATTTTTTGAATCCATTCCAATATTTTTTAACTCATAACCTTGTGTTCTGATATTTTAAGAAGTTCTGCTATACAAATAAAATACTTTGTAAATGCTTTTTTCTTTATAATATTTGTTTTGGCAGGTCAAAACATGTTAGCGTAAAGAATTAAGAAATCTAAAACCCTAAAAAAATTAAAAGTGAGATATTATATTATCTCTAAATTTTTGTATCAAAATATGAATCATGAAATAAATTTATTGATACTGATAAAAACTTTTTTGAAACAGAAGAATTGCTCTTCCTCAATTTACTGACAAAAGAAATTCACCAATGAAGTGTGTTCGTGGTTACACATCTGCGAAATTACTTTGCTGTAATCTACCAATCCTTCAGTTCTGAGCATTCGTTTTAGCAGCAAATATCACGAAAGGAAAGAATGTGGCTCATTCATCACACAGCAGAAATTACATGTCCAAAAAATAATGCAATGCGCTGATATTCTGTTGTGATAAAGGATGCATACGATGCAAAGTTTTAGCAATCGAAAACCAGATTGAAAATGAAGTAAAATACATAAAAATGCCAACCGTCTTGATGAAATGTCATATCACAATTATTTATGATGCTGCTATACTACCCAATGTTGTATAATAAGCATTTAATTTGCAGTAACAAGTGATAAAACTATAATCTCTTTTAAGTTGGACCAAGCTACAGATAGTTAGAAAATTTGATCAAAAGTTTGATCAGTAGTTTTGGAATTTATCCCGAACATACTTCAAGACTATATATATACCATACTATATATATATATATACTATATATATATATATATATATATATATATATATATATATATATATATATATATATATATATATATATATATATATATATATATATATATATATATATATATATATATATTCCATATTTCCTTCTAATAGAATATTATTTTCTTTTTTATAAATGCACTTGCATTTCCTAAACGTCCAAAACAAGGTAAAATGCGTAACCTTAATTAAATATTGATATCCGCATTATATAAGAAACATTTTGTTAAAATTCAAATGCCTCATTCCACGGCCTCTATTTAAAAAATTACTGCCTCTTAAATAAACATGAAAGGCAAATCCAATTTTTTAAAGAAAATGCTCGTGAAATACATTTCATAGAAATTGAGTTCAAAATGAGAAGAAATAAAAATGGTTTCTTTTTTGATATTTGTATTTCTATTCGAAAACTTTATTTTTAGCTTTATCTAAAACTATCACACTATACATGATTCATACTAACGACTTCTTTAAAAATGGTAATGTAATCATAAAACCACTTCAACTAATAATTGACATTTGTCTAAGAGCAGTATTAAACACACATTGAAAAAACACATGATTAGAATCAAAATATTTCTGAAAACTTTGATGCGAATGGTTTCGTGAATTAACTTTTCTTCGTTTAAACATACAATGAAAAAAATCGCACTTAAAGCAATAACATTCTCAGAAAAAATGTTTAATCTTTTGTTACACAGTTTTCAAAATTGTATTTTTCTCCGTTCTTTGAAATGTGTGTAGTTCAATTACCTTGGTTTCGCCATTTCGAAACTGCCATTTTCTGTTAAAGTTGATTGTACTTTAAAAAGAATTGAAAAAAGGCCAGGTAATACTAGCCCTTGTTGAAGAAGTGAAATTGTTGAGATAGAAGAAAGTTTGAAAATTGCGATGCTTGCGGAACAAGGGATTTCGGAGAAACTTAGTTTAGTGCTAAAAAATTTTAACCAACAAATCGAGTAATTTATTGCCTCTTGTTGTTCGATTGTTGTGTTTAAAGAAGTATTTTGTGTTGTTTGCTTCGAAGAAATGTATTTAGTGTACAACATTTTATAACTGAGTAAAAGTAAAAACTTAAGCTAATCTTCAAAATATTACTCATTATGCTTCAGCTCACTATTTGCTTTGGACCGAATTTATAGACGAAAGAGTTGATTCAGTAGAAACAAATAAGGCATTAAGTTTGGTACACAAATTTTAAAGATGTATTAATTTAATCTAGGATATGTCATTGCGTTGAGGCAACGATATATATGGGATATTTTCTCAATTCGTTTACTTTTCCGTCTAAGAGCTAGATCTCTTATTAAAATTTCATTACATGATGATATGTTTTAAATAAAATACTCACAAACTGTATTATAATATTTATTAGCATTATTTTGTTTCAAAAATTAATTTAAAGGAAAATAAATCATAGGTGAAATGTCATTTTTGACCCCTGTCCTTAACACATATTTATCAACTTTTCAGAAAATTTATTACGCATTCAAACCTGCTTTTGTGCAGTGGATAGGAACTGCATAAACAAATTGCATAAAAAAAAACTTCCCGAAACTTCACTAGTAGCGATAAAACTAGTTTTCGCAAAACAATCATTTTTTTTTAATGCGGTAAATAGGGACCGCATAAAAAAGTGTCTCGTAGAAAATAACTCAAAACCTTACTATATAACTAGGAATTGCTTCTTTAAACGAATTCAAGACAAGGCAGCTGCATTGAATAACGCCAAAACTTTTGTAATCTAATTTATAAATACACTTGCGAACAATTTTGAAAAAATATATTACATATTGTCGCCACAAAGCAAGAATAGCATATCTTACTGTCACTCCTGGAATTAGATATTTTACCGTTACTCCTGGGACTAGATATTTTACTGTAGCTCCTAGACGACGATATGTTCTTATTTCCCACAAAGAAAACTTTTAGAAACATATAACCTTTATATTTCGTAGGTTGAAAGCACGCGAACATTATGATAATATTGTGTTAAAACTATTTCAAAATCACATTCGTCACTTGAAATATTTACCTCGAACTCGTTTTACAAAAATGAAGTTCTCTATTTTTACAAAACAAGTCTATTATGTTCCAATCTAATACAAATTTTCATGCACCGCACAAAAAAAGAAAAAAAAAACGCACAAAAGCAGGTTTGAGCATATTATGAAAGAGTTATAAAAAATAAATATATGTACAGTGGGCTCTTTCTATCTGAACACTCCCTAATGTGAACACCTCGATATTCTGAAGACATTTTGATGGTCCCGGTGAAACTACATAGACTTAACATAGGCTCACCTCTCTGCACTCTGAACACCCTGAAATAGGAACACCTCAGTAGTATGAACGTTATTCCCCCCCCCCCCCGTTCAACTATTAATCCCTGTATACAGAACATGTTCACAATTGGTACTTGGGAATTCTTATGAATGAAATTGTAAGTCCGAAAATACCTTTTCAATTTTATCGCAATGATTGAAGAACGTTAAGAAGATAAAGAGAGGAAAAAGAAAAATTATTTTCATGGATATTACTGCATTTCATGAACTCATTCAGCTGAGCAATGGGAGTTTGAAGTATCTGCTACTGAACTGCTCATTTCAAGAATCCAACCATTCAAGACCTTTAAAGTACAATTGCCTACAAGCAATATGCGGTTGAGAATTACCCGGAAACACTTAACAATTGCGTGGTAACACGTACCTTACATGAGAATACACAATGCAAATACATATTAAAATTCATGAAATGCACATATTAAAATTATTCATTTTCTTTTCTTTTTTGAGGGATTGCGATTAACTGCATTGCAATATTTTATAGTTTATAACGTAAAACATTTTGAGTTAAAAAGTAAAGAAATGCAAGAGTTTACTTTCTGCTGAATATAATCAGACATTGCACGAGCTGTCAATCCCAAATTCTGCACCTGTCTCTCAATAACTAGCTCACTTGGCAAAGTACTAAAAATAGTCCATTGACACAAAAGAATACATATCGTTGCCTCGGAGCAGGGTATCTTACTGCTATTCATGAGATTAGATACACACCCATTGAACACACCCACAATCTGAACATTCTTTTTCGGTTCCATGACTATTCAGAATAGAGAAAGTCCAATGTATATTATGATGTAGTTTAACTGTCAACTAAAAATTGTCATATCGATATTTTTAAAATTATTTATGCATTTTGTTACAAACAGCATTTTGTATATGCCCCCGAAACTTGTGTGCCACGAGTACAAAAAGAGTCAATAAAACTATATAGATGTTGTTAATTGGCGACAAAAAAACTTCTGGGGTCTAAAAAAGGCTCCTGTAGGCAAAATAGCATTGTGTAATTGAAGTAACATTTTTTCAAGGGTCTGTGAGCTTCTTTTTGTTTTATACAATCCATGTGTGCTTTTATTGAATGTAGTTTCTATCCTCCTAGTTATCTTCCAAGTAATTGCAAGTAAGTTAGCATTTTTTGTTTGTACAAATTGCAATAACATATATTTATGAAATATGAAAACAAGTTAAAGAAATAGAACAGTTTGTCATCTGTTGGACTAAAATTTTAGCTTGGTTATTTCCGTCCCCACTTTAAGTGACGTTTTACCTTAGAGCAGGAATTAGTAAATGGAGGGAGCAAGTCCAATCATTGACTTAGCAAAAGGTGATTATAAGACTCCAAGTCACGTGAATCAACATCGATGAATTTTTCGACACGCTTTGCATGAAACTAGCGTAAGAAATCCGATTACTGCCAATGCTCAGCTTTAAAATCTATCACGTGACTTGGGGTCTTTGGTTCACACAAGAAAGTCTTCACTCCCTCCATTTTATATCTTCTCAATTGGTTTACTATCGTGTAACTACTTAATAAGGGAATGTAATTTATTTAACTATTTTGAAATCCTTCAGTTTGTTTGATTTATTTGTTAATGATATGTATTTTTTTTTTCTCAAATTTTGAATTGGTAACAAAATAAGAAGTTATTGTTTGAGAATAAAATACCACTTAACCTTAAATCATCATACAAATTTAGGTTGAAGAGTATTAATTGGTTAAATATATTAATAAGAATAGTTTTAGCTATTAATTAATAAGCTTGAGATCTCTGTTAATTAATGTCGTTCTAGCTAAAAATAGCTACATTTTGTGATTATATGATATGAAAGTAAATGTTTTTTTTTTTGTAAGTAATCTGGATTTTTATTTCGCTGCAGTTTTTTTTTATTGTAAGTTCGTTTTTTTTCCTTTTATTATTTTTAAAATTTAAACAGTTTAGAACATTTCATATTATTTCACAATATATTAATGCATGATTTTTTTTTATTTATTCTTCTTACTTAGTGCTTATTTCTAAATGTGTTATTTTGTATAGTTTTATATAGGCATATTTATTTTAACTTTGTAAAGTGAAAAAATTAATTGCTGATTCTAAAAATAAAAAAAAGAAGCGTTTCTGATGTGTATGTTTAAAGCTTATGTTTTAGTTAAAATATCCAATTCAAGACTATATAATGTTACGTAAATAAGTGATGAAAATAAAGTCAAAGAACCAAAACTCTATCAGCGCATAAAAAAATATAGTTCTACGGGATGCTATAAGTGCAATATAAAAAGAACATTCCTGAAAAATGAAAATATGTGTGGTAATAAGTGTGGCATAATTTCGAATTTCTTCCTACTGTTTCCAGTTTATCACTACTTTTGTTGATTTTTTGAAATGTTGTCCTTGTGTACATGAAAATGCATTTTAAATCATCAAGCACTGTTTTAATTTTTAAATTATGTGCGTGTTTTTACTACATGTTGGTCCATTCAAGGTTAAATAAAAGCACAAGTGATGCAAAAAAAGAATAAAAGAGAGAAATAACAAAATATTTCTTCAAAACTCTAGACAATCTTTTTTTGAAAAAAAAACCACTTCAAATTTTGTAATCGATCTTAATTTAAATGTTGTTTTTCGTTCACTTCTGCATCATTAATGAGATAATAATTATTTTCGGCAAAAACTTCAAATTGCTTTATCTCCAGAATGGTACTCGATATTTGTCTTCCTTTTTTTTTTTTTTTTTTGAAAGATTGTCATTTTTTTTACATGAAACGATGCAAACTATTTGGATCTGTTTTTTTTTTTTTCTGTTAATCAGTATTATAAGATCAGTGTTTTATATGCCGGAGGCTGTTTGGTCGATTCCTGGAACTCCTCTTTCCTACACTGTTTGATACGACAACAGAGAAAGAAACATATATTACTAGGAGTGCAATCACGAATTTTCAAGTACTGGAGTGCCAATGAAACATAACTGCACCCTAAGTTGTTCACACTCTTATGATACAAGGGAACTTACTTTTCCAGGAAAGCAGTACTGGAACTGTGTTCCGGCACGAACTCGCCCTCATATATATGTGTTTGTGTATATGCGTTTGTATATGTTATTTATTTATTTATTTATTGGCTTCTTCTATTAACAACTAAAAAATATTTGAATTTTATTCCAGTGTTTTATTATCATAAAAAATTTGTATAAAGCTAAAATATACATACAGTTTGGGGCGCGGGAACTTCCATTTTTTTGAGCAATCACGATTGCTTATTGCTTTCATTTGAATGTTTTGATGTCATATGATTTTATTTTCCCACCAGCACCCTCTGCCGCATCACCGTCGACCGGCTCCTCACGATGCTGCTCCTTTAGCGAAAACCGTCTCCAGGTTGCCTCCATATCCTACACTTACACGCATACATACATGCACGTACACACACACACAAACACGTACACACACATACACAAACACATACACACATACACAAACACATACACACATACACAAACACATACACACATACACAAACACATACACACATACACAAACACATACACACATACACAAACACATGCACACACTTAAACACATACACATACTCAAACACATACACACACACTCAAACACGTACACACACATACACAAACACATACACACATACACAAACACATACACACATACACAAACATATACACACATACACAAACACATGCACACACTTAAACACATACACATACTCAAACACATATACACACACTCAAACACATACACACACACTCAAACACATACACACACACGCATACATACAGACACCTATACATACACACACACCTATACACCCATGCCTGCACACAGACACAAATATACATGCCTACACACACATACACATACCCCCTACACACAAACACACATACCCCCCTTACACACCTAAACACAAACGCCTACATACACACACACACACACACACTCGTGATTGGGAAAAACATAATTTGAATTCAAAAGGTCAAAATTCAAATTATTATTATAATTTTTTTTTTTTTTTTTTTTTTTTTTTTTTTTGAATTTGGCACACAAAAAGTGTAGAGCAGCACAGAGTGGTGGGGAGAGGCTCAATAGAAAGATCTGAATGGAAATTTTGTTACATCATGCTTTAAGTTTCCATCAGGCTTTGTTCGAGAAAGCATCGTGCTTTTACTCTAGTGGCGTAGTTTTCTAACAGCCGCTCGACTGGAATGGGAATTAAACTGCCCTGCACGCTCGCCTGATTTAGCCCCCTGTGACTATTTCCTGTGTGGTTATCTAAAGTCGTGGGTTTATAACGATCGTCCACGAACCTTGAAGGACATGAAGAACCGTATCCGAGCCGAAACTGTCAATATACCGGTCAACATGCTTTAAAGAGTTGATCAAGACTTCGAGTTCGACTTAATCAGTGTATTGATAATGGAGGGCAAGATATTGTTTTCAAAACAGTGTAAAGCACAATCTCCAACTATGTGTGACAGGAAAAAAAATAGGTATTTAAAATTTTTATTTCATTTTCAATAAAGGAAGTTCCAGCGTCTCACCCTGTATACAGTGGCTCCCAAAAGGGTTCGTACACTTTGAATTTTTTTTTTTCTAAAAAATTTCAAAAATATCGCGATTTTCCCAAAATATCGCGAAACTGAATTCGAATATGAAGTCCAATATTTTTTCACATCAGTCCAATATCAGTCTAAATAAAAACCTGTAGTTTTTCAAAATATTGACGGATCTTCTTTTTAAAATGGGTCAAAAAACGAAGAGACAGAGAAATAATACGCCACAAAAGTCATCGTACACTCGAATATTTTCAAATAAACTCATGATTAAATTTATCATACGTCATTTTTTTATTAAGCTTAAAAAATTTTGGAATTACGTCTTCCTCGCAAATAAAAATGAATTCAACATTTTTAGTTAAATTGTTGTATAATTGTAAGTAGAAGAAAAAATTAGGAACTTAATCTTAAGAACTTAGTTGTACCAGTTAATTAGGACGGTGAAGGTGTTCTTGTGTGAGAGTGCATATTAGCATCAAGATTTGGTAGTTTGGAATTTTTTGATGAAATAATGAATCATGCTGTTCATTTAAATATTTTCAAAACCAATTTTAAACTATTTGCCAAAAATCTGTTTATCGGAAACAACTTTGTTTTTTTATCAAGATAACGATAAGAAGCACACGGTTTTCAACGTTTGCGTCTAGTGCCTCGAAAATTGTCCTAAAGTTTGGAAAATACCCCCTCAATCACCAGATTTGAACTTAATGTAACGTATTTAAAGATATCTGGAGGCTAGATTAAGAAAATAGGGCTTTAAAACGAAAATAGAGTTAGAAACAGTAAGACTCGAAGTGTGGTTGAACACTTACTCAGAAATTACGCAAACAAGAAAGAAAAAAGAATGAAATCTATTCCCACAGACGTTTAAAAGGTGTTGTTGATACTGCAAGATATTCTATTGAATAACTTCATAAAAAGTTGGATTATTCAATAATATATAGACATTTTTTAAAGTGTACGAAGGCTTTTGTAAGATAACATTTCCGGCTTTTTTTGGTTTTTGATTTTTAAAAAATTAAGTTTTAATATTTTTTTAAAAAAAATCATGTAGTTTTGCAGAAAATTGATCATAGATCTTATAATTAAATACCTGTTCCGAAATATTATTTCTAACCAATATATAAGGTCCTATTTCATTGAAATTCGTAGGTGTACGAACACTTTTGGGGGCCACTGTATATATTTAAAATATTGTTGTGCTCACATTTTATGATTAAGACTGCATACAAAACAAACGAAAAAATATTTTTTTAAGCAAAACATAAAGCAAAACTTTCTTAGCCTTTGGGGGACTTCATATTCCCTATATTTTAAAGTAAAGCTATGTTGTCAATCTTTCTAACATAAAAAAATCCTTCGCGATAACACTACAATTAGCTCTTCATGCCCACTAATTCAAACACAAAACAATTCGCATCGAGTCCGATATTCCTCATTGTGTAAATGGTATTCAGATTGCTAAAATGCGATTGTGGCTGAAACTCTGCTGATGCTATTTTTAGAAACCAGTTGTGCGTGCCAAGTTCATCTTTGTATTGATTTCTCCCTCAAAAATAAATCTGTCATAACGCCGGCCTAGCCATGATATATTCGTAGACAATACGGGGATGTTTCGTTGGACTCTACCTTACTTGTATTTACATTCAATCTCACATTTTTATTTATAGGTAACATAAAGAAGGGCAGGAGATTGACTCCGCTTCATCCCAAGCAGATTTATTTGGTGCATGCATAAAATACAAAGCAATATTTTCCTCTTTTGGGAAAATGTTATGTGTTTTTAAGGTTAATCTTACTTTTATATTTGCCTTTTATAGATAAAGACATTTAAAAATATATAAATGTGCTGTTTTGAAAGAATCATCTGAACACAAATGCTTTTACTGAATTGAATCATCATATGATGAAAAATAAAAAGCACAAAATAAAAGCTTATTTTTGTTAAAAGAAAGAAGATTTTCTGTTGAACAGGTGGTAATGTAGAAACATATAAAGATATTCTGGAATCATTTTTTCGCTCCTAATTTAAAAGATTCTTGGGGATAGTTAAGATGAAAAAAAAAAATCAATGGCTATTTTCAAGAAAAATCCTGCGCTTTGGCGATTTTATTAAGTATTGATCAGCTGCTATATATTTTTCTACAGCATATTTCCCTTTGGTTCATTAATAGCAAAAATCATTTTGAAAGAACCTTGAACATATATCTAGGGGATCTGATCATATATCTTTTTTCAGTTTCTGCTCTAGATATTAGCCGAAACTGAGAATTTTAGAGTTTATTATTTTTCTTAAGACTCTAATTAAGTTCTAATATTACCAAGTTAATGGAAAAAGTAAAATAAACTGAAAAAATGGAACTTTTTTCATGCATATCACTACTCCAGCAGCTTTCTTTCCCAATTTACAAATATATTTGTACTTTTATTTAAATGCAATAGCAGATTGTTTAATCTATGTATAAATTTTTATATATTTTATATATTTTTTTACAATATGTAATGGGGATATACTTAACAATTTTGTGAAAACATACATAATAGCTTGCATTAAAAGTACAATAATTAAAGAAGAGCAAAATGAGTTTGAGAGGACGTACTAGAGGGGGCGTACTTAGGGAAAATATTTTTCTGCAATCTTAATATTATTCATTACCCAGGCGGTAACCAACTCATTAGCTGAATACACTGCTAATTGAACACATTTTGTAAGTTTAAAATTTCTTCTGATGTACGCATTTTATTTATGAAAACGTTATCGCATCTTATCAAAATAAATATTCTGCCCATGCATCCACATTGTTGTCAAGTAAACGTAACAACCGCACAAGCCTGCTTGTTACAAAAGCATTCAAGCAAACTGTTTAAATATAGACATAGGAGGTATAAAATGTGACCTTTGAAATATATGCGAATTAAACTCCATGTTAGTATATATATATATATATATATATATATATATATATATATATATATATATATATATATGTACAACTCATTTATTTTCTCTGAGATTCGGTTTAAACCAATTGCTATTTGCAAATTATACTTTGAGGCTTTAAAGTATGTTACAATTTTGTATGTAACAATCAACTAAATGTCTTATAGAACATATAAACAATATATGCCTCAAAGAATTATCCTTCATGTATTTCGTTTTTTACAGTAGTTTTCTTTACTGCGCTCCCAACTAAATAGCATTGTGAGGACAATTTGGATCGAACTTAATTTTCTTTCTGCTTCACAAAAAAAAAAAAACCCTAAATTCTGAAAAAAAAAAACATAATTAGTATTCTGAAAGTTTCGCTGTTGAGCAAAAATATCAAGTTCAATGATAAGAAGTGAGTATTTCTCGAATACGGGCGGAGTCTGGATTATAAGTCGATTTATCTGTTTGTTTTCTAGTAATTCTTTTTTACCGTCTCGCTCGTTGGAAGCAATATTTGTGTTGCGTTTTCTTACATTTGAGAAAAAATTACTTAAAATAGAAAACATCCTTTTTAAAGAATCTTTTAACTGTCCATTATGTCATTCGCTAACTGGATTGCACATGAGCAATCTTAGAGTTTTGCATTCCTTTAATTTTATCGCTATAACAGTTACGATTGCTCTCACTTTTAATTTAATAACAGACAATGAGAGTATGACTAGAGTATATCGAAACATGGGGTGGATGGAAACAAACTCTGTTACCACACTTGTGGTAATTTTTTAAAATTAAAATGTTGGTAAGTAAAGACTAAGTAGCATATGAATGATATTCTGAGAGTTCCGCGCGTTTTGAAACAATCATTTAGGTATCATCATTATTCAAAGGTTACACTGAAAAAATGTGTATTTTAAGTTTAAAGATCTTCATTTTCCTCTCCAGCAAATGCGAACTAAATGCTTTCAACTAGTTTTACTTGTCATGTGTAGGGTGTAATTGATCGGTAAAATTTTCTGGCATAATCTTCAACTTATCATCTAACTTGGCAATTTTTGTCAGGTGAAAATCTCAAAGCTTTCAACTGCAAAAAAAAAAAAAAAAATTCTGTAAAATCACTTTTTTTTTGTCCGTGGGTACAACACCCTGTTCACCTAACAGACAGGGGCCTTTATACCCATGGATGTATAAAAAATCATAAATAAATAGGTCTGATGAACTCAATGATACTCATACATATTCAAAAGCCAGTTTATATTGAAATACTTCAAACATCCATTGAAAATAACATAAAACAAAAAAATCCAACGGAAGTCAAATTTTGAAAATTAACCGTATACCTAAGATTTTTTCCATTTTTTAAAAAAATATCCTTAGTTTCTAACATCAGTGAACTGTTTTAAAAAATGTTATTCTTAAGAGAGCTTAATATGTTTTTAAACAAAAAAAGCAACTAGATACATGACTAGTATGGCTCTCTATGTACCTATATAATGACTTCAATTTATATAAAAATTGAAACCTTTAACAAAATTAACCCATTACAAAAAACTCAGTTTATATTACCCCAACAAAACCCCAGAAAAGTCGACTTCAAATGAAAGCTGCTGGGATTGAAGGTCTGTAGATCCTACAACAGATGGGGGTTACTTCAACTCTATATTTTCAAGCACTACTTCAAGTTCATTATCATTGTTGGAAGTAAAATTCGGACGTATATGACAAGACACCATTTTGAGGTACTTCACATTACAAGAAGACTCAGGTGTGACCCAAGGACACAAAAAATTGCCGTCCGTGGGTACGCATGGTTAAGTGTCCTTCGGTACAAAGGCACGCCATTTTGGTTTTGCAAGCCAGCCACATCGATAAGACCTCAGTTTCACGACATTAAAAATCAGAAACAACATCTTCAAAACATAGGGAAACCTGATACCTACAACAAAAATGAATTATACGATCCACGACGTACAAAACAAAAGAAATTGTACATGGTTTTTTTTTTACTTAGATCCTACTGAAACCGAAAAATTGTGATATAACTTTACATGTTCGTTTGATGGCGTTGAAACCTCCTGAGATACTAGAGACGATCTGAGACACACACGGAGAAACCCCATCCGATTTTTCGTGACAATACCCGGAATTTCCCGAGCAACGTCCGTAGGTACAACCGTCCGTGGGTACAGCAACTTCCCTTAACGTTAGAAAAAAACATTTATGAACTTTACCCTCCCAGCTGTTTTTAATAAGCAACTATGTTTAGGGTTACCCCATAAATGTTGTACTGTAGAGTAAATGGTACCCTTTTTTCGTCTCTTTTCCTTTTTTTTCATGAAGATTAAAAGTTTGAAGAAAATTAGAATTGTGTGTGTAATTTACTTAAATTGAGCGAATAATTTAATTTTTTGCATGATTTTTCATTTTAAAAGGCTATTGATTATATTTGGATAATTCAGCGGGTCGCATGCAGCCTACGGACTACAGATTGAGTATCAGAGGTGCAAACTTAAGCTTCTGAACTGATAAGTGTGATTCTATACATAATAAATCTCATAGAAAAATGAATGGGGTGGTTCCACTCACCCTTCAGTCTCTGAATTACAAGAAAACACGTTGGGGGGGGGGGGGGGAGAGAACAAATATGATTTCATTCGCGAATAAGCAGACATAAAGTCAAGATTTTCATATCCAGCTACTCTTAGAGATTGCAGTCTTGAACACAATGCACAAATTTTATCTTAATTCAGCCAAAAAAAAAAAAAAAAAAAAGAAAAGGAAAAGAAAAGAGAACGAGAGAGATCTAAAGTTTAAGCATTAAAATTCCGTTTCCCATTACCCAAATTGATCCTAAATTTCAATTAATTTGGAAACGAATGCGTAAATGTTTTTTTTTTTTTTTGGTAATTTAAGTGAGATTTTAACATATAAAATCCCAATCTATTACGAAAACAATAGCGGAAAGTTACTGGTCTACTTTTTAGTGAAATTTCGGAGACATAAAATGATACGTGAAATACACCGCCAGCTCAGTCATTTCCAGCCGAGGACTGCAGTTTCGTGCTTATTAGCACTCATCAGCCCGGCATAGGAAAGTGACTGAGCTGGAGATGAAAAAGCTCTTAAGGAAGCCAAGAGTGCCAAACAAACTGGTAGCTAATACAGAATTAGCAGACCAGACGAGTGACCGAAGCAATGGTTCGGTTCAACTCGAATATTTGAACGCGAGGCAAGGTATATTCAGTAAATTACCGCCCATTAGCCAGGGCTAAAGCAGAAATACGTGAAATACACCGCAAGCTCAGTCATTTCTAGCCGAGGACTGCCAGTCCTCGGCTCACACGTATTTCGCGTATTTCTGCTTTAGCCCTGGCTAATGGGCGGTAATTTACTGAATATACCTTGCCTCGCGTTCAATCTTCGAGTTGAACCGAACCATTGCTTCGGTCACTCGTGTGGTCTGCTAATTCTATATTAGCTACTAGTTTGTTTCGCACTCTTGGCTTCCTTAAGAGGTTTTCCATCTTCAGCTCAGTCACTTTCCTATGCCGGGCTGATGAGTGCTAATAAGCACGAAACTGCAGCCCTCGGCTGGAAATGACTGAGCTGGCGGTGTATTTCACGTATTTCTGCTTTAGCCCTGGCTAATGGGCGGTAATTTACTAAATATACCTTGCCTCGCGTTCAATCTTCGAGTTGAACCGAACCATTGCTTCGGTCACTCGTCTGGTCTGGTAATTCTATATTAGCTACCAGTTTGTTTCGCACTCTTGGCTTCCTTAAGAGGTTTTCCATCTCCAGCTCAGTCACTTTCCTATGCCGGGCTGATGAGTGCTAAAAAGCACAAAACTGCTGTCCTCGGCTGGAAATGACTGAGCTGGCGGTGTATTTCACGAATTTCTGCTTTAGCCCTGGCTAATGGGCGGTAATTTACTGAATACATAAAATGATGTTTATTAATGCTTCACATTACCTATAGATTTCAATTGAAAATACTGTATAATAAATGGACAATGCTTTAATCTCATTTTACATCAAACGGCATTAATCATTTGAAAAATTATTTTGTATTGAAAAGTGCCATGTTTTTAAGAGTATTAAAAATATATTCCTTTTAAAAACGCTTAGAGATGGACTTTAATAAATACCAATTTCATTTAAAAGTTAGAAACCATTTTTTATGCTTTTCATTTATTGCAAGATTTACTTTTACATTATCACTAAAACAAACATCCACAAAATTTGTGTTAACGTGTTATTTTCAGGCTTTATACTATACAATGTATGTGCATCTTCGCTCAAGTTATTTATGTTTAAGAATATCCTTCTTTTGAAAGAGCATAAATGCAATTTTTATGGAGTACATTGCTTGTTTTAAACAAAAAAATACACTCTCTAATTAAGAATTTCTTCATGAATGCTCGGGATGGCCCAAGTAATCCACTTTTTCTTGTCGTAATAAACTTAAAAGTATGTTTCTAGTTATAACCACCATTAAAATGGAGCCCTAGTGTGTAATTATGAGGTAGCGAATAAATAAAGTCGTCGAATACATAAAGTGGAGAATTATGCATTTTTTGCAAGAAGACGTTAAAATCCAAATTCGGAGCTGTAAAATTGTCTTGAGCATACGTGCCGGTTTTGTTTCATCGAAATTGCTTTTGAATGCTGTGTCCACGATATAAAAACTAATTGCACAATTTGGTTTGTAAACTTCGATTTAATTCCTATACGTAATTATAATTCTTTCATTTTAATTTCGTCTCACGAAACGTTTCCTTTAATTCATTATACAAAATACTGTGAAATGGGTTATCGAAGTTCTGAAGCACTTTAAAGTACTTAAAAAAAAAGAAAAAAAAGAAAAAATATCACCGCTCTGACGGAAGACTCTTCCTCCGCAAGTATTTTCATTTAACGAAATATTTATTTATTTATTTTATAAAAAAGGGTTCCTTGCTGCATATGAAATTGTAAAACTTGTGTATGTAATACCGATTGTCATTACTGCAATTGAGTCAGTGGGGAATCAGTGCTTTTTTTTTTTTTTTTAATTTTTCTCATTATAATTGGTGGTAAACATTTTATGTGTAACTTTATCTTACTTTGAAACTTTAACAATCGAGCATATGCTCATGATAATCATAGGCCCATAACTGTTGAAGTGATGCGTAAGAGGAACCGATATTTAAAAGGATGAATGTTACAAAGGGAGGGAAATTTGGAGATTACTGGTGCAAATGGTCATTGAAAAACCAATCCGTTTCGTGGGAAGAGATGTTTATGTTAGTCTCAACCGTTGATGTTTTTTAACGTAATTTGAGAAGGTTACAAATGAAATATAATTCAAACTTTGGATTTTTTACTCAGTCTGTCTCTTCTTGTTCAATGATATCTAGACACAAAATTTTTAAGTGGTATTCTTTGAACATCCTGTTTACTGACAAATCGACAAGAAAATTAGTTCGGTTATGAATCAAGGTTTGTCGAGTGTAAAACACAGGATTATGTTTTATAAAGCTGTATGTATCATTCGTTTAAACCGTTAAAAATGTAAACAGAATACCTAAAAATTATTTAAATTGTTGTACACATAATAAACATTTAAATAAAGCGAATGCTAATGCGTAAGAAACACAAGTACTATTTCATATTTTAAAACTAACAATTGAGTTAAATGATTACCTTTACACCGTCTGATTTTGAGCAGTAAACTAAGGGTTGCCCATCCCCCAAGAGCAATTGTGCACGTCTGAAATACCACGAAACCCTTTAAGGGTGACAGTCCCCCGGAAGAGAAAAATTCACAAAATCGCCTAAAAAATTTTAATGGGGAGGGGGAAGGGGAAGGGGAAGGGGGGGTCACCCCATTATTTCCAAGTGGGAATTTCTGTTTAAATTGAATTCAAATGTGCAAATAAAATACACAAGTATACTTCGGAAAAAGAAATATCCTCTTCTTAGTTTAAAAAATAAATAAATAAGTAAAGAAATACGAGAAAAGAGGGTAAATAAATGAAAAAAGAACTATTTTTCTCACACAGCATCCATCCTTTGTACTGACGAAATATTTTTTATTGCCATCGAAAAGTTTGTATCAATTGTGAATTTGCATACACTGTAAAAACGATTCAGAAACGTTCCTGGAAAATAATAGGCAGCTGAAGTGCCCAATTTCAGCCAGTAACATATCTTACAGAAACCAGGAACGTTTTCCGATAAAATTCAGTAACCTTTCTGAAATATTAAGAAATCTCCCCTATTACAGCCAGTCGTGAACCTTCTAGAAAAATTAAATTGGTTTAATTTATTTGACTAGAACCTTTCGTATTTACCAAGAAAGCTCCAGAAATATTAGAGCAACCACGGCCAAGCTACGCGAAAATTGCAAGCAAGAACCAAGCATATTCCTTGCCTGCAATTCCTGCCTCGCAAAGCTGTAGCTATCCAGTGACTTATTTGCTCCCATTGGAAGCTTAGTCAATCCGGACGGACCATAAACAATCTAAAGCCGATACACTTAATAAACACGCTCCGTCAATATTTAAACTGGTAACAAAAAATATCTTTCACACCAGTGCAAGGTCTGCATTCGTGCATCTTTTAGGAATTCAGGAAACTTTTTTGCGAAGATACTTGATTTTTCGGGGAAATAGGTGAAAACCTCTGAAATCCCGAAACGTTCCACGGAAATAACCAGCAACGTTTCGGAATTGTTTTACAGTGTATAACTCTGTTGGGCACGCCAATGTCTTGTAATTAAATGTTTTAGCTACAAGAAAAAAATGTTCTGAAGTTTTTATTTTTCTTTTAACTACGTTGATGCTTATTGCTTAAGGTCTTTACATCTCTGCAACAAGGTAATTATTGCATCAATTAATACATTTACCCGCATTCAAAAATTTGACTCTTATAGCTCAATCAAAATGAAATTTCAAAACAATATCCCCTTTTGAAATAACACAAAAGTAGAAAATAAGTCTTATCTTGAATCATTTTATGTATTTTATAATTTTGAAGTATTCTCAAAAAATATTTCCACATAATGACTCTAATAAACACAAATTTTACGACTAAAAATGAATATTTTCAATAGTTAATAAACTTCGTATTGCAAAATTTACCTAGACCTTTTATATCCATAACAATTGTTTCAATCTTTTTCTTTTATTGAATCTCTTTACTTCAATAACAATTACATCTTCCACAAACATGTCTTCAAAAACAATAAAGATTCCTCAATAAAGCCACTTTTAATTAAGAAACGTAATGTCCTGGCAATCAAAGAATTCTTCTGATTCAAATCCAAGAAATTTGAATCATTCAATTGGATTTTCATTTCCTTTGACAATTGTACTTCCAGAACATAAAAGGCATTTTAAAGTCAATCGTCTACATTTAGTGCACCCTTTAAAATGTTGGAAGATTTTTAATGGAATTCAAATCTATACGCTTTTAGAAGCGGTAAAGCATTTTCGTTTGATGTAGTTCTAACCATTAATAATGCATTTTCGCTGCATGAATTCATCGTTGTCATCGTTTAGATATGTTGAATGATTTTACTAAGAATAATGGTTTTAAAAATTGATAGGAAGGAATTCTACAAAAGAGAGCTTATTTTCCCTTATTAATGACGTGCTGTATTTTAGCATGTTTTCAACACCATGGATATTGTTTTCGCTGGTATGAGACTTTAAAAATGATAGACATAACCTCAAAAAGTCGATATGGGGGGAGGGAGGTACCCATCACGATTATGTATTTGTCAGCTTGATCGCAAAACATTGCAAAGCTTGTAGAAAAAAAAACAGAAATGCAAGATCTAACCCTCTTGTTTTTTCTGTGAGAGCTCATTTGGTAATTTTTCACCAAAACGAACCAGTTTGGAAGACGTTTTGGGCAATATTTTTTCTGCTGGTGATGTAACGTTGATGAAGTATTTTATAGTGGAGTGATCATTGGTCAAATCAACGAAACCATAATCGAGTGAGATTAATAAATCATAATTTTGTTGGTTTTTTTCCAAGATTTCATACTGATTTGTATATCTTTGAATGGTAATAATGATGAAGTACTTCGTCAGAAAACAAAAAGTGCCAATTTCTAAAAACATCAGCTTCGTTTCCTTCCAAAAGACAATTTTTCATTAACCTTATACGTACTCCTAGATAACTCTCGACACTTTTTCGCTTCTGCATTTTATCACATCTAGGACTTTAATGCGTATTTCCGTTGATTAAAAAAAGACAAATTTATTACTTGGGTAGTTCTGTAAATCTTCGGTGGTGAAATTATTAAATTCATAGGAAATTTACTGCTTTAGTCAATGTTTAGTATATAATAGTAGTTAAAATAACTAACAAATAACCCTACCCAAGTATGAATCGTCGAATTAAGTAAAACTTTGCACATCGATAGAACACTTAAAAATATTGAACCCGCATTTTTTTTTTTTTTTTTTTTTTTGATCGGCCACAAACATTTTTAACGGGGTGAAATTTGCCCCTAAATGTTGGATAAGTGGAATTAGAGGGTACAGTATATTCCTTTAATTTAAATTTCAATAACAAAAGTGCAAATAATGATTGAAAATCTGGGGGAAAAAACTAAAACTAAAGTTGACATGTTTCAGGATTTTTCGGAAAATACTATTTATAGGGGTAAATAATTCCTCACAATCTTACCCCGTCACGATGAATGACCTTCGAAACGTAAATCTATCGTTAGAAAGTCATGTGATACATCAATACAAAGATCTATGTTGTAGTTATACAATGGCTTTTGAATTGTCATTCTACCATACGTAGGAGAAAAGTTAGTCATTTGTAATAACACGCTTTTAATTTTTTCGTACATTTTGAGGTTTTTTTTAGAGGCCAATATTTTGAACAATTTTCAAAAGTGAAATATAAAAACTGGCCAGACAACTTATCTTGTCATGTGTGTCTTTCACGCCAAATTTCTTTGAAATTAGAAATGGTGAGGTTAAGAAGATGATTTATCTCACATGGCATGGCTCATAGGCAACTAAGCTCCGGGATGGTGTAAGATTACGAGGAATATCCTATATAAATAGTATTTTCATAAAAAATCCTAATAGACATGAACTTTAGTTTGTTTAGTTTTTTTTAAATTTTCAATCACTATTTGAATTTTTTGTAATTAAAATTTAAAACAAAAGAATGTACTATACCCTCTAAATCTAGTAATCCAATACTTATGGGGGTAATTTTCACCTTGTTATAACGTTATAAGTGTTTGTTGCCGATAAAAAAAATATGGGTTCAATATTTTTAAGTGTTCTATCGATGTGCAAAACTTTATTCCAATCGGTGATTCACGCTTGGGTAGCGTTATTTGTAAGAACACTAAGCAACAATTATCAACTAAAAAAAACAATAATTACACACCAATACTAACATATAGGTTACACTGATAACTTATGTTCTAATTGTAACTGATAAATAAGAAATACCTAATAGTAACCTTATATATTAATAACTAACGAATAAGTTCTAAAGAATTAGTATGATATAATAAACTAATGTAGGGCAGTTATGAAAGGAATTGTTTTGTAGAGAAGTTAGTGGATGAACTTATAAACACATTCAAAACTTGCAATCAGCAAAATGTAAATATAGAACAATGAATTGCAGTTAGTGTTAAACGCACAGTTGCCAAATCGAAACAAAGAAATAATATTTTCTGAGTAATATAATAATTATTAACAATCACAAATATGACTAATTATGTTGAAAATTTTTTACAGCTGTCAAAAGAGCGTGGTCATTTGTTTACAAACTTTGTAAGCTAATAACTCCAGGAATAATCAGAGTAAGAAAAGCATATTTTTTTCCTAGTTATTGCGAATAATGCCAGTTATTTTTGAGCAAAAAATTGAAAAACTAATATTTTTGCCGATTTTTGCTAATTTGAAGGTTTACATACCCTAAATATATATTTCAAAAAAAAAAAATCTAAACTCGTTTTAAAAGTATTAGAACTGACTCAGATAGGAGCAATGTTAGTCAGGCTTTAGCTTTAAATTATCCCTTTCACGATGTTTATTTACTTACGAGATATATAATTTACTTGACTAGTATAATTTACTTGAATTTTCTCTATAAATATACAGGGTTTGAGTCTCTTTCTGATTTTTACTAATATTTGTTTCAGTGTACGACACTAAGTTCAGAAGTATTGCGTGTACCTTTTTATTAATCTAAAGTAGCGATTTCTGCTTTCAAAGTTTATGGGGCGATCCAAGAAGTAAAGTTTAGCTAAATGTGTTGCTTCTTTGCCTGCATTTTTCGAGAAGAACCAAACGGTTTTCGCTTATGAGTCAGTGTAGCCTGAAAAATTGATCGCAGCTCGGTTGTTTTATTTACGGTACAGTTTTTGGGCTTCACAGCTGATGACAGTTCCCATCGTCACATCTTTTAGTTTCTAATTAAGATTAAGTATGTAAAATCTGCTAAAGTCACTGTCTGTTTCTTTGTTATAATGCATTTGCCAACAAACCAATGATTTTTCATTTATATTCCAGTACAAATGTGTAAAATTATTGGATAAATCAAAATCATAGTTAATTTTCTATCAGACAAACAAATAGTTTCTTTATCAAATCTTCAATACGAATAAGAAGTATGATCTTTGCTGTTAACCCAAGGTAATACATATATATATATATATATATATATATGTATACAGACATACGTCATACAAAAATAGCTCTTTATTTCTATTTACTATTTAACCGATTTAAAGGAAAAGTCATTATAATTATGAAAGAAAATTAAAACAGAATCACAATATTTTTAAATGCAAGAAATATTGCTATAAGAAAGTAAAATGTTTTAAATCCGTGGTGGTAAGCTCACATGCAATAGTTGTTTATTATTACTTATAGCATTGTAATTACTAAATGAAAACGTTCTTGTTAAAAACATTTTAACTACTAATTGAGAGCTACTTATATTCGGGGCACTATTTATTTATTGTTTATTTAATATATATTATGTATTTAATAGTTCGCGCCTACTTTTATTTTTAACGTTTTGTGCAATAAATCTAGTGCATACAGAGCAAAATGAAACGGTTTACTTTGTTTAATTATTCAATCCTTTATTGAATCACTTATGCATTCATTTAGCACTTTGTTATTTACATTTATCAATTAAATATTTCACTTATGTATCAATTCATTTACTTATTTTTTTATTTATTCACTCTTTTATTTACTCATTTTTTTCTCATACAATTATTTATTTACAACACACTTTTAGTGAGGGGAACCATCGAAAGACTTCTGCGACGCCATAATATCAAGACTGTTTTCAAACCCACCCACCGAACCAGCGACTTATTACGATCTGTGAAAGATGCAAGAGATCCCTTGTCCGCCGCAGGTGTTTACAAGATTCCCTGTTCCTGCGGATCTACCTATATTGGAACTACTAAGAGAAGCGTCAACACTAAAATCAAAGAACATCAAAGAAATTGCCGACTAGGCCACACTCAGAAGTCAGCAGTCGCAGAACACACTTTTAGTGAGGGGAACCATGACATCAAATTCAAAGAGACAAAAATACTTTCAAGGACTTGCCATTATTATGCGAGATTGAACAGAGAAGCCATCGAGATATTCAAACATCCAAATAATTTCAACAAAAAAGAAGAAGGAATAAAGATAAACAAGCTCTGGCATCCCATACTGAAAAGGATCAAAACAACAAGAACCTCCAGCCAATCAGAAACAAGGACGGACCTTCAGCTGAATCCCCGGCAGCCAATCCCCGAGCAGGAAAAGGAGAGCCTAAGCTCCAATCAGGAAGCGATGAAGACAGACGTTCACCAGCCAATCCCAGTCCAGAACCAAGAGGACCCATGCCCTATAAATGTTGACAGCACTTCGACACTTGCATCAGTTGCCAAGAAGTCTCTTCCCTGGAAGTTACGAACTCGGAACCACTGAGGATGGCTGCCGCAGATGCAGCCGAAACGTTTGGAGAATATACACTCAGACCACGGCACAACAGCCCGGAATCCTTTCATAATATAATTATTTATTTGTTCATTCTTTCATTTTTTATATATTTATTCAGTCATTATTTATTAACTCATGCATGGTACATAAAATATTTTCAATTGTAAAATATAAAGCATTACATTAAGAAAAGTATTCTATTTTTCACATTTCCAGTTGAAAAAAAAAGTTAACATATGTTCCACCTTTTCTTCTTTTTTAAAGGTATAAAGCCACTGCCAAAAATTTAAAATAATGGGGTTCTTTTGGAAGTTTTATTATAAATTATACTGTTCTTTCTTTGTGTACTGTAATTTTTAAAGCAAATTTACAATTTTTTTTTTTTTAAATCATTTTTAAGTTACCTCAACTATTTCACTTTACCCCTCATTCCTCTACACTTTAAACTACTTACTTCGCTCAACCACCTTATTTCTTAGCTCCATTTCTTCTCTATGAATGATAAATCCCATCGTCAAACACTTTTACTTTAGCAGAAAGTGTGTACCGTACAGCTGTTTCAATAGACAAAGCCCAACATTTTCCAAAGCAATTATTGTTTAACGCGCGTATTTGACAATATTGAAATTTGCTGCGTGAAAGATGTGTTAAATTTTAAAATGTTGTTCTTAGAAAAGCAGGATTGAACTTCACGACCTATGTTAAGCTTGCAATTGATCGAAACATTATATATTTAGAAAATATGCATATTCTACATATTTGCAAGAATAACAATACAAAATGCGTCCCCCCGGGTTTTGCAGTTATGCATTGTGTGCAGAAATAAAACATCTAAAGCTGTACAAAACCTAACCACAAAAACCATGTTTCGCCTTGTAACTTTTATTCTAAACCTTTCACTGATAAATAAAAATGATATGAAGTGGGATTAAACATCTCCATGCACCACCTTAAGTAGATTTAGAAATAAACTTGTTTTAATAACTCTTTTTCCCCCTAGCACCCTTTACATTGCAAGAGTACGTTATTTGTATTCTTCTTGAATTCAACATAAATATTCATCATTATTTTTTAAACTCCAGTGAAATACTTTCGTTACAGTAGAATGAAGAAATGTTATTTTTTGATAAAAGTTACGTGAGTAAGATTCGTTATACGAAATCCTTAATTCAATTTCATTCTTTATAAAATGTTTTAAAAGACAGTCTTTTGCACGTTTAGAACAATAAGCAGTTGTTGTTATTATCAGAATTTCGTTCAAATGTACACAAAAAATTCAATGTGAACTGCATTTTTGCCTACAACAATATTGAATTTCAATAATAAATTGAGAACTCTGAATAGCATATAATGACTATCCAGACTATAGGCCAGACTAGCGGAAATAGTCGGAATGATTTTTACATATAGTGTTTAATACGTATTCTTTTCGTCACCTAAAAAATGAAGAAATATTATTTTCTGATAAAATGTACGTGAATAATGCTAATTATATGAAATTCTAGTTTCAATTTCATCCTTTAAAAATGAAGAAGAAGGCAGTTTATTGTATGTTTTGAGGTTATAGAACAGTATGCAGTCTCAATTATTAACAAAATTGCGTTCAAAGGTTTACAAAGTTATCAATATAAATTGTACTTATCATGAATTCTGGATAGTATATATCGAATAAAGAAAATATTCTACGCGGAAATTCAACGAGATGCTTTTTCTCATTCCGCCATCAAATTGAGTACTCCGAAAATTATTGAAATGCCAGGAAACATCAATAACTGAACCATTAAATACTCCATACGACATAAAAGTGCTGCATTAGGAGACATAAATCAATCCATGCTTTTCTAAGTACTTATTTTTATTGGCAATGTACAATAGGTGATTCATTCAATAAATGTTATTAAAAGAGTTCACTCATCTAATAATATTTTTTCTTCTGATCAGATAATGATCAGAAACAATTTGAAACAGCTTTTGAGAAAAATAGTCGTAAT
Source organism: Uloborus diversus (assembly GCF_026930045.1). Lineage (NCBI taxonomy): Eukaryota > Metazoa > Arthropoda > Arachnida > Araneae > Uloboridae > Uloborus > Uloborus diversus. The sequence continues at coordinate 9,414,991 of NC_072740.1, read as the reverse complement.
TTAAGCCTCATCATGCCTTTGATAGAAAAGTTGACAGCTACTCCTAATCAGTGGCTACTTAATTTAATTTATATTGTCGATATTACTACCTGAAAAGCTAAAGAAAACCAGAATTCATAAAAAAAAACATACATTTTAATTGAAGTGTTTATACTTTACGTACATTTATATTATACATATTTTTTTATTTAAAAAAAGGAAAACTAAATGCACTTTTCTTTTGCCATTAGTAATTTTTTCACAATATAATTTTTTTACTATTTTACAGGTTTAATGCTAAAAAAAACAATTTCTATAAAAATTCAAATTATTTGCAGATAATATATTATCATCTGACCCAGTAGGTTATTTTAAAACAAATTATTTTGAAAATAATGCGACGATAAATACAGTGAAGTAATTGTCAATATAGAAACCTGTGTGTTTTATTACATTGCATACGCTTATATTATTACATTTATAATTTTTAACGGATAGGCTACGAATACATTTATGCGTTCAGTCTTCAAAGGGAAGACGTTTTACCTTCCAACTTCCGTAGAACGTCAACGAGCTATTTCCAACCCTGCAATGCTGTGTGACTCTGAATCGTCATCGTGTACTCCTTTTAAAAGTTCTGAAATGTTTAATTAAATCACCCAGTTTAAATAGCATACAGAGGTTTAAACTACTTAGTCTAACTTTTCAATCAAAAAAAAAAAAGTCTAAGTTAGACAAAACGCTTCAAAATCCCTTGATAAAAACTCACGACTATTAAGGTGCTAAACCGCCCTTAGATAAAGTAGAAGAAACGTTAAAAATCAGTGTTAAAGTGAGCAACCAAGGCTAGTTGAACTAAATAATCCAAATTTTAGCTTATTTGAGCACCTGATAAACGTATTCTGGATTCATTGAAGCAATTCAGTTTAAAGTAATAATGTTTATGCAGTAAATATTTACCTCTTTCCGATGAGCATATTACGAGATTTTGATGTCTTGAATTTATTTAATTAAACAATCAATAATCTTTTACGGAATATTTATAAACAGCTAATATTTAATAACTCACGTGTAAAATTGGATCTTCGCAGAATGAATGTATTAAAGAATATATGTGGCAAAGAGAAGCAAAGTGATGTAAGTGGACTTTTTTAAGTTTTGAGAAAAACGCATTTGAAGTTCAGACCCTTGGTAGGCCCTCCATCCCGAATTGTTCTCCTTCCTACAGGATAATGGTTTATCCTCTTTAATTTAGTGTTTGTCTCGTCATTATGTGGTTTTTTCCTTTTCTTTATATTCAAGGTTTATTTTCAAAATATTAGTTCAACCCTTTTTTCTTAATGTTTACTTTGTTTAAATGTTATTAATGTGTACTTGTTTTTCAAGACTTTTTATTTTAAATTTCTTAAAGTTTTTTGTCTTTTACTTGAAAATACATTTACTTTTACCATTTGCTATCTTTATACTTAAAAGAAAAATAAATAATGTAAAATAAGAAAACGTTTGGCGCAGTATAGCCCCCAGGGGCTCTTGCGCCCTCAAAAACCAAATAAATCAACCAACCAACCTAGGTAGGCTTGCATTAATTTTTTTTTCTTCTAAACCATGCTGTATAGCAGAACCTATCAGGGATACTCGTACTATTCCTTGCACCAACACAGAGGAAAGGTTCTCCTACCATTTGTACAGGTTATCTTGAAATTTTTCATTTTGGCGCTCGAATCCCTTTGCTTCTCAACGCCTCATATGTGTCAAAGTAATAATTTTTTTTTTAACTTTCTCCTATATTTGGATGATGAAAAAAATCAATCTGTCTACTATTATTTTTAAAAAAAGTTGTCATTAAAAAAGTGTAGTTTGCTCAAATAGATTTATCACTACTTTATATAATGCAATAAATTCAGGAGTGAGTAGTTAAAATTTTCATTAAAAAATGTCACTTCTACAACAGAGATAGAAATCCCTTAAATATGTTTTTTTATACATTTACTTATAAGTTTTTATTTCCCTTTTCGTTTAACGTGTAAAATGCAATAAAATTATTTTAGGTACTTGATGAAAATGAATGTGCTTGCATAATGATACAAATCTTCCGAAAAGGTGTTTAATGAACAATTTTTAATATCTTAAGGAAAAAAACAAACCTTTCAATTTATGTTTCTCCTGTTTTCAAATTTAATGAAGTTCTTCGGCTAACTCTAAAGAAGATTGCAAGACAAATCAGGAGTAAAATTTAAAATTAAAATAGTTAAATAACAAAATCAAGGAAAATTATATTTATCACACTTCACATTTTCTTGGCTTCAATTAAAACTCCGAATGTGGTTATTTTCCAAACTCTAAAGCCGTTACCTACTACTAACAGAGATTTATTAAAGAACATAAAATAACACTTATTTTAAATAAAAAATAAATTTTCCCCAAACTTAAAATTTAATTAGTATATATTAAAGTAAGATAAAAATATAATGAACATACAATTCCGGTTCAATAGCTACGGAATATAGCGGCCATGCAATATAGCGGCCATGACGCAGACTGTAGTCCCGTTAACTGTCGGCGATGTTTGCTTGACACTCAATGAGCTGCTTGGCAGATCACTTATACTGCGCGTATGTTGCAAGTTATGTTAGTTTCTGTTGTCCTTTAGTGTTCGCTGAAAATTGAAACTAAAGAAATCACGGAGATTGTTGAAATCGCAGTCCTCAAACGTTTTAGAAATTCTGTTCGTCGTGTGTGACCAAATTTGAATCCAGGAGATGGATGGATCTTTTTCCCTGATAATGCACCAGCACATTCAGCATTGATTGTTCGCCAGTTTCTAGCAAAAAATTCAATCACCATCCTTGATCATCCTCCTTTTTCGCCAGATCTCGCACCCTGAGACTTTTTCCTACTCCCAAAATGCAACAATGTGATGAGGGGAAATTACTGGGAAGACTCAATAAAGCGACAAACGACAAGACAACTAAAGAATCCAACTGCTGAGGACTCCCAAAGGTGCTTTAAAGAGAGGAAAAGATGATTGGATAAGGGCATAGCAACGAATGGAGAATACTTTGAAGAGCAAAAAAAAAATTTAAGGATCTCAGTTCGCGTATTTATTGGATGTCACATAACAATTTTTGAATTACCAAATAAATATTTAACACACATATATTTGTGTTTAAAGTGAAAAACCAACGTAAATAAAGCACGAATTTTGAAAAAATACAGCATATAGATATTTCAAGGCTACGATAGAGCCTCTTCATCAGTGCAAAAAGCTCACCAACAGTTGGTGAGCTTTTTGCACTGAAGAAGAGGCCCCATTGTAGTCTTGAAATAGCTATATGCTGTGTTTTCTTCAAAATTTGATCTTTATTTATGTTGGCTTTTCACTTTAATCATATTGTAGCACAAACTTATATGATTATTTTTCATTTACAATATATTTGCTAAATAAAAGATATTATTAAATATAATGTGATAAGTATTGAAACTTGTAAATTATTTGAAACTATATATTTTTTGAAGATATACAGAGTATATATGGCACATTTTTATCGGGAGTAGCGGTTGCTGAAAATACGTAAGAACTGCACGCTCTCCGCCAACTATCTCGAAAACGTTAAATAAATGCTTAAAAAATGATTTAGATACAAATTGTACATATATTTTACTCGATAATTATTATAATAAATACGTATACCATTAAATCCATTAGAAGCGAAATATTTGCAAAAAAAAAAAAAAAAAAGAAAGAAAGAAAGGAAAAAAAATTGTGACCGTCAGATATTTTAAGACGTGTATACGAGACAAAATTCAACTTTTGAGACAGTTTTGAGACGGCCAAAAAAAGTTTTATACGAGTTTACAGCTTCGTATCTCTTATTCCGAGGTGAACCCCCTAATATAACTGGACGATATAAGAATTTCTGTGCAACAAAAGACCTCTTTGCTATGGCGAAGATCCGACGTAAACTTGATTTGTTTAAGGAACATACACGTACCTACACACATTTTGTTTCGTTTTACATGTAGTTATAAAACATTTAATACTATACTTTGCGTATTAATACTTAATTTTTTGCTCTAGAAGTTCAAGTTTGAGACAAGTATTATTCAATTATGATTAAATTAAATAATCGACTCCTCATAAGGTAATTTAATCAACAAGGCACGTAGTATTAATGAGGCGTGAATCGGTCTAATTAAGAACCTCATCTGAATGATTACGATTACGAAAATAGAATTATTTCTACGTCACGTACGGAAATAGCGGTAGCTTTAAATTTATATCCTTATTGGAATGCGAATCGGCATCTTCAAATTTTGATTTAAAGGAGAAAACAAAAGTAGTATTACCTTCTATTTGCGATCATTTTTTTACAACAAAAGGGATGTTGAATGGTGTATTGATCTCATATTTTTATGTAATATTTTTATATTAGTTTCATTTAGATTAGACTCATAGTGAATACTAGCAGAATACTACATAAGCAATAACAAGAATAACTACATAAATGCAAATATAGCGAATATTGTTCTATTCAATACAGTATTATTCTGATTTATGATTACGAAATTTCAAAGAAATAATTATAACGCGATGGCAGAATTTTTCAAGAATCTACGCTGAATATTTTATCTGATAAAGTTCCGTGATGAATTGCATTTCCTGTTCCTATGAACAGATAACGGATCAGTAATTTAATAAAAAATAAACTAAACTGCTTCAAACACCTTATAAAAATGATAATGCTGAAAAATATATGTATTTTGTTCTGTATAAAATTGATTTCACTCGCAAAATACGGGTGAATGCATACATTAATTTTAATTCCTTAAAAAGTAATGTATAAATACATAATAAATATTGTTATAATAACAAAACATGAAGTAAAAACAAATGCATGCGCGTATTTTCATTCATAGACTCGTGTTCATTTGACTCTATTGTGTTTTTAATGAGGAATAATTTAGCGCTCCCCAAATTGTCAATAAAATGTAAATCAATACTTATATTATTATTTTTATTTATTATTATTTTATTTTATATATTTATTTATTATTATTTTTTTTTGGATATTTGTGAAAACCAAGTGCTAGTAATTTTGCTAAACGTGTTTTAACTAGTAAGGCTTTCTCCGTCTAAAACTACAGAATATATATATATATATATATATATATATATATATATATATATATATATATATATATATATATATATATATATATATATGTATATATATATATATATATATATATATATATATATATATATATATATATATATATATATATATATATATATATATATATATATATATATATATATATCGTCGCCTCAGAGCAACAGTAGGATATTTTATTGTTATTTCTGGAATTAGATGTCTTGCTCTGAGGTGACGATATTTAGATTTGCTGAAAAAACTGTTAGAGAGAAACCTAAATCTCAATACTGTGTAGAAGCATTATCTTTCAAAAATGTGTGAAAGATATATTTCTGTTAAGTCTGGGAATAGAAAAATAACTTGGAAATTATCCAAATACATTTCAAAAATATTTTTTCATACTTAAAGGAAATAGCATCTAGCGTATAAAATGCAATAATCTCTCTTCTCTTCAGCAAATAATGGGAAAAAAAAAACTCGAAAATTATAAGCAACTTTTTCATATTCCAAAAACCAAATAAAGTTAGAGGCTCTTGTTGCTAACTCGGCTTTTTCAGATCCATTTTCTATGCCTTTGAATGCGCAGCAATGGCAATTGCAGTTGGCTTTTACTCGATTTGTTGGGTCAAACTGACGCGTTCGTTGCTTATTCAGTTCCCATTTGAAAGAGCTCAAAAACGGAAGGTTGAGGACGTGGTCATGAATTCGATTTTGAAAGAAGCATTCCATTTTTGAGATATTACTCTAAAACCGAATGATGACATGAGTGCAGAAACATTAAGTACTTAAAAGTATTTATTTTAACTATAAAAATGTATGTTTGAACAGATTTTGGTCATGAATTCGATTTTGAATGAAGCATTCCATTTTTGAGATATTACTCTAAAACCGAATGATGACATGAGTGCAGAAACATTAAATACTTAAAAGTATTTATTTTAACTATAAAAATGTATGTTTGAACAGATTTTTCCCAAATTCATTCATTGTTTTTATTTTTCGGCATGGCTCAAGACATTATAATGAAAAAGTACTAAACGTAAAAATGAGGTTTAAAAAACGTAAAAATGATGCTTTTAATTTTTCTCTCATAATTCAGTATAAATAACACTGCGTGGCACGATTTTTTTAACTGTCACGTGTATTGAGTAACTTATTTAATTGTTGCCAAATGATATGGCTGTCTAACACGTCACGTTTCTTAGTTAAAGCCTCCATAACGTTTTCATGCACCCTCGCTTATAATATGGTAAAAATAATTTAATTCCATGGATATTTTAATAATAAGAAGTATAAAAAGAAGTATAAATCAGCCTACTAGCACATACTGTGACAAATATCATCTGCGAAAGTTATTGTTTAATAGAATATTTTATTTCATTTAGAACTGCTGCAAGTTTCTGAAGTGGCAACGCTTAATTTTTCAATTTACCTCTTATTCCGCAAGAAAATTACTTTTGCACTATTACAAATACATTTCGGTTTGACGAAACATTTTTTCATAACTATGGATAAAAATGGCAAAGAATTTTTGTATTTGAAAAGCATTTTTCCCCAAATTGAGTGGTGTGAAAATAAAAGAAGGCCTTTTTGTCGACCCAAAAATAAGAACGCTTATGAAGAACAATGAGCTTGATGAAAATCTCACCCAAAACGAACTAGTGGCTTGGTTTTCGATAAAAGAGGTAGCTCGAGGATTTTTAGTCTGTTATAAAGCTAAAAATGCCCAATTTGTAGTGAAAAACTTGTTGCAAAGATGGGGTGCAGAATATCATTGAAGATACATTTCTTGCATCCGCACTTAGATTCTTACCCTCCAAATCTTTCAATGGTGAGTGTTGAGCAAGGTGAACGCTTTCATCAAGGTATTAAACTTATAGAAGAACACTACCAAGGAAAATGGAGTGCAAAAATGTTGGGTGATTGCTATTAATTTCTAATTCAAGAGGATTTTGTTATTCACTAGGAGAAAAGTTAATGTTTCATCATTTTCTTTTATAACATGTATCTTATTTTTCTACTCAATGATTAAACCTGTGCTATTGCTCCTCACAGCGTATGTATAGGAGTATATTATCACTATGTTTGTATTAAGATTTAAAATATAAGTAGATAAACTTGTTTAGAACAGATTTCAAAATTTCAGATTTTAGCCAATTATGGAAATTAAATTTGTCATAACTTAAAAATGGTACGTGTTACCAGAATTTAGTTTATATATTTATGTTTAGCAGGCTCAACTTGACATAAATCAACTATTTTTCACATGTTATAGAAAAAAGCACAAAAATGAGGTACACGAAGTTCAGGTATAAAATGAAAGTGTTACGCGCGTGACGTGTATGATGATTGAAAATGAAATTGATGTGATTGTCTTAATGTTTTTCATATAATGAGCTATTTTTACTCTGTAATTGTATATTAAAAGCTAGTGAGTCTAAAAACGCGGCATCTTCATGCTGAAACGAAGCTAAAATGTTATTTCTTTATGACTGAATAATACGCCTATTACACGAATAAACATAGTTCTTCCACTTGAACCCCTTGCCTGACATATGTGAGAAAAATGTGTTAATAATGAATCTTATTTTCCTCTTTAACTTCATTCGTTATTATCAGAAAAAAACCTTAGAAGTACATATTTTTTTTAAGAAAGTTGTTGTAGGATATAACATCGCCAAATAGTGCAGTTTCAAGAATGCAGTCCTTTTGACCAAAACATTAAGATATTGGACTTTTGAATAATACCCCGTAAAATATAGACACTCTTCAAGAGGTACCTTCGAACTTTCGTACTTCAGTACACATATACATAATTTTTTGCTTGTAACAAGTGTAAAATCATGTTGATTGCAAGCATTCAAAAACTAATTAATTAATCTTAGATTAAAAAGGAACTAGTTAAACTTTAATCATAAAACGTCTCTATGATTGTTATTATAGTACAGGGGAGTTAGAATCACATAAAATAAAGATAACAGCTTTAACACTAAGAAGAACTTATTTAAATACATGCATGCCATTAAATCTTGGCATATATGTAATATTTATCAGCAGAAAAAGGAACATGCAGCAAGAAAATATTAGCTCATTTTTACGGCAGGTTATTTACAATAGCAATTATCATCTCCAAGTTGCTGCAATTGATAAAGAAAATTCTCATGCGTTACTGTTGAATAGGCTGTAACACGCTTTGAGAATATGACCGAAGCATAAGGAAAGACTATTTTTATTACATTCTGCAAAAAATTATTAAAGATTTTGGTGTCTTTATTGTTATTTTTTCTTCTTTATGTACCCCATTTTCTCTGCTGGAAATAATTTTAACTACGAATGGGGCAAACCTAACCTGGCAGCATGGTGAAGTCTACGCAGATCTTAATAATAGCATTAATACGCTGCCAGGTTACGTTTTCCCCAACTATAGTGTTTTTTGGAACATATTTATTTTCCTCATGCTTCATAAAAGTACCTACCGATTATATTTTGGTCCATGAAATTAAATCTATTGGAAGGAGCTTCACGTAGGTATAAATGGAGTACTTTTAATTATAACCATCCTGTACATCCTATACATATATATATATATATATTTAACATTCTTTGAGTCATAAAGTAAGAAAAAGAAAGAAAGTAAGGGTGGAAAACCTCACCGGTCCGTAAAACAAATTTACGTGTTTTGAATGGTCCACAAAATCAAGTTTTTTAATCTGTGTTGTGCAAAAAAAAAAAAAAAAAATAAGAAAGAAGAAAATAAAAACATCACTCGTTTGCAATTTTTTTTTTTCAAAGCCTTACCGGTCGTTGAGCCAAAAAAAAAAAAAAAAGGTTGAGAAATGCTACTATATATATTCTCAATACAATGTTCCCCTTAATCGTTTTATGTATTCACGGACTCATACTGTTCAGTCATATTCATCCTCACAGTCGATTTAATTATAGCCCTTTCCCCACAAAAAAAGTCCAACGTTGCAAATTCAAATGGTTATTTCTTGTGATTTTTCTCACGCTGTGAGGAGACAAGTGATGAGTCGTTAAATTTTTTTTTCGCTTTGTTTGTGTTTCATACATCCTTTCAAGAATAACATTCTTCGCAATCAAGCAGACTGAAAATTTTATGAATATCTGAAAAAGTTTAATGATTTTTTGAAATATTAATCAATGGGTAAAAGAAGCGAGCACGAGGTGTGTTAAGCACTGCTTAATTACTTATCTCCCCATTTCTACCAAGAAATTCAATTTCGCTTATTGATGCTATTTTTGTGAATGTTTCTGATTTCCTACGTGTACCAAGATAGTTCTGAAATTGTTCTTATATGTGAGACACTTACTTTTATTAAAACATTTTTTTACCGCATAATGCTTGCACAATGGAAGAACAGTTATTGCAACAGTTCAACAAGATGTCATTTTTGTTCTTCCTTAAAACGCTGTTTTTTAACGATAAATTGTCTTAATAGTTGTATTTATGAATCTTAGCTGTTTTCTTTTCCAAACAAGATTTCAAGTGTATTTTCATATAAAAATAAAGCAAAATACGAAAAAAATGGCAATCTCACGGATTTATGACTGTCTTTGCAACTTTTTTAAAAGATTCAAAATTCATTTACAAGCCTTAACGTCAAGAAAAGAGTTTTACAAAAAAAAAAAAAAAAAAAAACTGCATCTATTTAACCACCATAGAAACATAGATTTTTAAAAATATCTGTAGAAGCACAGCATGTCACTTTCAAATTAAAAACATCCTTCAAATACGTTAAAAAATTCCATAAATATGTTTATATAACATGGATATAGAAAAAAACATTATAATTTTGAAATCGAAATTCAAATAAAGCACTCACCAAGCATTTTCAAGCACAAAATAACTGACATATATCAAAGGTAAATGAGAGAATAGTTTTTTTCTGCGTCAAATTCAATATTTGCAAAAAAACAAAAAAAAATAATATTATTTGAAATCAAGATTTAAATCAAAAAGTTAAATACAAACCCGAAAACATGAGACATAGCATATTTCGTGAAACCATCCATAAGTACAAAACTAAAAAAAAATTTTTTTTACATTTCGGAGAAACCATAAAGCACATATAAGCTAAATGAAGTATATCAGCAAAAATGTCAAAGAGTAAAAAAAAAGAATTGTTTCTCCCTAATTTATTCTTAAACTATTCTATTTCTTTCTAGCAAACGGAGTCAACTGTCAGAAATTGAAATTCGTAACGTGGGTAGAAACGAAAACGTCAAAGTTTCAAAATTATTTTTTGTCAGAAGATAATAACGGAAAATTCCAAACGTCAAAAACTTGTAAAGATTTACAAAAAAAGCAAATATTGCCTACTTTGTAAGTCAATGTGTGGATTTGCTTAAAATTCAAAAATACTATTGTAAAAAGTTTCACGCATACTATTTACAAAAGATTTTTGGTAGGTGACGATTAATTGAATTTTGTTGGTATTAAAATTATTTTTCTTATTAAAAAAAACGTAAAATTAAATGGATAAAAAGTGTACTGTGTCAAAAACTGCTGCTGTATTATTATTAAAAAAATCTGAATTTTTAAATACCAGTTTTCTTTTGGGTTTGGCTACTTAAATTTATTTATATTCTAAGGTATAATATATGCTTAAGAATATTTAAAAGAATTTTTGAAGATATTTACTGTTAAATCGATAAAAACTCAAATACTTTGTTAAAAAAGTCTTATCTTTTGAATTCTTTCTTCATATATTATCAGTTATTTAAAGTGCAACTAATGTATTTTTTTGCATGGAAAAGGAAACATATGAAGAACACAGGGAAGAATAGCGAAATGTCAGTCCAGTGCTCAAGAATTTTTTTTTCGTTTGAAAGTCTAAAGCCCCTGTCTTTCTTCCGTGAACAGTAAACTTTTGGGTGTTTTTTCACCTTGATTCTTCTCATATCTTTCACAATTTAAGTAGCGCAACAAAGAAATTCTACTATTTAAACAAGCGTTGCAACATTGAACTGAACTCAGACAAAAAATGAACTTTCACCATTCTTCCGTGCACTTCTGTTCAATAATGTTAAATTTTATCCAAATTGAAAGCGTAATATTGTGTTTCACAAAAAATACTTTTGTTATTGTACCTGAAATATTTGTTTATAAAAGTTGATACAATTCAAGTTCATCTGCTGATGCATATTTTGCAAAAGCAAAACAAATACGTTTCTCGGTATTTTTTTTTTTTTTTTTTTATGTTCACAAATCGATAACTTTCACGTGCGGTAAGTGATATTTTCACATTGTCTACTTTTAATGATGGCCACTTTACAGTTTTATTGAATGCTTTAAGCAAAGTACACATTTTCATTATTTTAGAACGTTTGATTTTGATGCAATCCTAAACGCCAAAAACCTTTTACAAAGAAAAAAAAATGAAAAAAGACACTCGCAGCATCTGTGCACCAAATGTAGTCTGAAATATATTGATAGTTAGAACTGAAATTTTGTAACTGATAATTGAAACAAATTTAGTGCTCTAACATTTCAAATTTCAATCCCTCAAAGTTGTTTTGTTTTGAAGCAAATATTTTATCCCATTAGAAATACGGAGACAACGGAGGTGCCAATGAATAATACATAGTATGGCATGGTTTTGGAATGTGTTTACAACAATTAAGGTTTCAGTCAAAAAGTAACAATTGAGCAAGAGTACGCAGTTGGATATTTTTTTCTTTTTTTGGATGTCCATTTCAAAGTGGTTTTGTCTGCTACTGGTTCGTAAGCGGAACGGTCAAACTTTCAGCCAAGCAAGCAATTTCAGTAAAATATGCACTAAATTAAAATTACACCATGATTTGGCGAGAAAGTTGTCAGATATCTTGCCAGAAAAGTTGATATCCTCATGTTGATAGCCGGTTTCTTGCTAGCTTTAGTGTTTATATTTCATCACTGGGTTCAACAGTTCAATCGTTTAACAGCCAACTCAATCCGTTTTTGTAAATATTACGGGAGGACATAAAAACATTTCATCCTCACTCTGTTTAATTTATCCAAATGAATTAAACTTTCAAATGAATAACCTTAGGTGTACTACTTCTTTTTTGTTGTTGAATTTAGCACGTGTTTTCTAAATATTTGCACGCAAGAATAATTTGGATTGAGCTGATTTTGATTTTTCTTTTCTTTTTTTTTTCTTTGAAGTGATAACTTTTTATGGGAGGGTAAACCGATTTGTGACATAACGCGCGTAACGGCGCAACACTCGTCTGGCATTCCTTTCGTTCGCGCATACGACAGAAGCGCGCATGGTCGGGGAAAATTTTGTTTTACTCTTTGGGTCAGCTTTAAGCGGTAAACGATAGTAGAAAAAGTAATGAAACTAACAGAAAATGGATGATCGTCGCAACATAACGCAATCTCCTAACGAAAGGTGAGTTTAATAATACAAGATAATACCACTAACATTGTACACAATATATTTCAAAACAGCATTTGATCTTTACATTTATTTTCAAAACGAAAACATTTTTGCGATTAGTTATACTAAAAATATCTCGTTTCATTTAGGGTTATGAACTGTGATAAGATGTACATATTTTAAACGAATTTTATCCCCACAGACTCAGCAACGCTGGGGTTGGGGACGGTCGAGAAAACAAAAATAATAAATAAACGTTTAATTTGTTCATCAAAGAGTAAAATCTAAAATCTTTCGTAAGTTTGAGTGTTTTTTCTGATAAACGAAACGTTTAGAAACGACGCGTCATTTAATCTTCTGTTTTTGCGCCAACATCAAAACTTATGTTTAAAAGTAGAAGAGAAGAAATAAAGAAAATAATAAAATTATTTTTCATTTATGGCAATTTTGAAGTCGGTTCTTTTTTTTTCCAATTTTTTTTTAAATAAAAATCTAACCAGCAAGCACCTTTCTCTCTCTCTTACGTATTCAAACGTTTAATATTACTAAAAGTATTCCATATTGTAAACGTATTGTGCAGTTAAAGCGTCAAGATATAAGAGCAACAGGCGTAGCAGTTTATCAGAATGATCTTGATTGCATAATTATTATCACTCCAAACATAGGATTACATGTCAATAAAGCTACAAGCTTTAATACAGCTACACAAAAAGATATTGGTGAAACGTGTATAGTGGAATGTCTCAGTGAAGCAAAGCAACAAATCATTATTGCCAACACACACATATATATATATATATATATATATATATATATATATATATATATATATATATATATATATATATATATATAGTAGTATATATATATATATATATATATATATATATATATATATATATATATATATATATATATATATATATATACATATATATATATATATATATATATATATATATATATATATATATATATATATATATATATATATATATATATATATATATATATATATTATATTATATATATATATATATTTATATATATATATATACAAAATTTTAAATTATACACAAGAAGGTTCTGCTTTAGTTAATGAAGATTATTAGACAATTCCTTTAATTTTAACCGGAGTTTGTAATGTTAATTTTGCTTCTGATTGAGCTAAAAATTTAGTATCGTTTCTACAATCCAAATTACAATTACAAATGATTAATAAGCCAGAAGAAGCCACTACAAGTCACGGAACTGTACTTGATGCAGCCTTTGCAAGATTTTTAGATAACATACAATGCAAAAATTTCGTTGCTTATTATAGCTACCGTAAGCCAATTGTTACTTTCATAGAATTAAATAATGATAATAATTTAATCCTATGAAAGTTATCACGTGTAAAATCATAAATTTGAGTATGTTAAGAAATGTATTGTAGCATTGCGTATAATGTCCGTGTTTTTTTCAGCAGCTATTCAATAGAAGCTGGATCCCCATATTTGAATTAAAACTGGTTGTTAGTAGCGGTTTTCGTTCTGATACAAGGGCAATCATTCCAAATCGCTTTTCGCGCCATAATACCGACTAATAAATGGATGCTTCACTTGCCAAATCGATTAACTCCATAAAAAAAAGTCAAGAAAAGTGATGAAGATAGTGTTGTCCATAGGAGTGAATGGGCCCTCGTGTTACATTTTCTGCCATCGCGGGATCAGAAATGTTCTGAGCCAAAAGTTTAATATAGTTTCACATTCCGAGCATTGATTAAGCAATATTAAAGCAGAAATGAGGATTTTTTAAAAGTGGAGTTAATCGATTTGGGAACTGAGGCATCCAAATATCATACAACAAACGAAGAAAAAATCTTCTAAAAATTCATGCATTTAACTGGCTTTAATAAAGAACATCAATTAAGCATAACATTTCGCAGCTAATTTCATGCGTGACTCACACTATAAGTGAACATTTTGACGGCATTTACAAAAATCTAGAGTACTATAACTGATGAAAAACTAAAGTTATTTGCTTTTACATTGAACTTTGTAGTTAATAAATTAATTTACATTAGATTAGTTTCAACTTGATTCATGTATTATCGTGAATATGTATTGAAACACAAGAGTATAACTCACACTAGTTTAAAAAGGAAGGTAAGTATTTTGTTATTATATGTGAATTTCTTTATTTTTATACATGTTTCAAAATGTTTTCAAGCGTATTTACGGTTCTGAGTGTTCAAGTTTTGGACCAAGTCAAAGTTATAATTAAAATGTAATTTTTAACAATTCTGAAAAAATGCTTATTAGTGTGACTCATATTATTGGCCTAATGCCGCTCAAACAGCTCATATTTTCTATTATTGTATCTTTTTTGTTTTCCTATATTTCTTTAGCTTCTCTTAAGATTAACTTTAATTTTGAACAGAAAATTGCATGTGTATCAATTTTTTACCCCATAAAACAATATAACTTCATATAAGAGCGCAAAATAGCCAATAAAAATTACGTTGACATATTATATGGTTGCAAGAATCAACTCTTTGCGAAAAATACTTAAACTTATGAAAGATATCCGAAATACTCTTTGATGCTTACAAGTATCTTTGGAGTTTTTGCAAAAGTTTTCTTGGACATACATACCTCGTATAGAAATATCCTCGTCTTACATTTAAACTGATTATTTAATGCTTCTTTTTCACAAAATTACGTCATGTACACTAATTCTTCTTTCTTTAAAGCTTTTCATTAAACAATTGATTAAGTTTACTATACGTGCATAAAGCGTACGGAAAAATCAATTAAAACCAGACTTCGGTCGATTTCATGACTGAGAATATTCCGAGATCTAAAGGAAAATTTCTTGCAAACAAGATGCAGAGGAACATGGTTACAGCTTTAACGCCGCTTTTAATGCATTTATATAAGAAAGCCATGTAGTTCTGCTTTGAATTTTAAGCATGGAATTCGGAGTAAAAATAAATAGTGGGGAAAAGTGAAATGGAAAAATATTTTAACAGTTTCCACAGCCACCTATCTTATATCAATATTTACTGTATTTTTAAACATAGAATTGATTCTAGTCAAAAAAATAAATAGCTGAAAAGATCAAGGGACAAAAAATAATTTTGATACACATTTTGAAAAATTTTGTGACGTATAAAGAATTCTTTTTTACTATTATAAAATGATACAATTTTTGTAATTAACATTTTAAGCACTAATTGTTATCTACTGATGTCCAGTGCAGTATCTATTTTTACGATTATGTTTAACTTAAAATGATTGATAAAATTTGTCGAGTGCACGCGGGGAGGAGTTAAATAGTTCATTTCGTTTATATATTCATTCATATAAATAGTCACATTTGTATTCATTCATTAATTTACACTTCCATTATAAATTCATTTTTCATTGATTCACTTATTTCCATAGTCATGTACTATTTTATTTACTCATTTAATTTGTCTCAGTTTAATTCATTTTATTAATTCGCTTAGTGTTTCATTATTTATTCATTTATTTATTTATAATCTTCATTTATTTATCTTTTTTTATGCAAAAAAAGTGGATTTTTTTTTCTTTTTGAAGGTACAAACTTGCAACCAAGTACTAAAACAACTTGTTTCAATGCAAGTTTTATCATAAAATTCATTGTTTTTTCCTTATTACTGTATTTTTCAAAACAAATCTTTAAAATGTTCATCTTTGAAAGGTAAGTTATCTTAATTACTTCAGTTTGCCCCTTAATTTCCCTAAAATGTGCATTACTTTCATGCATGTTACCAGTCTTATTTGTTTGTCTAGCATTTTAAATTACAATTTTTTAATTTATATGTCACTGGAAATTAAAAGGAGCTAGAGTAATATTTTTATACATGCTTCTCTTTTGAAAAACATTAAACATTTGTTTGAAAACTTACTAAATTATTTTTAATGAGACATACAGACACTCTAAACCGCTTGATCTAAATTTGACCACCTAAGCAATAAAACTACATCAATTTAATCTAAGCGAAAGACTCCAAAGCTACTGAATCTTTATATACTAGAGTGCATAAAAACTGCCTCCTCTAAGCATGCAAGACACAGATTGAAAGCTATTGAAAGCTACTTCACCTAAGTTACGCCAGATAAACTAAAAAGAACTTATCATAGATTTAGTAACTACGTTACAGCTACTACTACGTTACAGCTACCAAATTTTAGGAAAACTATTTTTTCGACCTTACTTAAACTCCTTGCAATATAACTTCTTGATCCAATCAATTTTATATCCACTAATAGTAGTTTTCGTAAATACCTACATAATATTTCGACCGGTAATACTACTTACATAACGTAAGCGAAACTAGACGTACTTTAAAAATTTATACCACGCTTAATATAGGTATGTTTCTTTGTTTTTTATGTTACACGCAAAAATCCTTATTGTTGAAAAAAAAAATATTGCAATAACACAAATAAAACACAAGTAGCAATAAGAATTGTAGACACTTGTTACGGGAGCAGCCTTTTCAATGCAAAGAAATGAGATAGTATAATCTGTTATAAAATTACAAATGCAGGTCAAATTCACATTTTTCACGCGGGCTTATAGTAAAAACTACATTTTATATATCTGTATGGATATATTAGTGGAAAATAAGTCAATACGCACAACATAAAACTACAAATACAGATATAGATTCCTATTTTTCAACTTACGAAATAAAAATTTCAAAAACTGTGTGTCACATAAGCATTTTAAAATGCCTAGAAATACGAACTTTGTGCTAGTAAACTAACAATTGTGATACAATTTTAAGTAACTAAATTAGGTAGTAGCAATAGGAAACATTTTTACTTTAACTTACTAAGCATTTTTACTTAGCGTACCATGGAAACGCATTAATTCTGCATCAATTACTGCGCAGCGGTTAGGAAAAAAATACAAAATCATTTTGGTCTGTTGTATGAGAAAAATCGTTTTAAGTATAACGCGAAGATGAAAATAACATTCTCGGCGTGCATATTCAATTTTCTGAATTAATTAAACCGACTAGCGATTAAGTGCAAAGATGAAAATGATTAAAATATTTATTCTTTAATAAACTCGTTCTTTTCATCCACTCGCATTCTTCACAGACCAAGAATTCAGACTTTTAAAAGAAAAATCTCTTTGTGATTTCGAACCGAGGAAATAAATTCAGTTCCCTTTTGCAGCATTTTTGCACGGTTGATATGAAATAACGACCTCAAAATTTAATTAATTTGAATATTAAGACTTCATAAAAGAAGATTATCATTAACGAAATTTCAGTACATTAAACCGAACAATGAGTTTTACATACAGATTTAGGAAATAAACAATCCTTTTATTTAATTTCATTTCAGAGGGAAGAAAACTCTCTTTTTGTTTTCCATTATTAGTGAAGGTATGTGGTCAAAAGAGAAATTATTTTTCTAAATATTTAGAGCTAACTCTATATGTTTTCATATCAGATTTCCTCAGGCTTCCTTCAGTTACAGGTCTCTCAACTAGATCCTTATTTGGAAATTTTAATTTTTTCTCCATAATTCCTCTTAACATTAGTTAGCTTAAAATGCTTATTTTTTCTATATCCATGAGAATAAAGTTTTGCCAGTTAATTTCAAATAGAAGGAAAAATAAAAATAAATAAATAAATATGTTTGAAGAAAAACATGCATTTTTTAAAATTTACATGGACGGAAAACAACAACTTGGAAAACAGATTGCTTTTATGTGTTATTTCTGTATTTCACGCCAAAGCAGTTTATTTTTCAATTGTTCTTGAAATTAGTTTAACGAATATCTCTTTTATAGCTTATGAAATCATTGCAAGCGCTTCTGTGAACAAGCTGTGACAGTTTAACTATTCTGAAAATCATGGAAGAAGCATAACAACCCCAAAGTAATTCTTGGGTCCAGCTGTGTAAATGGATAGTGTCATATGCGGTAACTATATTCACAAAGGAGTTCGTTTGCTGTTTCTTGGTGCTGTAAGATACTCATCCACTGTAATGCGTTTCTGGCTGGTTTCTTCAATGACTATCGGGTAATAATAAGCAATTCACTTTCTCTTGAAGGTTGACGTACTATCTTCGTTCACAGAGTTTATTTTCATGTATTACTTTGTTTGAAGCAATGGACAATTACCATAGTTATTACTTTATATTTAAAAAAGAAATAAACATTCAAGTTAAAATACTTATTTTTTCATGTATGAAGATGCATGTATTCATAGGATGAATAATTACTTTCTAACCAGAAAGCAACATCAATTTTTCAAACTTTTGACCAACAAGATGACAAAAAAGGAAAGAAAAAGATCCCGTGGAGGAACCGAAAAGCTACGTGTCTTATTTCAAGTAAATTATTCGTATATTTAGTAGGAGGAGAACCTTTAGTTTTTATCTCTAGAATAGTTGAAATTATTTCTCGAATCATAATTTTAAAAATTACTTCAGAATATAATTAACATAAATTCTGCATCGCTATTGTTTTTTCATCATGTAAGATGAGAAGTAACTTAAACCGGTAATGAATGCGCTTATATCAGGATTTTATAGTTTCTTGTCACATATATTAGCGCTGAATCTGAAAGTGACGGAGTTTTCCCAAACATTTGATTTTACCTCTATGTTTATATGCCTTTGTCTTAATTACACCACGAAATCGAATCCTGATACAACAAATGAGTTTTTCTATTATATATTATCTTGCAAATGTGACCCACAGTTTTTTAGAAACGCAAAAATATGCTTTTTTTACTATGTGTACTCTTACTTAATAAAAAAAATTCCAATTAATAAATTTAATAGAACTGATGAACTAAAAATTATAAAATAGGAGAACAATATTTCCATTTTATCGACTTGTTTTCAATTTAAAACACAAAAACGGCACATTACTTAAAGTTTTAACTTTCTTTTTCGTGACTTAATTGAGATGCTAATAAATATTGAGAAAAAAATCATAGGGCTTCAATATTTTATATTTACGCTACGTATTTACAAACATATTCCAGAAATGTTCAAGAAAACGTATAGCGAAGTTAAAATCTATTACAAAATAATGTTGTTTTGAAACAAAGCCAGATCTCAAACATAACATCTTAACCTTCTTTTTCTAAAACTATAATATGGAATAAAACACGAAGAGCTTAAACTTAGCTCTGTGTGACATTCAGGGCTCTTATAAGTTGGCTGAGAAAGAACTTAATTGTAATTTATTCATTGATGCTGTACCTCGAAGTTTTCACTAAAGCTAGGAAGAGGTCTTGGGAGGAGTTTTTGGGGAGCAGCCAAGAGTAAGTATGAAAGACGTTTATATGAAATAAACCAGAATGCCTTTATATCTATCTTTAGAAAAAAAAAGGTTAAAAAAAATGTCTAAAATATTAACATGCAATATCTACAATAATGTTTCATAGGTGTATAGAAACAAGTAATCGTTATCGCGTAGCTGTTTGTGCACTTTATTTGTAAACATTTCAGTGATTTATGATTGTGATGAAGATAAAGAAAATTCTCTTTTCCGAACGATTGCTTGCAAATATCACGATTTCTTATATTCAGTCCTTGGTTTAGAAAGGTCAAAAAAAGTTGAATTATTATGCTGAAACCTTTTCCATGCGCCATTTCCTCCTTTCATTGTCTACTTCGATCGCTTTGGAAAAAATTCATGATTTGCTACAGCTTTGGGAAGTTTATCGAAATGCTCTTAGTGTGGAATGAGGAAGATATGTCTACAAGTTCTAACTGATTAAACGTTCAAACCGTAGTTTCATTTAGAAGCATTTGCCTATACTTCGAACAATTAATTTTGTTTTTGGATCTGTCAAAGAGATAACGCACGAAATTTGAAAAACAGAATATAAAGTCTGAAAGAACCCGTGTTAAAATAAAAATAGCCAGAGTATCAAACTCATACTTAAAATTTATGGGCACATTTTCTACTTTTAAAAGCAGCACAAAATTAGTATTGACAAGTTTTTTAATAATTACTTCGAGTGCATAAATCGTAAAAAATATCGTAACTAATGGAGAAAATTACTCAAGCTCACACATAAATAGTTCCATATAGTGCTTATACGAATGGTAAGTGATATTTTAACCATCATTCGATAACAAGGATTAAAATTTTCATCTTACAATGAAGAAAACAGCATCTAGCAATTGGCGTCATTAGGAGCTGAAAGGCAAGCAAAGACACTGTCTTTAACATCAAACATCTAAAATACTCTTAAGGGGTCACAGTAGCGTTCAAACATTTTTTTAAAATTTAAGTAAATTTTATATTTCTTTGAAACCATAACATGCATACTTATTTCTCAATCAATAATTTATTTTTAAAATTAAAAAATGCCTACTTTTTTTAAAAATTCAAAAAATTGTAGAAAATTTCAATTTTTTTAAATCTCTAATGCTTTTTTATTTTAACACAAATTAATTTTTTTTTTGCTAAACGATCATTATAATCATCTCTAAAAATCTGTGCATTCATTTGCTTATGAGTTTATTAGAAAATTTTCTGTGATTAATTACGTAAAAAATCAAAGTTTTTTTTAAATTGGTTTTTAAAGGTTTAACATACTCTAAACATTTGAGTAATTAATAAAATGCTTATCCAATGCACAGTTTTGTCAAATATGTTATCCCAATTGCAAAAAGTATTACATTAAAGCTGTATCTTTAATAGAAAAAAATCCTTAGGGATTCTAATGACATGAAAACACAAAAATATCATCATGGAGAAAAAGCAGTTTAGAGTTTTTCTTTTGCATAAGAACACATAGCGAGCATGGCCTAAAACCACTCACTGCTTTTTAAATATTTGAAATAAAGCATTGAAACTTTTCCCCTGTGTTCAGAATCGTTTTTAGTTTTGAAATAAGCAATAAAAAATATTTTGAGGTACTGTAATCCCTTAAATAGAAACACACTAGCCATTGATGGATTTTTTCTATTGCAAAAAAAAGTAGTTCTTTGTCTTCTTTTTATTTGATTAAGTTCAAAAAAAAAAAAAACCCTAACATACTTCTTTTACCAAGAAACTTGGAAGACAGAGAAATTGCGAAAACACCGTAAAAATATTAGGGCTCTCTCTTCACCCCCCTCCGCATTTTCTTTACTATATATGCTCATTATGGTTCTCATCAAATATTCCCTACGGTAACAAGTTACAAAGGAATTGTAATGCGAAACGAAATTATTCATCCAATAAAATAAAAACTAATGTAGCGGAATTTTTTAAAAAAGGACGCTATTAATGTCTTCGGATACCTCAAAATATTTTTTACAGAAATCATTTTGGATTACCGACTTCAACGAAATGGCTGGTGTGACAAATGTATTAAATAAATTGTATGTGTTACTTTTATTTCCAAAAAAGGTAAACTTAATTCTATACATATTTTCCCCATGAAGAGCTGTTTAAGTATAAGTACATAAAACGCAATATTTACTTCCCATATTTTTCTAAGAATAATGACGTACTATTATAACTTTCCTCCAGAAGAAGATATCTTAAAATTGACAACTTCACTAATAAAACTTGCTCGGCAATCCTTTGTTGTTATCTATTTTTTTAAATATTTTAACAGCATGACAAGCGTAACGATTTTTCAGCCGATAACTCAAGCAGAAAAGCAAAAAGAGGTGGCAGGTCCCAGGGAAGTTGTGGTGATGATAAAGAATTATTTTTACGTAACATTTGATCATTCTTTTCCCTCGGTAGCATAACAGTTACACTTCTTAAAACGTCTTCTTCCGGAAAAGTGGAATAAAAAAGCAAGGAGCGGAAGAGATGGACGGGTTAGATAAATTGCCGGCCATCCGGTGAGACGTAGCGTCTGAAGAAGGGTGGAAAAGAATCAGATTTTAGGCAGCATAGATAGAAGTATGATGTTACCGCAACGCAGCTTTATTGACACATTTTTATGCTGATCTTCTGAATAAGTATTTAGACACTAAGTTGCTTCCTTTTAAATTTTATTTGATCGTTTTTACTTTTGCGTGAGAGACATTTGCATAGGAAATATTACGTGTGTAAGAACTTGCAAATGAAGACCTTGGTGCAAGAAGAGAACACATCATTAGTTTAAAATTTTTCGGATGGACAAGAAACGTTTCAAAAATTCAATGAATCAGAAAAGCTTAAATTATTAATAACTAAGTAACTTAATACGAAATAAGAACATTCTGTATTTGAGAAATATAGGTCATTGAGAAACATTTTGTTACGGAGCACATGTTCCATTTAAGTGGTGTATCGTAAAAGTAATCTTAACCCTAAACCCAAAAGGCTGGGGCTGGAAGTTGGTCGAAAATGTATTCGAACCAGTTCAAACTTTAATCCTACCTGTACCGTAAAAACTCCTAAACACAAATTTTTGCAACTATAAAAAGGAATGTAGCGTTAAATGTGGTAGCACAAAAGTTGGGGCGTTTTGTTCAGTAGGATGTACTGATTGTCAAGACCGGTCGTGCTCCAATGTTGAATCACCAACAAATGAGGTTTCATTTGATTCTAACGAGGCAACATGCGATGTGCCACTATTAGGGCAATTAACTTGTACGCAGGATAAAGGAGAAGAATAAGAAAAATAACAATTAGAAGAGGAAGCAGAAGTATTAGAAAATTATGAACCAGATGGATAAACTATTATTATTTTTAAATTTACACCGCTTTTATCACTTTTATCATTTTCAACCCTTGAAAAATATCTTTAATTATTCAATATAGCTTCAAATTAAATATAGTCACAACAAATCCGTGTATAAAAAAAAAAAAAACGCGCTAAGTACACTACCCACGTGTGCATATTATGACGATTACAACTCTTTCAACTTTTTGAATCGTTGTATCTCAAAAACGTTGGCTTTTAGAAAAAAATTAGTGTGACATTTTTTATAGATAATTGACTGATCCACAATTTTCGTCTGGGCAAGTTTTATTATATTTATCGTTTCGTTAAAAATCGCGAAAACCCCGTTTTTGTGACCTTTAACCCCTGAGTAAGTTTTTTTCTTCGGGTCTGATCGATGAAGACTTTTTAGATTTTATTTATGATGGTGTCGAACAATCCTACCAATTTTCAGTTGGGTGCGAATTTTTGTAACCTCACTCCTATTTTTTGGTCTAATTTGACCCGACTATTAGTAAGGGGTACTAGTCGCACTCAATATGCATATTTGCACTAGAAAAACCATAAGGACAGCCAAAAAAGTTCAGAATCATAATTTCATTCGAAATTCTTATTGTTGTTAATAACAAACTTGGACAAACTTGCACTATGCTTGAATTTTTAAAACGAATCATACAATATAGTACATACGAACATGATACATTAATGAAGACGAATGAAGGGTTTAATCATTATAATGGAGCAAATTAGTTTTCAGCTGTTTCCTTACTATGTTGTTTTCAAGAAGAAAGAAAAACAAATGTCAAAAAGTACTTCTTACAATGTTCAACTTCTGTTTGGAGAGAAAAAGTAACCCATTCAAAGCTTATTCTTAGAAAGTAAATAATATTCCCAAAGCATTTATACGGTTACTTCTCTAAGCAATTTGATAGAGATCGCTAATAGAATAATCAAATCATTAAGAACCGTGATATTAATATTACATCCTGATCAATTGTATAAGTACTTATCATTGCATTAAACTGTCGCTGTAAGTTTCAAAGCGTGTACATAATAAACGCTTATTATGCTTAGAACATTATGCAGTTTGCTTAGAACATTAAAGAAACCAATGTAACACAACACACAAAGATTTTTTTTCGAGAATCTTATTTTTAATAATTATATATTCAGTTAGTTAACTTTACAAAGTATATTTTTGAAATACTGATAAAGTCTCCGAAACACCTAACTTTCAAAATAACAATGCCTTCGTCTATAAATTTGCTAACTCAGCATTTTGTCAAAACTGTTTTTTTTTTCCAAACTTCATTACTATTTCAAGCTGCATCGGCTTAAAAAAGGAGCAATGCTAAATGTGTCTACAAATAGAGAGATTCGTTGCATCAAAAACACTTACTACACAACGTGTTATAAACCTTATATGTTTTTATTGACTACTATTCATAACTTTGCATAACAAATAATTGGAATGCACATATCATTGAGTTAGCTGGCTATCGCAATGTTTAAAAGCAAATTTAAAGCTCAAGATAGTATGATAGCCGATTATGCTTAAGCGATTGTGAATGAATCAAAGGATGCCCCAAAACCATAAGCGCTCCGTTTGTACCACATCATGTCGATGAACTGAAAAACTTAACTTAATGGGGGGAAATTTGATACTTTTTAAAACTTTTTTCATACTTTTTTTTCTTTTTCTTTCTTTAGCTTTGAACTTTCAAACCAACACTTTCAAACTTTTCCAACGTCTAAAAGGATCAAGTCCCCATTCCTGCCACAAATCTTCCCTTCCAAAACTTTGGACACCCGAAGCCAGCTTAAAAAGTTTTACCATAAGAAACCGTAGTAAACAAGCTTCTACAAATTATCTTCAGATATTTTCAATCCCCTCTTTCTCCTTTTACAAGCCGTCGAGAAGCAGTTGATTGATAAGACGGAGCGTAAAGATCTGAGAGAAAAAAAAATGTCACGTTTAAGTTACAGTACGGCAGTAAATGGTGGAGCGTCTAATTGGATCAACACTGGCACAGAAGTTTTCTGCGGGATCGATATTTGTTCATTTTCCTTCCAGTTTCCAGACTATTGGCCCTGATCATATTTGTGGTTATGACATTATCAATGTGGATGAAGTTCTAGCACGCTATATTAGGGTAGTTCATTAGCATTGTATTGTATTGCATTCGAAAAAAAAAATTAAAAAAGTATATTTTTTATCTCTGTAATTTTTGTGTGTGGCAGGGACTAGAAATCTCAATGGTGGAGAGAAAGCTCAATGTTTCCAATGGATAGTACCATTAAGAAAAAAATAAGAGAAAAATATATATGTAAATTGGATACAGAATGAAATATTCTCTAAATTACTTACGGCCTTATGGAAGTTAGTAAAAAATAGTACACCTTAAATGAAAAATTCGTAACTGAAAAATGTTTTAAAGTAATTTAAGTATTTTATTCTTCAGCAGCGATTATAAATAGTTTTCGAACAATAAATTACACACGCTGACTTCTTCGTGCTTCCTTCTATATTTTAATTGAGTTCTGTGATAAACCACGACATTTCGGGGTTCCCCCTATCCTTTCGTTTGGAAATTCAAGAAATTAAAGTTGTTTTTAAATCAATATTTTGTCGACAATATTCATTTTACGTATTTACAGTAATACGTTTCTTGTTGTTTTTACGTTTTCTATTTTTATACAGGTGAGAAGAAAAAGTACTCCATTGTATTATGTTCTACGCCAATAAGTTTTACAGTCACAAAACGAGCAAAACTGTCACATTTTAGTTTTGACTTTGCGTGACCTTAACTGGCAAGTTGACAAATTCCGGTTATAATTCTTCCAGATGCTCTTCATTTCCTCACCATTGTTCCCACTCTCACTCAAATTCCTTTCGAGGTATCCCTGAGAGCTCCTAAGAACCTGTGCTTTTTTTTTTTTTTCGCTACTTGGATAAGAAAAGAAAAATAGATTTAGATGTTGAAGCGAAAAACCGTTCCACAATCCAGTGGGTGCACACAAGCATCCAGTTGCCCTTTATGCACGGAACAGCTGAACTACGACAGCGTGATAGTCCAGTGACTTTGCCACCTTACTTCTTCGACCTTTAAATGTGGACAAATAGAGAGCTGACTACGCAGACTGAGATTAATATTTGTTAAAGCACCTGTGACTCGATCAGAAGTCTTATTTGAATTCATTGCATCTCAATTATATTTAGGGTTTAAATTTAGCATCTTCGCCTTGCTTGTCTAGTGGTCAGAGATGTCTGGCCGCAACAGGAAGGTCCGGGTTCCAATCCCGTCTCGGGCATGGACGTACTTTCTCTCTCCTGTCTTTCTCCTTTCTTTGTGTGAATGTGTTGTTGTGCTGTGAATGGCTGCCTACCCTGTAAACGGGTCCTTATGGCATGTGCGTACTGTAGAAGTCGGACTTCACACCAAATTACGGTACAGTTGGAAAAGTGAAGTAGCGCACCCCAAATTGCCAGCCTAGCTGGCACACAACAACAAATCTAGCATCGTTTTAGTGCCTAAACCCATTCCTCTTCTTTTCTGAGTAAAACAAAATCTAAATTTAAAATATCCTTTCAACTTTGATGCAAAGATTGTGTCATGTCACACACGTAGTCAATGGTAAAATGTGCATTAAACATGTTGTTTTTTCAGCAGAATATCCTAACTGTATGAATGTTTACTTATCTCAAAAACAACTTGGTTTCAACAGAACTTTTTTTAAATCACTATGTTATTTTGGTAGTTTGTGATCAATCGAAGGATTTTTTTAGCAATGCTCTCTTAAGGCTACATTCACCGCACACCCGACTAAATACCTGACACCATGAGGTTCGTTATTTCATGGTTGAGACGGCAAAGTTAAGACCGAGTAGTTAAAATCGGTAATCACAGATGAAAATCGCTGCCGAGTTTCTCAACCATACGGTATATCGACTGCACGCAGATCATGTATCATACAACAGAGTTTCTCAAAGTGTGGTCTGCGGACCCCTCAGCGTTCGCAAATCCATACCAGGGTCCTATCCTACGGTCCTATCTACGGTCTACTACTACTACTACTACTATCTACTGTATATCTACGGTCCTATCCTACTAAAAGAGCAAGAAAAGTAAAAGTGATTGCAATCTCAGGTTGTGTAGCCATATTTTAGGGCCAACGAAAACAGTTTTGTAAGCACATTTCGAGAAAGAAATAATTACCTATTTACGTACACACAGAAGTTCGGTGAATCACCACCCCTCTCAATAATTCTTGATTTAAATGAATACTGCCAATTTTGAAATGGTATTTTATATACTCATAAGAACTGCTATAGGTGGATTGATGTTATGCTTTTAACACAATGTTAACAGTTGAACATTTCTGTATTGCTATTTAAAGTCCTTGCGCTGTTGTTATACAACTCATATGAAATATATTCTTACTTACACAAAGCTAATTGTTTTGTTCAAATTTTGATTAGTTTTTTATTACCTTATAATGGAAGTATAACATGACAACATTAACTCGTAAATATTGATTTTTAAATTAATTTCTACAACAACTTTCTAAAATAATAATGTTTAGTTATGAAAACTAGACAGTAGTTCTAAAATATTCATAGAAAATGAATAAACATATGGAGTAATACGTAAATACATTAGAGAATACAATTTTTAATGTACCACATAAAGGTTTTTTTTTTATTTATTTTTTATTTTTTATGGGGAAGGGTCCATAAGGTTGGTACGGTTTCAGGTGGATTCCGTAATGTCCTGAGCTTAGCACCTTTGTCTTATAGGTAAATCATTTTCAAAAAAAATTTTAACATTAAAATATTTTCTTATTACTTTTATATAGTTAGAGAACATCAGTATGATTTAGTTGATATAATTTTTTAATTTAGTGCCAAACCGAAAGCAGAATGAACACTTAGAAACACTTTCATTTAAAAAAACAACACATCCTCACAAAACTAGCATTTGACACACAACCCAAAAAACATTTTAATTGTTTTATGTTTTTATTTTTGAAAAATTGGAAGAATTTGTATGGCTCTGCGTTATAAATTTTAGAGAGATAAAATAAAAAAAAAGTACTACAACAAAGTGAGATAACAAATTCAACCAGTGCACAAACACAGAGGTATCGCTAAGTCGGTATCATTTTAAGTGACTTATTTTGGCTTCAAAGTTTGCGAGAAATTGTTAATTGTCGCCAAGTTTGGCAACATTTGGCGTTTAGGTTTCATTATTGCATGCAACCATCATGATTAAGGTCACGTGACGTCTGTGATGCCTATTTCATCCTCACAACAGACAATCAGAAGTGACCTTTAGATGAACATTATATACAGACAGACACATACAGTCGGGTTTTAATAGAAAATATTTTCGATTTTATTGTGTTTTAAAAAGTAGTCAACTACTAGCGGATACCGGTCAACTACTGGAGTGGTCTATTACTGGCAAAATCACCCTTATTAACTACTGTGAAAATATTTTAAAAATAGTAACTAAAACAGAATAATGGCTAGCAATCGTTAATCCCGCTAATTTTATTGACACATAGAGACATTTTCCTTTTTTTTCCTTCAAAACTAGTAGAGCTGGTAGAAACTTCCACTAAATGGTCAACTACTGGCGAATCTCTTTACTAGTATAATGTAATAAACAAAGATATTTCACACCTTTTATTGTAAAAGTTATGTGATACATAAAGAGCAAACTATATTTTTGATTATTTTTGTATTGATGATAAACGTAACTTAGTACGCGAAATAATGCCAAACAAACGGGTCATTACTTCGCATGCATTTCTTTTCTTTTCATTCTCAAAAGGAAATCGTCTATCCGATGTTACAACCATGTGGGATATTACTGTTCGATTGGACACACATAGCATTACAACCACGCACTGCCCATGCTTTTAAAATTGCCTACATAACTATTTGTGACGGAAATCGTTCTATAAGGCGGGATAAATGAAGCGATTCTAACTAGGACTTTAGTTAACTGCTTGAAGTTCGATACTTTGTTTCTGGTTTTCAGAAGATGTAAAGAAAAACGAAGGTTTCACGTAAATAGCTATAGTTTTATATATTACTGGTGAAAATTGAATATGATGCTCATTAATATATTTTAGTTTAGTAAGAATATATATTAAAACAAAAAAAACACAAGAACAAAGTTATTTAGATAAAAATTTGAAAATGATTGCTTACACCTGATTCAAAATCACAGGAAAATTATTGAAAAGGAAGTGCATTATGGAGTATTTGACAAAAGCCATAAACTGGAAAAGGGTAAAAGCTCATATATTTTTCCTTAAAAGACGAGCCTGTTGTCACTTGCCGATTCCTTAATTGACCAATTTCATTTTTGCCTTTTTAATTTCAGAAAAAAGATTTTTTTTAACCGAAATATATCATAAGACAATGCATAAATTGTAAAGTACTTTCTTACAATTCGTAGAAAATTTTTTTTAGTAAGTTAACAAGATTGAAAATAATCCATGACAAAAAGAATGCAATACATATTGCCTTTCAACAGTGCACTCCTCGAAGCTATAAACTTCACCTTGTCAAGATTATTTTTTTAATGGAGAAATGTTACCTTATTTTATTTCTGCAACAAAATGTTTACGGATAAAATTCATAAAAGGTAACTGGCCTGAAATTGCAAGAATGTCATATTTAGCTTGTTTTGAGTCATTCATAATGGGATTTCTAATTAAATCAAGACTGCAACGAGGTAAGTTCTCCTGGGAATTGTAACACAAAATCAATATTTGTTCATATTTATTGCAGCTTCCCCGTTGATTGCCTTCGATTTTGTACCAAAAGTCAAGCAACAGTATAATAATTAACTCTTTACTTCAAGGCTTCCAGATATAAGGCATCAAAAGCTTGAAGATTACTTCTCAAACAGCTTTGAAATACATCAAAAAAATATTTTTGTTGTGAATATTATGTGTTTTAATAAAACAGGTTTTCATTTCTAGTTCATCAATAAAGTATCCGAAATTAAATTTTGTCATAATGTGTCATTATGATTTGTCATATTTGAAGCAAATGTATCAATAATCCCTACTGCTTTGATTATTTACAAAGCTTGCTGATAAGACATTAATGGAAACATGCAATAATATATTATTGGCGGAAGTCCTTCCCTTTAAATGTACTAAATAAAAAGTTTAGTAACAGGTTATTTCTGAGGTAGGGGTTTAGATCTATTTCTTGCTAATTCTGACAGATCTTAAAGAGTTAAGTCTTACTAGGAGTTGAATTTGTTTTTGTAAAAATATAAAAAATTCTATATAGGAGATCTTTAAGAAAAAAGTCTTACCAGGAAATGTTTTTTTTTTTTTTTTTTTTGGTAAATATATTGATGTTTTTTATGGAATGCATTTTAAAATTTAGTTAAACAGTCTGTGATGGATGTTTATAAAGCTTAAAATAGAAGGTTAATAGTAACTTAATAACGGTACATTTCAGGCTCAAGCATTGTTAATCACCAATTTTGAGCTTGTTTTGCAGTTACGTTTATGCTTTGATTTAACTATCGATATGTTTCAGTTTCAAATTGTTATTTGATAACCAGAACCAGTAATGTATCAAATTGTCAATCATTGACATTCTTGTAGCTAATTAGAATTAAAAGAAAGTGGTTGACAAATAAAGAACTTAATTACCTTTATTATTAGTTTCCTTCTTAAATGCGTTAAAGAAGCAGCAATGCTTTAAAATAAGCAAGGATATTTAGTGATCTCATAAGCATAACCAATAATAAACCAAACTGCCCATCATCAATATACTCGTGGCCAAGTTATACTGGTTGAACTTGTGGCTAATTACTAATAAGGCAAGCGGTTCACTTAAAATGAACGTAATTGCATTGTTTATAAATTTAGTAATTGGTTTTTTAAATACATTAAAATAAGAAATCTTTTGGTAGAATCAAGCATATTTAAAAGACTCAATTTAGAAGGGTCCATTCCTGGTACATATGAAATTTAGTGTACCCATTACTGCAGTATGCAAAAGGTTAAACATTTATTTTTAATATAAGGTATGCTTTTGACGATTTTATGCATTGATAATGAAAAAAAAATGTTTCAGACAATGATAGGTAATTAATCTTATGACATCATTATTGAAAACTTTTATTATAAATGTCTAATTGTTCTGAAGTGGGGCATATTATTTGTGCATTTAACCAAAAAGTATTTTTATAAATTATTCCACTCTCTTGTGGATATCCAGCGGGCAAGATGGTTAATTGAAGTTATTGCTTGGTAAGTTATACATTTAACCATTGCATATCCCACACATATCGAGACGCTCAAATCAAGCCTCAAAATGATAGTGAAAAACCTTATTAATATTAAGATTTGATTTCCTGGGAAATTAAGTGTCGTCTTTTCTCTGGGAAGTGGCTTACATATTCATACTTTTTGTCTTTCCGGGAATTAAGCTTGGCTCTCGAAGATTCTAGAGGACAAATACAGTTGAACTCGCTTATAGCGAACCCTGTTTTTACGAAAACTCGGATTTATCCAGGAAACCAAAACGATTTGGTTGGTACAATGTTAAGTCTATGGGAACAAAACTCGCTTTTAACGAGCGAACCCCGCTTAAAGCGAGCAATATTTTTGTAATTCATAAAATCGTTAAAAGGAATACTTTTGTAATTCAGTCTGTTGATTTCCTCCACAGAAAAGATTATTCTGTTTTTGTAAAAAAATCCGTTAACATTTTGAATTCAATCGAAAGTTAGATTATACATAAATCATGAGAACAAGTGATGACACAGCCCTTTTTTTGAAATCTTGGAGGAGAAGAGCATTTAAAAATTATACATTTGTTGAATAGAATGTTATCATTTCCGAGAGATACTTCCAGTAAAAAGAAAAAGAGAAAGTCAAGAGAGAGAGGAATAAAAAGTATATAAAGAAAGCGACCACTATAACGATAAAGGTGAAGAATTTGAAATTAAATAGCCATCGATATACTTGGCTTCTAAAGTGCAGAAAAACTTCAAACTATTTTGAGGCCACGGATGCTAATTACGTTTTTTAGGCCCTACGTACCTCGAAAACAGTAACAAGAAAGAGACGATAAGACAATTCAAATCAAAGAACCAACTTCTTTGGTATCGTACAGAAATATGAAAATAACAAAGCAAGCATGTATAAAGATTCATGAATTCTTCACGAACCGGTTTTTTACGAGTACTCCGTTATAACGAGCAAACATAACTGTCCCTTCACACTCATTATAAGCAAGTTCAACTGTATGCAATTACACAAAACTAT
The DNA here is from genome assembly GCF_026930045.1 of Uloborus diversus. Classification (NCBI taxonomy): domain Eukaryota; kingdom Metazoa; phylum Arthropoda; class Arachnida; order Araneae; family Uloboridae; genus Uloborus; species Uloborus diversus. The sequence continues at coordinate 9,382,514 of NC_072740.1, read as the reverse complement.
CATTTGGGGATTGCTTTTGCTAGAAAATATGTACAAACAGTAGCACTTATGCAGAGGCTAAACTTCGAAATCATAATTAATAAATAAAAACAAAGCTGTAAGCGTTAGTGTTGATAATGTTTCTTTATGGTTATGTTTAAAATGTAACGAACTGTAAGTACCATTTATGACATGCACATGCCGTGAACCCTGTAGTGCTTAATGCTTTGATAAAACAAGAAGTTCGTCTCAAACTAAACGAACATACTTTCCTGCGTATCAAGATTGAATTTGTAAAGTCATTTATGTATCTCTTTTAGTTGAACTCCAGAACTATTTCAAATAAACCTTCATAACGTATTATCTAAAAAAGAAAACTATTGCTTATTATGTAAGCCAAATTAACTTTATTCTAATAAAATGATAGACAGTACATTTGAAACTCCTATTCTTAAAAGGAAAATTTAGAATAAAGATATTCCTTTACTAGAAAGGTAAATATAGAGTTCAATTGCAACAAATAATCCTCATAATAGAAACTTACACATGATCAGGTAATTTAAACGAATTAAAAAAATGGCCTCTTTTATACGATACTGTACGAAGGCAGTAAAATATGCTGTACTTTTAAACACGTAACTGGTTTTAAGCGTTTTGTCCAAGTAAAAAATTGAACACTTAAATGATTAAAGGTAGATTATTTAAGAATGAAGTAAGAATGGCATTGAAACAATAATTTGAGAAAAGTGTTAGTTACGTACGTACGAAAAAAAGAGAGAGATTTTCTTCCTCTTATATAAAACAAAGCGTTTTATATTTCTGTGTCTCAGAGCCAGACTGACCTCAGTCCAAAAATCGAGATTTTCAGTTTATTAGTGCACTGTATATAGAATCGTATTTGTAATTATTTAATAGCGTTAAAAGATCCGTGCATCCCATCTTTTGCATGCGCCAGCGAACCATTTTTCTTATGCCTTGTAAAGTCGCGATTGTATGACTTACTTTATTCTGTCTCTGAGTTAGATTTACCTAATCAAACAAGCGAACGTAAAAAACCCTTTATTTTTATTAATATAAAGGATACAGAGGGATTTATTTCGATTTTTTTTCTTCGCCAATAATAAAAAGAGGAATGACGTTAAAACTTTAAAAACAAATACTAAGATTTTTCATCAAAGAAATCAGTTCTGTCACAAATAAAATTCCTGGTCGCTGATTATTTCAATAGCATAAAAAAAGCGCGATTTTTTGTTGTTAAAAATAAGTTTTGGCCGATTTTGGTTTTAAAACAAAAATACATAAATTGCTAACGTAGACACTATTGCAAAAATTTTATTTTTGCTTATTTATTTATTTCTAACACTTAATTTTTTACAAAATTTATCCTCCGTTCGTACTGATCTTCAATAACCTTTATTTGTTTTCAGGTAAATAAAACATGTATTTGGGAGGAAGTTTTAGGATACTTAATATAGGGAAAATGTGCCGTATCGAAAACGTATGTTTAGAAGTTGAAGGCATAGAACGTATATATACGTAATTTCTTTTCTTCTTAAAAAGAATTGTTGTATATATATATTAATTATTTTATCATTATTTATATTTATATTTATCAAGTATTTTATAAACTCATTTCCAACTAGGAAAAGCGACCTCATAATTGGAGGAATTAACAAGTACAAGAAACTTCGCTTCAAAAACTGAAATACGTTTTACAAAACCATACAAATACCCTACACAATTCATTAACTAATATTTACAAACAAGAACTGCTCTCCCCATGATAAAAGCAATGAACGTATAAATGAGTGTAAATAAGAGCATTTTTTTTGCTAAATTAGCTAAATCATTAGCGTTAAGATATACGGTGTGCTTTGAACTCTAGAACTACTGCATATACACTACTTCCATTCTTGGGAATAGCTTTTCTTCCGAATAAGGAAAGTCATCCTTAGCTGACTGTAAGTAGCACTTAAACGTTTTTATTGCAAGAAATATGTTTACATGTTAGATCGTAAAAGCAACTCACGAAAGACTTCTTATGGCTAAGAATGTTACGCTTGAAATGTGTGCACGGGCGAAAGAAAGTTTATTGTTGTGTTATAGTTATGTTGACAAATATTCTGCATAAAAAGCAACTAAAGCAGTTTTGTTCTTTAACTAAATTAGTTTCTCAACCCCTATAATATTCTTCTCTTTGTAAATTCTTTTCTGTTAATTTATCTGTGAAATGCATTTGTTGTAAAAGAATATTACCCTGATTGAAACAAAATGAATTGAATTGAATTGAATTGAATATATTCACTTCTAAGATACAAATTAAGAAGTGAAACAGTAAATTTGTTTTAATTTTTTTTGAGCAATCACCAATTACTTATTGCTTTCATTTGACCGTCCTTGATGTTGTGATTCCTTTTTCAGCTCGGACCAGGGACACCAGCACCACCACCCACCGGCCTCTGCAGGCGCGGCTCCGAGCAGTGCCTCCTGGAATCCATTTCTCCTGGTCGATGGCGTCCATGTCCTACACTCACACACACACACACACACACAAGCCTTTACACACATACACACACGCCTACGTGCATACACACAGATCTACACACACACAAGCCTACACATGCACGCACGCGTGCCTACTCATACATACACGCCTGCACACACACACACACAGATCTACACATACACAAGCCTACACATGCACGCACGCATGCCTACACATACATACACGCCTGCACACACACACACACAACTATACACACGTAACCGCCCAGGAGAAAGGGTAGGCTTGGGGGGACAGGAGCTGTTTCTAGAAACAATAGCCCCCAATCAGTAGGGCCCTGTCACAACTCGTGTTTGCGAAAAACATAATTTGCATTCAAAATTTCAGAATTCAAATTAATTATCTTTTTTTTTTTTTTTTTTTTGCTCTTGTTTCATATTTCATACAATTGTACATAATGTTTTAAAATTTCTCTGAAACATTGTTAGTATGCGTTGTGTTTTGGAGATAATCGCATGAAAAGTACTTATGCTCAAAAACAAATTCTTATGGGAGAAATGGTGTAACTACTTTCACGAGTAAGAACCTACTAAGAAGAAGGAATTGAGATCATGGAATATATATTTATTGGAAAACGAAAGGGTTAAAAAACCGGAAGTTAGTCCTCGGTATGCAGTCGCTTGCATCAGTTCGTACAGAGTTTGCTATCGGAACTAAATGAATAAATTCCACAAACTTCTATGGAGCTTCAAAAATATCACATACAAGAGCAAAAAAAATAAATAAATATCAAATTTGAATTAATATTAAATTCAGCATCACAGCAAAATTCAAACTAAATATCAAATCTGAATTGAAGCATCAAATTAATTACTAAGTAATGTTCATATAAGTTTATGCAAGAATATTGAATAACGGGACGAGTATCAAATACATTATTACGTGTTTTAAAACTTACAGCAAATATTAGAAAAAAAATGCAAAAAGAAAAAAAAATCAATTGCTGCATCTGACAGTGCTTTAATAAATATACAAGGGTTTTGAACTAAAAATACGTTGTTTTTGCGAAATATTTTATTTTTCTATTTTCATGTCAAATATTTGCAAACAAAGCACCAAAAATGTTGAAGGTGAGACATTTAAACTTTTCTCACATACTAAGGTAAATGCCAGAAAAAATCGCGAGCAAATATGTCGAATAGTGAGCGATTTTTTATTTCCTTCTACGCTGCATCAGTTTTTCAATATGCGTAAAACAAGATCTACTGACGGAGGGGGTATTTGCCATGTTTATTCATGATTTTTTTTAAAGTGCTTTACCTGAATGTATATGACATCTTCACATGACATGAGAAATATGGGTGTCTCTCACATTTAATTTCGTTTTCATTATTTGTACGGAAATAGCAAATTATAATGTTTTGCTAAAGGTTTTATTTAAAAATTTTGGAAGTATATTCAAAAATTAAAAGGAAATTCCTTTCATAACATAAAAAACAACTCGAAAAGAAGAAATCTAAAGATACTTCACCAGATAAAATACAATTGTATGCATTTCACATACTTAGCTATCAAGCATCCGTGAAGAAACAACGAGGTTTTTACGAAATAGTTCGTAAAAAACAGCTTAATTAATGAAATTGTAAATATTTTACATACTTTGCTATCGAGGGTCCGTGAAGGTAAGGAGTAGTTTTTGAAGACATATAACTCATCATAAAAGCAATGTAATTATTTATTAATAACATATGTAGTGGACAAGAATTTTGGACTCTTTTTTTTCCCAGTCTTCATCAGAATTCAAAGGATCAATTTTCCCCCTCCTCCTTTCGGTTGAGACTCCTCATTTGTTGGTCTATGGGGACTTACATTAAAAGTTAAAAAAGTATTGAAATGTAAAAACAGAATATTTTCCGTAGACTTTGTTTTGTTTTGTTTTCTGTTTCTATTTTTGATTTTTTTTATTTGTTCTTTTAGCTATTTATTTTTTGAACATTTTGGAATTCGAAACAACGTTCAACACATCATAAGTTAAAAAAAGTTCAGTTAGTAGGAAGATAATTTTTATGTCATTCATAATAACCTACTAATTACATAAGGTAATAGTACCAGTTTCTGATTACAGTGGCCGCCGTTTATACGAATCACGTCTGTGCTAAACAGTTTTGATTCCATAAAGCGGCTTATTCAATAAAGCAGTTAATTCAATAAAGATGGATTTTGTTCTGTTTCTGAGGAGTAAAGCGGTCGATTCAATTAACCACTGATTCAATTAACCGGTGTCCTCTGTATCGTACGAATGAATTTGTCTTAATATCTTCAAAGCCTTGATGAACACCGGAGGCGACTGCGATCGAACATCCAGCAGAGTGTTTTTACTGTCATAACTTCGTAAATAATAAATTTATTTGAAATTATTCGTCATATTTACTTTTGAAACCTGGGACTTCAATACTTTAAATTTGTTCTACTACAACATCTAATTTCTCTTTTTACTTCCATTCTGAACTAACTTTGGTAATTATGCTAAGGTTTTTTTTTTAATTATTGTACTTGTTTTTATCGTCGGCTCTTTTTAGCTTCTACTTTGTTTTACTTTTTGTAATTTTCATGTTTTTCTTTCTTTCTTAATTATCTCGCCTCCTTTTTAGCCTTTCTGCAGCAATCAATGGCATTTGTGCAATTTGTTTGAGATTTATTACCGAAAAGAGAAATGTGACTGATGTTACTGTGACTGATGTTACATATTTTAAATAGGTTTTAAATAATTAAATTCAAGTATTTCGAAGTATTTAAGGAATTAATATTAAAGATATCATCATAAATGAAGAGAATGTGACTTTTTTATTAATTTGGGTTTGTTTTTGTTTAAGCAATGCAAACTTTTATACAATTTTGTGACTGATGCTACATTAGTATGAGGCCTAGTTTAAAAAAAAATGTTAAAAGACAATTATAGCAGTTTAAAGTTTCTTTGTTGGTCTAATCTCTTCCTGTGTAAACTAAATTTCAATAACAAATAAGATTGTAGACATTACAATTCAATTCAATTCAATTTATTTCAATCAGGGAAATATATATACATATATATATACACACACACATATATATATATACACACATATATATATATATATATATATATATATATATATATATATATATATATATATATATATATATATATATACATATATATACACATATACACACACACATATATATATATATTTTACAAATATGCATTTCACATATAAAATAAAAAGAAATTACAAACAGAAATATATTTCTCTCAGTCGAATTGAGAATCCCTGATTGAGTAGATGGGAGTAAAGGCTATACAATAGCCTGACTAGCTCCCACCACTCAGAGAAGAGCTTAATTTAGAGCCAGTTTATAACATAATATAAAATTAACAAAAAATAAATGCATAATCATACAAAGAACACATAAACACAACACAAGTAATTCAATTAAAGTACGTCTAATTTTATAACAGAACCGAGGCATACTATTACGAATATGCTGCTTTATCCTAAATTGACTGCAGTAGAATTGAGTATAAAATTTTTTAGCCTATTCTTAAACAAATTTCGATTATTAATGGTTTTTAAACAATTGGGTAAGGTGTTCCACAATCTTGGTCCGTAGGAGTTAATGCCATTAAACAATAGATTTTTTTTTGCGTTTATAGGTATAATATTTTCACGGTTTCTAGTGGGGTAGTTATGAACCAATTCACGGATTGTTACTATTTCTGAATTCAAACCATTTGTTACTAAATCATGCATAAAAATACCAACATTATATTTATAAATTTGTTCCACGGTCTTTAAAAAGCTCCTATTACTGTTACCCACAATATTATCTCTATTAATTATTCTGTGAAATCTTTTTAATAAAATATTTATTCTATTTAGATTATTTTTAGTTGTTTGGCCCCAAGCAAGAACACCATAATTGAGAACAATTAATTTCCTAAGTGAAAAAAAGGATTAACTTTTAGAGCCGCTTATACAACGACACATGGGCACGAGTAGTGTAGTTCCAATTTGCCCATAAAACTTACAAAAAATGCGTTTATAACTTTTTTTGCATAGTTTTATAAAAATACAGTATTTTTCTCCTCATATGAAAGAAAAAAAAATACTGATACAAGTTTTTTTTTACTGTGATGTCTCTAGTTTTATGGAATTGTCCTTAAGTGTATCTTGCTACGCTTGAGATTTAATAACGAATGTAAGTCTTAGCTGCTCATGTGTCATGCTTTTCTGTAAGGTCTTTATGTTTGTTTTTTTCTCAAATAAGGTTACATTACTGAATTTTTCTTAGTTTACTTATTTATTTATTATTATTTTTAAATATTTGTCAGTAAAATGTTTAGAAAAATAATGGTGATTAATATCTTTAACGCAACTCAGTAAAATTCGTTCATTTTTAGTTCAATTTTTTAATTTGGTTTTTGTTTTAGCCATAAATCATGATTCTAGCATTTTTAATAAACTCATTTTCAAATGTTATAGCCTCACTCTTTACTTAAATGAAAATAAAATAAAAACATTTCTTTGGAAAATAGTCGGAAAAAATACAAATATGCATTTATTGAAAAAAGTTCAAGCATAAAATTCCCGTTCATAATCTTTTTTCCTTAATGGAATTTGAAGCATTACTTTTGAAAAGCAAAACAAATTCGTGACTAATCTTTTAACAAATACATTAAATAAAAGGAAATCAAGGGAAATAAAGTCAGTATTTTCTTGAAGCATTTTTTTCTACTGAATTGAAGAAGACTGCACTAGATAAGCAAGCTCAGCGATGATGAATACCATCTCATGTTTGATGTTACTACTCGATAAAATCGGGAGGATAGATATTTTTTTCCTTTATTTAAAAGATAGTTCTTTCTGAGTTTTTGCGCATTATTAAATTGCATGTGACCTCAAATGGTATGGTTTAATGTATCTAACAGAATATTTTAAAATTTAGTAATTGATATTATATATGTTAAAAAAACACGTTATTTTAAAAAATATGTTACTAAAAATTAATAAAATTGTAAAGTTATCAAAATATTAATTTTGAGTATTAAAACGCAGATCAGTTTTAACAAAAGTTTTTTTTTTACAGTTCCACTGGAAAAGCACTGGCCTTAGACATTTCTTGCAGTTCGCAATCCTTTATTTAGTGCTCGATAATAAATTAAAATGTATCACTTCTTAATTTGAAGACAACGCTAGTGCTCTTGTGCAGGTTCCCTTTCCAAAATCAAGGCAAATCAATGTATGTTCATTTCCAATTTTCTGTCTACAACTAGGGCCTAATTATTTGAACACAAAGCACTGCATACATTCTCATATATTCTCTGAACTTTTAAGCTTCTTCCCCTAATATATCTTAATATAAACGCAGCGAGAGGAAAATGTAGATCGCTACAAAACTCTAATAAGTTAATTCTTAGCTTTAAGAAAGGCTTGACCCTTTTGTTTGAGAAAGCTACCTCAAAGCCGTAGGGGAAAATTCAAAAACCGTAAGTATTTTTTGCATACAATTATCGTAAAAATAAGATACTTCTCCACACAATAAAAAATGTATTGCTTTAAAAGAATTGTAGAAATAATCAAAGAACGGTATTTAGCTTCACAAATGCGGAACACTCAATATTACCTGTATACAATATTACCTGTGCATGCAAGTTACAGACTGTTACTTTTTAAAGATCCGGTTTCGAGTCAAAGCGGAAAGGCCTACTCATCTAGTAGAAAAAAGAGTGAATAGTTTTCAGTCAAACCGAAAAGACCTACTCACATAGAAAGTTAAGTGAATAGTTTGCAGTTCACTAGTACATCATGAAAATATTCTTTAACGTGATGAAGCATCGCAGTATCAAAGGGAGCTGTGTGTTCCTCAAAGTTCTCTCACAATGATTCATTAATTTTAGGTGACAGTCTTTAAAATCTAATAGCTTACTCAAAATAACGTTAAACTTTTCAAAGGTGCTGCAGATATTAATGAAGCGTTTTCTTTTTATAACATGGGATTGATTATTACCATTCACTTCTTTAATGATGTCAAAGTAAAGGTTTAATATGAATTACGTTATTATCAGAAGCACAGCTAGGTTTTTTTTCAATGCATGTAAATTAGCCATGATATTTCATTTTTGGGGAATGAAATACTGAAGAACACTAAAGACCATAATAGTTATAAATTCCATCAAAAAACAATTTTTCTAACCATGAAATGGATATGACAGGGGAATAAGAGATTTGCACTTTTTTGACTACTACAATTTAGAACTGGGTCTCTTAATCTGAGGGCGCGCCTCTTGGGAAGGCGTAGCAAAAATTCAAGGGAATCGAGTGCGTATAAAAAGAATATAAAAGTAAAATAAACTATATTTACTCAGTTTTTGCGGTCATGTGTAAATATTAAGTTACAGGGCCAAATCCCTCACTACTGATGTGAAAGTGGCTGGTGTTACACACCGACCTCACCTAGACACTGTATTGCCTTAAATAAATTTGTATGTCGTTAAATCTTAGTTTTCATATGTACAAATAAACTAAGTGTTGCAATGTTGAATGTTATGTGAAATTATGTATCTTTTGTTATAGTAACCAGCTCCAGTTATTATAACTAGCTTATGGTTATGAAAAGGATGTAACCTCGCATTAGTGTACAGTGGGGGTATGGAGTCTGGAAGGGTTGAGAAACACCGATTTAGAATGTTTGACAATTTATAGTTTAAAAAAAACATTATAATGTAACGTTTTTTAAAATTTTAATTGTTTTTTTTTTCATTATCTACGATGCTAAGTTTATATTTAAAATACAAAGCATAAAAAATATGCTTTAACTAAGTTTTTAAGGCGTTCTTTGCAAATTTTTAAATCGTGAAATAAGATTGTACCCTAAAAATATATCTATCTAAAATAGTAATAAAACGTCTTAGTTAATCAAAGCTTGTATGTTTCAACTTTTGCAAGATTGTTTTCAACATTGTTTAGCGGGACTATACATTGCCTCCACTATCATAATAGATCAGTTTACGAAAGAAAAATGAAGTGAAATAAAACTTTTTTTTTTCGTAACTGATCTTTGATATTTATCGCCCTTTGCTTCGTCATTTCTAAAACTTCATTCACCAAAACATTCCTCGCATCTGTTATAGATTTCATTAAGACAAACAAAGTAAAAAAAAAAAAAAGAAAGAAAGAAGTGACTTCGATCGATATTTAACGTCATTGATTGCGTCATATCACCGAAAGTGTCGTTCTTGCTCGAAATGTTTTCCCATAAAAATGGATTAAATTGGCAGTAAAATCGTATTTCACCCAGAAGTTTCTCATTCGCAAATATTATGAAATAATAAATCAAAAAAATACTCTAACCCCTTAAACAATTCGAAATTATCCTTAAATTATCGGACATAAACAGATATGAAAAATTCAAAAATATATTTTAAAGCTCAAATATTTGTGATTAATAAGTTTAGAACTATTTGTATTAGGTAAGATTTATGTAATCGAAGAAAATATAAACTTCTTTCCCTTTCAAAATATAAAAAATCTCTCATCTTTAGTTCAAATCCTACTTACTTCACTAAATAGAAGGAAGTTTAAAGCTTAATTTGTAGACATTTCTTTTGAAGTGACAAGAGGAGGTGTGTAGTGAAATGTAGTGAATAATTCATGCTAACTAACACTTGTAACATGAATTTCTTCCTTTAAACCTCGTTTTAACGTCTATATTAACTTTTGGGTAAGCATTACAGTTCGTCACCGAAAAACTTACAATGATACAAAACAGACATGCCCAGAGGCATTCATTCCGACAGATTTCGAAATGAAGCTTTGAGTCATTCATTATGTAATGTTTAAACATGGATGTAATTTAGGAAATTATGCGCAATTCTATTACAATGTAATGATCAGCAGATAGTTTTCAGAAGCTTTTATGCATTTCATTGTTATATAATATAAAGGTGGACGAATCAATTCACAGTTGGTACTACACTAGAATTTGTATCCCATTAATTATTATCCCATTAATTATATTTAGGGCAAATTCTATGAAGCACTATATGACCACTTTAATATATTTAGTACCAAACATAAAAACACATTTTACCTTATTCAAAAAAAATTACATAAGAATGCTGTTTTTAATCGTAAAAAGGTTTAAAAATGTTAGAAAACACTTTAAATTGGAATTGGCTTTGATAATAAGTACTTTGACTATTGATACTTTGTGTTTAAAGAAACAAAAAGTTTCAATTTTAAGAACTTTCTACAGTTTTAGTTATTTTCATTGTTATTCGCTACTACACTTCCTTTAGACCAAGACCTTCTCTGTAATCATTTACCTACATTTTGAAGTGCTTCATTTTTGAGAGAGAAATATAAGGAACAAAACTTCAACTCAAAACAATTTCTAATTTTTTTCAAGCAATTACTTTAGACACTTTCCAATTTACATCAACTCCAAAAATGGGAACTATTATTAACAAATCTTATTTTTATTAGAAACAAAGGTTTTTTTTTAAGTTTATGGTTTTAACAATATATATTCAATGTTTCCTCAATTGAATTCATGAGTTCAATTATGAATCATATACAACATTAATCTTTAAAGTAGCAAAGTCATCAGTAAGCCGCCCAAACTAAAACTGTTTGAGGTTTTAGTTGAAGGTGAAATATTTTAGAAGAACGTAAACTCTTACTTTTAAGGAACAAAATAAGTTCATCACGTAATTTAGAGCCCGAAATCAGCTGAAGATAATTGAAATAAATGAACATTCTTAGCGAAATTGAGGTAATGAATTAATCACGTAGTCAAACATTAAAATTTGAAAACCAGAAGTAAAAAGTCAAAACACGTTTAGGTTAAATCTTAAAAACTAAGTTTTTTGGTTCTTTTTTTTTTGAAAAATAATGTAAAGCAAATGTCATTATAAATTGAAAGTAAAATAGCGAAAAGTTTGAGCTAAAATCCCTTACTCTAGAGAAATAGTTACTTTGTCATTTTTTTTTTGGATTGAAACAGAATTTCAACTTTACTTCAAAGATTAGTAACGATCATCGTACAATAGCAATGGAGAAATCTTAGTTAACCAGGCAAGCCGTAGAAGTCCTGTTTGTTACTAGCAATGATAAGATTAAAAGCATAATGTTTCCCGTAAAAAAAAACGTTAAATTATGGTTTTTTGCTGGACCATGATACCACAAGTAAGAAATTAAACGCAGCCGTTTTCTGCTCATCTATAAGATTTATCTTCTATACATATAATAAAATAAGATGTTTGTGTGTGTGTGTGTGGCACGCTTCCCGGGAAAACGGCAAGGCCAAGAAAGATGAAATTTGGTGTACAGGTACTGTTTTTGCCGAAGATGTGCACCTCGGGCTTCGATTTTTGATATTTTAATTAGAAAAAGGTTATTTAATGTTTTATGTGTTGTTTTTTTTTTGCACTTTTTAGTGCTTTTTACCTCACAGACCCCGAACCAATCGCACCACACAAATATTTTTTGTACTGTAGTGTAGAAAGTTTAATTTTAAATATGATGAATGAAAAAAATTTGAAGACAGAGCAGTTTTTGTATTTTTTACGAATTTTTGAAAAAACCTTTAATTTGCAGTTTTTTCCGGGTTTTATTTTTTTCTAAATCATCCTGCGAGAAATATCAAAGCCTCATTTCTAAAATTTAAGTTGGTAATAGTAAAAACATTTCGCCCTCTTCAGAAGAAAAAGTTCTTAAGAATAAGCAATAGTTTTTTTTTTTTACAATTTTTTTAAGCTGAACACATCATGTCTTTCCACGCATCGTCGAAAAAAGGTTCTTCATTCCTTTATGGCTCTGACGTCACTACTTGGATTTCGATTCGATATTTACGACAGAATCTTAATCGCAAACAATGTTAATCTTTTTTTTTTTTTTTTACTATATTGCTTACTTCTACATTTTATGACGTGAAGACCACGTGTTTTTCCGGCAGCCTTGCTTTTTTTCTTTCCTTTTTTTATTTAGGGTTCGTATTATTTCTTTTTCCATCCCCCCCCCCCACCCCCAAGCTGGACGTTTTGCTGTATCTATAAAACGAAACATTTCATAGTTGTGCGCATTTAATTCAATAAAAACAGCGAGATTTTCTTTTCTTTGTCAAACGCTACTTTTTGCACACTGCGGGGAATTTTGGAGATAACTTTTTTTGCTCAACTTAAATAAAAAAGCGGGTTTTTAAGTGATCTTTGTTTTTATTATGAAATGGGCGGGGAGGTTAAAATAAATAGAGGTGGATCGTAAAGGTAGATAGCCGCCGAAGGCGGCAATCTTGGCATAAAAATGTGAATGGCACAAAAAAAAGATAGAGATGGATTGATTAATATTGCTGCCAAATTTATTTAAACAGCCGCCGACGGCGGCAAATGCTAAGTAAAAAGGTAAAGTTAGCCAAACAGCCGCCGTAGGTGGCTGCTTGCATAAAAGGCGAATGACTTAAGAAGGCGAACCAGCTGGTCGCCGCAGGCGGCTAGTTGTGAATAAAGTTTCATGAGCCAAAATAATACTACTACTAATAATAATAATAAAATCAGACTTTTCCGAGCTAAGTCTGACTTTTGGAAAAGTACCAAACAGAGTTGACTTAATTGAAATCAAGCAGATTCCTTTCTGTTGCAAAAACCGCTTGTTTCATTAATGTAATTAATAAAACTACGACTGGTGTTCATAAAACTGGGTCAACTCATTTACAACTATTACTAAAAAAACGTTGATTTCTACTACAGGAAATGTATTCAAATATCGTAAAAGCTATTTTTAAATGATTTTCTTTTAAAATACATCGTAGATGAAATTTCGGTTAAAACTTAGAAATATTTATAATTATTTTACTCGGTATATTCAATAAATACTGAAAGGTAGTAGAAACTAAAACTTGATCTAATAATGACTAGATAGTTAATTAGATAGCACTAGAGAATGAAAATAACGCAAGCCAATAATCAACGCAAATGAAAAGCAAGTTACGAACATTTGGTCAAGGTTGGGCTTTACTTGATTTGAATTATTGGGATGAGTCATATTGGCCTGAGTCATAAGATGTTGTGATTATTTTTATGTGTAAGAGATAAAGGTTGGGAAAATATACAAAAAATACTTATTTTTTTCCCAGTTATTTGAATGTTAAAGGTAATCCATACTTCTACCCAGCACTCGCAGAATGTCAAACAAAAGAGTTTAACAAAATTGCAACTGATTGTTTTGCAAAGATAATATTTTGCGGGGGTATTTTTTTTTTCCTTTTTATATTCATAAAGTATAATACATAATACGTAGGGCCAAGTGGAGTACCTTGAACCCATTTTACTTTTTACCTTTTAAGAGTAGAAGCTCGTATTTACTAGGAATTAAATAATAAAACAATATTTCCTTAATACGTCACCTTTTCATATACAACATATATTTTTAGGGATCTTTTCATTCAAGTATTATAGTACACAACTATATAAAATGTAAAAAGCAAATAGGACTAAGCCACACCACTGTGTACCTTGGACCAAGTTTTAAAAATCTTAAAAGAAAACGAATATCTGCAGGATTTAACTCCTTGCATGTAACGTGAGATCTGAAGTATTAAAAAAAAAAACCATCACAATGATAAGCTAATATGATGTAAGCTAATATAATGATGCGTGGTACTTATATATTTTCCATACGCCACTGATTGATCGCCAACGTTTTTACTGTGCTTGGCAAGTTTTTTCCTAACTTTTGTTCTTCTGAAACCTTTGATTTAGTAACAATTGGTTTGTTGGTGGTTTATTACTTTTATTTTGGTTTTGAAAGTTTGGATTAGCATACGAATGTTTACCGTTAAAGCCATGTATTTTTATCACAAAGCCATCATCCATACTAAAGCCATCTCTTAAAATTTGATTTAATCATGAAACTAAATCCTACCTGCTCTGAAAATCACAATCCTAATGGAATAAAAGACAGCAAGATGAGTTTTTTCTAAAACTGAAATTGTTCATCGGACCTATCCAAGATACACCTCTTTTCATTAGTTAAAGGTATACTACTTTATTATGTGCTGAAACATTTCCAAGTACCATTTTTACGGTACGCCTAGCCTAGTTTTTCGTTTTAATTTTCTAGGGCATTTTTCAAGAAGTAGAACACAAACTACAATTCATTCGCTTAGTTGCCTTTTTCATCTGCTGATACTTTAAAAAACGAGCTGATGTGTGCAACATATGACTTCCTTTTACTCCAATTTAATGTCATTTCCCTATTACTGGCAATTTTAATGTGATTCAATAGTTTACTCTCTAAATATCACCAACAGTGGCCAAATTAAAACCAGATTTTTAAAAAAAAATTTCAAAAATCGCCAATATTTTCCAATAAGATGTATATCATATGATACATTAAATCATGCATCATATGTTATTTTTAGAAGCTACAAAACATGACTTTTGAAAATAATCGGTATACAAACAAAAATAAACGAGCTGATACAATACTTCCTTTTTTGTAAAAGGAAGTTAAAAAAAAGATTGAAAAGAGTAACACAATAAATACATTTATACATATCAAAATAAACATAAGAAATAATGTGAAACTTTTAAAGCAATATGTTTTATGCTTATAAATTGTTTGCATATATGCATATAATTAAACCATATCATACACTTGAGCACTTTTAAATTCAAAAATGTAAACACAAAATCCTTTGGAACGTGCTTTACTTTTGCATTTACTTTTCACTGCTGTAACGGCATTTAATTATACACATTATTTAAAACTGTACATACCTTTGCTCTCATTTGTTTCCGATGACAAAATATCTGTTTTGAATAAAATCTAGATTTATTTCATGCGTAAAAGCTCTTAACTGGTATTTTAGAGAAGCGCTTAGGAAAACAGCACTGCAGCACTAATTAAATAATACAATTAAAAGATTACAATGAATTATTAATGAACCCAATTACTTAAATGATGCATGGACACATTTAATTTAAGCTCGTAATTTAAGCTTTGAATAACGCTTTTACTATGAAAGCAATTGAAAAATGTATTTATTTCTAGTACGTAAGTACGTTCGCTCTTTCTATTACTTTTCGTAACGAAATTAGCTAATGGTAAGCTAAAAATATAAAGGCGTACAATGTAATTGACGTATATAAATAAATGTTTATTTTTGTTTAAGTCGTGTTCGTTGGAAAGTCCATTTAAATTCTGTAGTTTACTCAGAAAGCATCCGCGTTTATTAGTAAGTAATTTCGCTTGACTACTTTTACAAATATCTGTTAGCCACATAATGAAAGCATTTCCTTTTTTATACTGTATTTTTTTTTTCAAATAACCTTTTTTTAGGTTATTTGAAAAAATGCACATAATATATGATGTAAGTTAAAAGTTAATTGACGTAAAAGGTAATTCAAATTAGTAATTAAGTAATAAACGTTCAATAATACTTCAGTTGATAAAAAAAAGTATAAACAGCATTTAAAAGTAGAAATTTTTCAAAAAAACCGCAGACACGTGCTTTGGAGATACAATAAACTCCGTAGCAATTGGGTTCAATGCAAAAAACTTTGAGCATAAGGATAGTAAGGTATTCAAAAAAAACAAAAAAAAAAAAAAAAAACATTATTTTGCAAGTTCCTCTTTTTTTAACGCTACTTATAATTTTAATTTTAACATAAGGTATTTTAAAATTTCTTACTTTCATCGTTTATTTTTAAACGAAAAAATACTAAAATAATTGGTTATTGCTTCAAGTAGAATATTTTACAAAAAATTTACAATCACGCAGTGCAGATTTAGGGAGTTATTAGTTGTAATGTGTCCGCACTTTCAGCTCTTTTTTAGCTTTCTATATCAATTAAAAGTATTTTAAGTTAAATGTTCTTTATTTAAACTTTCTAAGTTGATTGTAACGACTGCAATTAACGTTTATACAGTTTAACAAATTCATGGTAGAACAATATTTTTGTGTTCTCTGGAAAACATTTTAACATTTGAGTATGTTAAACGCAACCATTTACACTATCCTGAGAGCTAGAATAAACATAACAAAGCAGAAGACTAGCTGCAATGAATTTTATCACGTCATACTAACTTGATATTAAGAACTCCAGAATTGACGTCTGTGGTGAGAGGATTTAATTTTTATACTTTTGTTTATAATAACTACAATAACTGGCATTGTAGCAAAAAAATGTTTTTTTGAATATGTTCCTTAAATTTTCGACGCTTGTTTTATTTTCAATGTTTAATTCCATGACAAAAAATATTGTTGTTCGCTTTGCACTAGTACAGAATACACTTCACCTGGGGTGCTGGGCAAAGGATATTCATGCTATTTTTGAAAAATTTCCTTATATCTAATAGTTTAACTAACATTAAGGACCACTGTCATTGTATTATGTAAGTTCATTAAATAAAGACGGAATATATACATTTTTTTTTCAATCTCCGTAGTTACAACTAACCACCAATAATCAAGAAAAGCTTAAGGTATTCACGATGCCCGGGTTTCCCGTATTACTTTTTTAATTCGATTTTACCTTTTACTTACTTATTTATTCAATTTTCTTTTCTTTTCTTTTCTTTTTTTTTTAATTTCATCTTCAACAGAAATTTTTATATAATTTTCAATTTTTGGGGCAAAGAGAAAAAAAACCTTTCATGCTTTACATTTTTACACCAACCAAATTGTCTAATAATTTTATTTGAGATAAATTAATTTTGAAGCATTTATGCAAATTACAGCAATAAAAGTAAAACAAAAGACATTTCCAAGGTTCCTGATTCAAATTTGTTTTATGCTATGTAATTTTAAGGATGGCTCTTCGATATTCATTTTTTTTTTCAATCATGATGTTTCCCAAAAAATGCTTTTGCCAATAAGATAAAGCATTTTGATCAACTTCCTTTTACTTCTTTCACTGGATTCGTTTAACAGCAGAATTAACAACAAACAATGGCCCAGCCCATTATATAACAATGGCCCAGCTGAATTCCAATTATTTTACTCAAAACTAAAATAAATAAAAAAGGCCTTGTTCACAGAAATAAAAAAAGAAAAACATTTTAAATGTTTTAAATGAGAGGTCAATTTAATATCAAAGAAGTAATTTTGTTAATTGTGCAACCAATGAGTATTTTAGTGATTAGTGCGAAGCTAATATTAGGTTCTCATAATTAAAGTACGGCTTAAATTTTAGCTATCCTTTCAGTTAAAATTTGTAATAAAAATAGTATAGTATTTCAAAATTAACAAATTTAAGAATACACTGGTAATATAGAATTTCGGTAGACTGTCTAAAGTTGAGGTATTTCCCCTCCATCATGTATTCTCACCTCAGAAATAAAGACATTGATGAAGTCTGTCACGGAGGTGAGATTCACGGGAGGAGGAATTTTCCATTAATATAGACCTAATGAATACATTTCTCAGAGAAAGAAACGTTTTAATCTTTGCTACAATCTGCACATGTTAAGCATAGGAAAACATGTGCACTTCTTTTTTTACATTAATTTACATCGCTGAAATTCATGTTCATGGAGGTGAGAATGTCCACTTGGTTTTCAAAACAAAATCTATCTTCTTGTTTTTCAACGAAAATCTCACAACTTCTTTATGGCTAAAAATAAACAAGGGGGCTCCTTAGTATCATGGGAAATAAAATGAGATGTCATTACTGCCATCTGTTAATATGAAATAGCATTTTGTGTTTGGAGAATGACCCATCTAAAAAAACAGTTTATATTTAGCTACTTTAGATTGGCAACAGTTTCCAAATTTAATCTGTAAAGGTTTTTAAATCACAGATTGCATCAGAGATATTTAGAGCATACTGCTGTGGGTAGGTAAACGGAAGTATCTGCAGAAATGAATTTTTGAAATAATTGAAGAAACGCGTTTTGGATTTCATACTAAGAATAGGAAAATGATGGAAATTGATGTTTTTTTCAGCGGAAACCAAATAAAGTTTCTTGTCCAATAAATCTAGCGTACAATAGATGACAACAGCAGAAAAAAGGGATAATTTTTCATTTACTGTATTTTATCTGCCCATGGCAGTAAAATCTTTAATTTTTCTCTAGTAAACTGAAAATTTTATTTTACTATGGTGTGAAGGAAAACACTAACGGGTTGAATTGAAAATCAAAGAGATAGAGAGAGATATATTGACACAATTTTACTAACTTTGAGCACTAGCGATTTCCTAACTTTGATCAATAGTTTTAAGAAAAAGTTTTGTTTTTTTCACGTTGGAAAATGCAATTTATCAGAGAAAAAACCCGAATGAGAGACTAGAATCCGAACTACCTCGGTCGCCTCCTAATCCTTGAAAGTGCGACTGAAATATTTAGATGCAAGCATTGCAGAAAAATTAGGATTTTGGATTTAGAATTGATGTGTGATTTGTCCACACCGTGATTCTAAAAAGTATTACCCAAAAGTTTGTTTCGTAAGTCGTACGGCTTGTGAAATATGTTTCACTCATCCAGACGGATTACCTATTTTATTTCAAAAAATATGCATGTGTAAAAACGATTGAAATATTAAAAAAAATTTCCGCACACAAGTGTGTGTTATGACTTTTATTAAGTATTAACATCTTGTACACTGCTACGAAAATAAGTGTTAACATTTTTTTTAAAAACTCTCACAGCACTTATTTAAATACAATCCTTCTTTCACGTCTATTTTTTTATTTCTTCCAAAAGAAATATTTATGAAGTATACAAAATATATAACAGCAGACTTCAGAAAGCGCTTCAGTATTCTTAAGTCCAACAATACCTTCTTCGATCTCTGGGGGACTATTGTTAAGGAATAGATTGTCCACGGGGCGATAATAGACTCTCTATGTACAATTTATCTTTGAACGTCTGAAAACGAGCATCAGAATAGATCATGGATACTTGCCATAGCACTTCACTTAAGGTATTTATTTATTTCTATCTTTTAAATATATGAAATGCGAAAGTAAAATAACATTTACATCAAAAATAATACTATGTGTATCATAAAATATTTATTATTTTTCTACTATTTATTAAAGTTAGCTTTTTACACTAATCCTCAAACAGATTTTATAGAATACATTTGTTTTAAGTCAAACATTTGTTTTCTTGTATGACATCAGACTAGAATCATTTTTTTAACCGTATGATTGGAACACATCTTTTGCTACATTTTATACTCTATGCAGCGGTATAAACAATAAGGTTTTTATTAACAAATCTTCATTTTACATGTGATCTAGAATGAAACGACAATCTAGTAATACAAATCATCACAAAAAAAAACAAAAAAAATAAACTTATCTTCTCGCTAATTTCACATTTGTGATTTGATCCTAACCTCCCAGATGCAGATATTAACATACGCCAAGGAAAACTAGAGATTATCGTTTATTTTGATTGACAATTCCTCTTATGAGATTGACTTTGTTATGGGTAAACCGATTCCTGGGTAAATTACAGTAAAGTAACATTGATTTTTGGAAAAAAAATTCGTGATTCGTCGTAAAATTGGTTCCAGAGCTTTCTCTGTTGCTTGTATAGAGTTGAACCAAAACTCATGGACCTAAAAAATTCTGCAGGAGTTTTTGAAAAAGAGTTTGCTGCATTAGCGTACCATATCTAAACAAAACCATTATTTACTATTAGATAAAATAAGTAATTCGATAAATTTCAAAATACAATTTTATTTCCTTAGTAGAAATGTTAGAGAATGCATTATTTACTGCAAATCAACTGATAGGATTTCCGGCCAAAGTGATTTCTTGAGAAAAAATACAATATATGTGATTGACAAAAGGCATGATTCTAAGAAATTACCGTATCAATACCTCGTTAATGGTTACAAGCGAGTTAATTTTATTTTTGTTAATATAAATTAAGCTAATCTGAATTTGTATTTTTAGCTTTTATCAAAACCACAGATATCAATAGAAATAACGAACCAAGTTTTTTTTTTTTACTTGGAAAAAATTGCTTTCCCCGACAACTAAATGAAATTTTCACAAGCGAAATATTTTATTTATCCAAGAGAATTTCATCCATTCCCCTCCACCGTTGCTAATGTACTGATAAAAAGTTCATTACTGCACAGTTCCGATCGCCCGTAAAACGCTGCAGCTATCATACTTGATGCAGCATTGACCTGGTAAGAATTATCTGAAGAAAGCAGCTGGCTGTGTAATAGTTAGTCATTAGGAGATTTTCCCCATTTTTCCTCTAATCTCACCATGTTAAAGGTGTCTACTTGTTGCTATCGATATGAAAGGGGAATCGTTGTTTTCATCATAGTCAATTGCTCCTATTTTAGGCGTGTAAACCCTGCCATGATATTTTTTAGATGAAATACATGATGGCAATTTTTTATGTATAATCAGGGACCGATAAAGATTGTAAAATCTTACAAGCCAAAAAAGTTTTTTAGGCACCAAACTATTTATTTGTCGGATTTTACTGGGAAGTATTTTTAGTCGCCCGTGTGACCTGGCGCACGAGATTTTTATACCCTCTGTATTGTAAAATGAAATGCAACTTTTCTTCTGTTACGTATAAAACTGGACTGTACGAAAAATATGAAAATAAAATTAAAGGGCACATCGTAACTTTCAAAAATAGTATTTCGACCAGTAAACGAACATTGAGGCTCAGTTTAAAATCATATATTCATAATATCCTTATGCATTTAGTTACATGGTATTAAAAATATTTTATAAGTATGGTTAGTTATTTTTTAAAGTACTGTGAGAAATTTTACGGTTCTGCTTCTTGGATTTTGGGGCTCAACTGAAAAAGAGTTGCATTCGTATCAAATGAACACATCTAACCTGTGGACGAACAAAGCTATTCTAATCCTTTCTTTTTTTGAATTTCTGAAAAGGATGCTGTTGCCAATTTTATCTATTATGACACGATGAATTTAGACTACTATGACACGAGATATTCATACAAAATAAATCGTAAAATTTATTTTCATAACTTATATTTTATGATTTCAGCAGACTACTTGTTAGGATGGAATATTATTTACTTTATTAGTATTTCGAAATTTTATTATATTGTAACTTCATCATATCTTATATTTTTTCAACTCATTAAGGTGTTTCAGTGCCCATTCGACCAATCTTGCATCCATTCTCACTTAGGTAAAGGTTATCATATGCTCCCTCACTTATATAAAAACGAGCTGATGTGTGCATCACATGATTTCCTTTTACGCCAATTTAATGTTATTTCCACATTATTAGTAATTTTAATGTGATTCAATTGTTTACTCTCTAAATATCACCAACAGTGGCCAAATCAAAACCAAATTTAAAAAAAAATCGCCAAATGTGTCCCCAAGTTGGCGACAAAACTTGGCGACCAAAAGACTGGCGATATATTGCCAAGTGTCCGACAAATTATATCGCCACTTGAATTTACATCGACATTAACAATGATTTCCCCCGAATCATCCGAATGCAACCAAAAGAGAAGGTGCACAACTAGACCCCACTAGGAGTCTACGTACTATATTTCATCTTTCTAGGACATACCGTTTTTGAGTTATACGAGATGCATACACACCTACGCACATACATACGTACATAGAGACGTCACGAGAAAATTCGTTGTAATTAACTCGGGGGTTGTCAAAATGGATATTTCGGGTGTCTGTACGTTCTAGGCATATATCCACGTGTGGTCAAGTCAAAAAAAAAAAAAACTCAACATTCATTTGCGGGTGAGAAAAATAGAAATTAAGGTCGATTTTTGTATTGAAAATTTTTTCGCGAATACAATACTTCCTTTTTTGTAAAAAGAAGTAAAAAGGCAAAAAATTTTGTGCAAAAAGTAAAAGAGATTGATCATGACCAATATTATTTTCAATATATATGAGCTCATATTAGCTAATAAAAAATAAATAACTGTTTTTAACGTGATTTGTTTCAAAAGTGAATCCAACATTGTGTAATGAAAAATGGACTGGAAATAAGAAAATCTGAGCGATGAAATCTTTGAGGCGATGAAGCAAAAGAATGAACGTGTACTCGAAAGTTTTGAGTATAACGTGGGCAAAGTTCAAATCCTAGGTAGGCTTTCACTGAAAAATGTTTCTCAATCATGCTTAACATCAGCACATACCAAGTCGACTGTTACCATATTTGGCCCAAAAATTTGATGACATTTTTTCCCTACCGTTTGTACAACTTATCTATAAATTTTTAAACTCGGCACTTTCACCTTTTTGCTTCAAGGTGCTTCATGTCATCGCATTAGAAATTTAGTTCAAAAATAAACGAGTTTATGTTTAAAACGCAAAGTATAATCATAAACAGCGGTCCTTTTGCCAATATTTTCAAAAAGATGTTCGAAACCAGCTTCAAAGTGGAAGTGGTTGCTTTTGCAACTTATGTTTCTACTCAAAAAGCAACTGTCCTTTGGTTAAACAGTTTAATTCATCACTTTCGGAAGACTTGTTTTGTAACAAATGAGCTAAAATATCTGTTCTCAAGATTCTTTTGATAAGAAGCTTTTGTTCACTGTTCAAAACCTAAGCGCCGGAAAAGCACCTAGTATTGTATGATGTTTATTTGTACGTTGCAAAGAGGAGAACAAATTCAACTCTCGTGCCTTTTACACCGGAACGAGGAAGTCGTTTTTTTAGAAAACTGCTTTTCGTTTTAGTATTGTTTGGATTTTAAATATGTCAAGCAAAGTAGTATGCGAAACTCCTTTCTATTAAACATATGCTGCGTAAAATATGCATTAGTTTAACAGTTTGAAACACTTTTAAAGTTTCATCTGTAGAAATTTGAAATTTATGACATCAATTATTTCTTATTTCAAATTGTAGTAATTGAATAAAAAAACAAGAGAAACACAAATAAAGTTTTACTTTTAAAAGGAAGCAAAATAAAGATAAAATGACACCGAAATCATAAAAAAAACGCAAAAAATAATTCTTTCAATGTTTTCCAAAATATCAAAAATTTAAAAACGTTAAAAATACAAAGGTTAACTTTTGATGTGAGTTTGCAAAACAACGACGCTTGGAAAGGTCCCAAAAGCAAAATGGTATGCAAACGATCACAACGTTATGTACGTTATTTTAGTCCACTCGAACAGTTCTCTATTGTTACAAAATCTTGACAATTTAATTCATAATAATTTTCAAAACGCACTTTAACAATTTGCGCCACTTTGCAATCTACGTCTTTTTTTACTGATAAGTTTATACTTTTGTTTTGGAAAAAATTGAGTAAAAGCACAGTTTTTTTATTCATAAATGACAAAACTTCGTGAGTATTTTTTTTTTTTTTTTTTTTGACAAATATTATAATTTTTAGTTTTGATGTAATGCAAAAATGTTGTGATTTATTGAATATAAGTTATATTTCCATGCATTTATTCACCAAATAATTTGCATTTTATTTAAATCGAAACAATGTTAATGTAGTAAGTAACGTAGTTTCCGAAATTTGTCTTTTTGTAACAACCTACACATTTTAAGTCCAAAAAAGTTTGTTTTCTTGAACGCCTTTGTCTAGCAATTGAAATTTAAACAGTTCATAATTTTATTGCTAAAGGTATGGTAAAATATTATAAACAAAAAATTGTAATGTTAGTGCAGCTTTCGTAGAGGCTAAAGTTGTATTTTTAAGATATTCATATTTTGTTTTTCTCTGTTATTCCTTTGTGAAATGATTGACGGTTACTTGAGTAGTGTAAGCTGAATTAAAATTCTTCAAAGGAATCCCATACTTTGCGCACTACAACTTTGCGCAAATATACTTGTTCTTATATGCAAACAATTTTTCACAGAACATGCATATAAGTTTTCATTAACGTATTTCAAACAAAAATATAGTGACAAATACTAAAATTTGGTCTGATATTATAATTTTAAAACAGAAATTTTCTGACATTTTTTACTCCAAGAAGTGAGGCAGTATCATGCACTATTTTGAGTTTAAATTAAGTTCATTTTGAAAATATCTTTATGAGTTATACCCATTAGTCCCAACCTTGGTTATTGCATTAAAACAGTTCTTACTATTATGTAAACGGTTAAAGGGGCCATGTAGGGCTGAAAAGTAGAATATAAACAAATGTTGCACATTCCATGGGAGTTAGTACGACCAGCGAATGAAAAGGAAGTTCATAGATATCGTAAAAAATGAATTTAAAAAAATTGTCTTAAGTCAATTGGCAAACAATAGCTCTTTTCTACACAATAATGAAAAGGAAATCATTAGAAAATTTGTTTGCTCTACTGGATCGACACGTTTTTCCTCCACTTTTCACTTTGAAAAGTAATAAACATAAATAAAAAAATTGCTTGCTTCGTGTTTGCAAAGCCTAAAATGATCAAGAGCCTATTTTACTCCATACATAACTATTTACAATAAAACATAACTGCACAGTTGAGTCACATTAATTTGCTGAAAAAACTACTGTAAACATTAACCATGTACAGTATTTTAAATAAAAACATGTCAGACAAAATCATGATCCTATTATTAAAATCTTGTAAATCACGTATAGCTGTAATTGCACTGTAAGTTCTTTTTATTTCTACTTAAAATGAATGGCTGACGTAAAACTAGCAGAAACTCTCAAAAAATAATTTATTTAAAAAAAATCAAACATAAATTATGTATTTTACCCCTTGATTATAATTTGATCTACCTGCTTCTTACCACAATTTGTATGCATAATTTACTTGCTTTCACAAACAGCTGATTTTGCAAAAAACATTTCACTTAATAAAGTAAATTTAAACTGCGCAATCGTATTTTTTGCGTTTTCCTAATAAACAATTAATTTTCTCTAAAAAAAGAAAGAAAAGGAATTAATGCACACATTTTAAATTATAAGTGTTCCCAAAAAAGTAAATATTTTGGAGCATGTTTTAGTTTACATTTTAAATCAGATTCATTTCAAAACTAAATTTAAAAAGAAAATCTTCTATTTAATCTTTATCATTTTAAAAGTTTATACTTTACAAAAAAAAAAAAAAAAAAAAAACTGCAAATGTTAATAAAGACTACATTTAATATGAAACTAGAAAGCAAGCATTCTAAAGAACACATTTTTCCCCCTCTAAAAAAATCAAAATAATTTCAAAGTTGAGTTTTTCCCTCGATAGTGGAAATCTGAATTAATGATTCCACAAAAAGAAACATTTTCATAAAGCTTCCTTAAATTTAAATCAGAACTGCGCAAACCAGAATCAAGAATCTCATCAATTAATCAAACCAAGATCGCTCTTAAAGTTTCACATTAAGACCTAACCATATCTTACTTCAAAAGAGAATTTTTCATAAATCTGACAGTCAATGAACAGGTAGAAATCAAACAAAAGGAAATATCCGAATCGAGATTCCATCAAGTGCTATTTGCCAAAGCGAATCCCGCCATCTGCCGCATTTGAAAAGTATAGCAACACACGGAAGAGTCAATTTTCAGATTAAGGCTATTCATTGGCAAACGACTCGCCCATTCATCACTCCAGTTTCTATCTATAAGCTTCCCTCTTTTGAACAAGTGTGAGTTGATTGATTCTGAAAAGCATCGATAGAAAATTCTTAACTTCCGGAAGATTACGGGTTTCAAACGACTTATGACTGATGTACGCATTTCTTCCACCCTCGCACATGCACTAATTTCAGGGGAGATATTTCACACAGAAAAAAACTACTGATAGATCGATAAAAACGAAGGTCAGTTTCGTAAAGAGCATTAGGGAAGGAATTCAGATCGGGGTCAAGTTTACTAAAATAGCATTAATCATACCTTTTCAGCTTTTCCCATAACTCAACCACACCGTTTTATTGCAATTTATCCATCAACTTCATTTACTATGCCTAAAGAGGTATTTGAAATCTGATAATCAAGTTATTTTTTGTTGTATTCTTCAGGGAATTAGATAAAAATATAGCAATTATGATGTATTTCCTTCTTAAGTTTTTTTTTTTTTTTTTAATTTTTAAACTGATATTGACGCAATTAAGAACACCTAGTGCAAAAGTTCGTTTTAGAACTGCAAGTTATAACCATTTTTTCCTCTAATCCAAGAAAAAAAACATTCAAAGTTTTTATTGGTTTCAAAAATATTTGAATTAATATTGACTCATCACTCTTAGCATATACAATTATGAGCCATAAAAAGCGCATAATTTGAGATGCACAACTATACCTATAGTTTATCTTAGTGAAGCTGTTTTGCCGATAATCGCTACGTCTAAACACTTCGTCAAGAGTGATTATGTAAACGTCTATTTACATACTTGTATAAATCTTATTCAACTAACCGTTCAACTGTACTACTGCTGGCAATGTTATCCTAGTTATATCAACAGTTTCCATTCCTTTACAATTGGCAAACAATTATTTTGAATCGTACAAATTTCTTTAAATAATCAAGAGTGCCTACGAAAGCGGTTCATGCCGCAGACTGCCCATTGAAATTTTTTAGGGGAGTCGCCTTGGGAGGAGTTTTAGCTCATTTCTGGGGGTACCCGTTTTGGGGATTCTTAGCATTTGAACGGTACGTCATTCCTGGGAAGCGGGAAGTACTCCGATATATTTGCGGTTTTTTTCAATTTATTCTCAACCCAAAGTCAGTTTTATTTCCTCCTTCATGTGGTTTACGTAACCTATTTTTTTTTCTTTTTATCATGTTAATTTCGATATCTAAATGTGTAACTTCCTAATCTATGAAATTACTATATTATTAAACATTGTTTTTTTTGAAAATCAAAGATACAGCATTACGCATATTAAAACATTTGCATTCACGTGTCACAAAAATCCAGTTTCAAACAAAGCATATGTTAAACCGACAGCTCTAAGAGTTCTCTAAAACGATAGAAACATTGATTTAAATAATGTTATTAAGCTTTCTCGAAAAATTGCAAACATACTATATGTTTTTGTCAGAATTAATTTTTTTTCATATCGTAATGTTTATTCTATTAAAAAAATAGTATTTGCCACCATAGATTACCTAAAACGGAATCTAAGTTTAAAAAAAAACTAAAAGAAACAAATAAAATATTTCAATTAATAATTTCAGATTTAAACGGAAAAATCGAACGCATTACTTGAATTATGTATTTTCACAGAAAAAGCTTGCGTTGCTGTATTTTGAACTTATATACGAAAAGGGAATTTTAAACAATTTGCTTTTACTATCACTTTTTTCACTATGTTTTTTACGAACGATATTGTCTTTCTGTTTTTATTAATATTTTCTTAAGGCACTATTTTATTCATATTATTATGACAACTGCCTATAAAATCAAAGCTTCTAACATCTTCTTTTTTTGATGAATCGTTTAATCCCGTGCAACAGCTCAATGCTATAAACATCAGCTGAATTTGAATCTTAAAAGATACAGCTCGGGGAACGTTACGTTTATGAAGCTATACTAATAAATTATTTCAATAAGCTTTGCAATTATAATAAAATTTGTTAACTTGCGTAAAGTGGACTCTTACAATCATTGATCTCCTCTGAAGTTATAAATTAGTAACCAAAATGAAGGCTGGACGGGGATGCAGAGTGGACTATTACGGGTAGAATCTTCGACCTTACTCTTTAGCAGGTGGAAAGCGGTAGTTTAGTACTACGTAGAGGTAGCGTTGGACAGTTGCAGGCTTTTTGATTAAAATTTTCTGCTTTCTGCATTAAATCAACTCGTTTTTCTTTTCTTTTTTGTAAACGTACTTCTAGTACAGATTTCGCTACCAGTGGACAAATTTTGCGGAAATTTTTTTCTAAAATAAGATAGCACTGAGAATTAAAAATATGGACTGAAAAACAACTGAACTGAAGATCGCTGCTCACATTGACTTCTTTGTTCACATCCTTTCTGACTTTTTTTAGTAACACAGATTGAAGGAGACTGTTTACTGAAACAGTCCCCCTACACTAAACGATTGAAACGATGCTATTTACGCAGTACTAGCATCCATTTAAGTTGCTAACAGCCGGAAGAAACGTTGAACTTTATCAGTGGGAAATTTTTACAGCATTCACTATCAATGAGCTGTTTATTTTATCTTTTTATTGCTAATTTATTTAGAGTTATTTAAAGTTGAGACCAGGAAGTCCTTCGCTAGATATCCTGCATTTAAAGCAAATATTGTGGGGGTTGCAAAGTAATGCCATTTTATTCAAACAGACTGCAGATGAAATGTTAATAGATTTTCAACCAAGCAGTCAATATGTCTGGGAGAAAATTTCTCCAGTTAGCATTTTAGACACCTGTTTATTTTTTTAAGTCTACTGCTTCTAGGGCTCGACCGATGGCATTTTTTGGCCGATGGGCCGATGCCGATTGTTGGCCGATTGTTCAAAGATGGCCGATGGCCGATGGCCGATAGTTTTCTTCCAAATCGCCGATTGCCGATGGCCGATGGCCGATGCCGTTGGCCGATGGCAAAAAAAAGTTTAAAAAAAATTAATTTGAGTTCTAATATTTAATTCAAATTCTGTTTTTCGCAATCACGAGTTGCGACAGGACCCTACTCATTGGAGTTATTGTTTCTAGAAACAGCTTCTTTCCCCCCAAACCTGCCCTTCTCCTGGGCGTTTACGTGTGTATAGTTGTGTGTGTGTGTGGGCTTGTGTGTGCGTAGACCTGTGCACAAACGTAGGCGTGTATGTCTCTCTGTGTGTGTAGGTGCTTGTGCATGTGTAAGCTTGTGTGTGCATAGACTTGTGTATGGACATAGGTGTGTGTGTGTATGTGTGTGTGTGAGCGTGTGTAGGACATGGATGCCACCGACCAGGAGAAGCGGATTTCGGGGGACATTGCTCAGGACCGGAGGAGCCGCGCCTGCGGAGGACGATGGGCGGGAGTGCGGCAGAGGGAGGCGGGGGAGGGGGAAATAAAATCAGCGTAAGGTCAAGGACAGTCAAATGAGAACAATAAGCAATCGCGATTGCTCAAAAAAATCTAACAAAAATAAATTGATAAGATTGTCAGGGATTTGAAAGATCATTTTTTTAGTACAGAACCGCTACCACCAACGCCTCGGAAGAGTTTCTGAATCTACTTCAGCACTTCTGAAGAAAAAATTCAAAAGTCCCTTTGATTTCCGAATTATGTCACCATTCAAAACGTCTTTAATCAATTTCTTACATAAATGCTCTAAATTCTTCCTAAACAATAGATAAAGCTTGAAAAAAAAAATCTCTAATTTTATGAATGGTGTTAGTTTTAAACAACTAAGAAGTACAACTAGAGTTTAATTTCAGAAATTGAGGGAGTGAGAGGAGGGGCACGCAAGTGTTCTCGGAAACACAAAAAATAGTCGTAAAAATAGAGTTCAAAACAATCATAAACATAGAGCAGAAAAACCCTTTTAAAACTTGCACCCGAGTTTGTTTTGACGTGCAGTGGCGGATTTAAAATTTAGCAAATGTTACAATTGCGCGAGAGGCCTCATAACCATAGGGGTACCGTAGGTGTTACTAAAATGCTTATGATAAATGTTTTAGAACTTCTGTGATAGAGAAATAGGGCACCAAAAGGGTATTCCGACGGGCTCCAAACTTGTAGCTCCGCCGAAGCGATACAGAAAAGACTGCATTACTGTGATTAATGTTACAAATATCGAAAAATTAAAAATTACCGTCGGTTTAACGGGAATCTAACAACATGAAACAAAACCGGTTTCGCCATCTCATATTTGTTTCCATCGTCTCAAATTCGGCAATATATCACCAAATGATCGTCAGTCTGAGACGCTATATCAGTTTTCCATTGAAATGAGTAGTTAATAGCCACAAAAAATGAGTAAATAGGCTTTTTAGAACACCCGATCGAAAACAAAAAGGGAAATGCACAACTGGAACGTACGCACACCCCATATGCGAAAATTTAGCCTTCTACAGCTTACCATTTGTGAGTTATGACTTATGAGAGATACATACGTACATCCAGCCGCAAGAAACAACGCAATAATTAACATGTTTGGTACCTGAATGCAGTATTAAAAACTCTTTCAGGGGTGACTAAAATAGAAATTCATACTGAAATTTAAGTAAACAATTTTGTATGAAAGCAATAACTCCCTTTACTTTGAATTAAAAAGTAAAACAACTAAGGTCCTTATTTTTCAAAAACATCGGCCAATTCCATCGGCTTTCCGATGTTTTTTAAGGCCGATGGGCCGATGTTTCCTGCAAGTTAGCATCGGCCGCCGATGCCGATGCCGATGGCTAAATTGTTGAACCATCGGCGCCGATGCATCGGCCTGGCCGATGCATCGGTCGAGTCCTAACTGCTTCTAAGCGGTAGGAATAAAAGGAAATCAGCTAGTTCAATGTGAGATAAGTATGGTGGGTGAACAAACTACAGCAATTCATTGGTTATCTCTAGAGCCCACTTTGTGCTCGGTGTTCTTGCGCAATCACGTTTTAGAAAAACGCGTTTTCGAGTGACAATAGCAGGAGAAAACTCGCTTAATGTTGCACCATTTGATATCCCTTTATTCGCGTCGATATGTAAATAAAAACTTGACATTTATTTGATTTTCAAAATACCGTCTACAAATATTTTGATTTTTAACATTTTGTTATTATAACATTTCTATGCAGACTAAAATTACATGAATAAATTTTAAATACATTATCCAAGAAAAAAATATTTTTGAATGAGAAAGCGATTTCAGTAGGGTTTTTTTTTTGCACAAAAATAAATGCAGTGACATAATTTAGTACAGTCGTATTAGCATCGGGCCAGAATGCAATCAAGTAATTCATATAGGCTCTAGAGTGTCGAAATATTTATTTCAAAAAAAAAAAAAAAAAACACAGAGTGGCACGAATAAGGAGGAGGAAGGAAGCAGAATATTACCTGCTGAAAAATGAAAGAGTAAAACACTTTTTTTGTTTTTCAGAATAGCAGATAGTGTGATCAATTTTCTTTGGAATATGAGTCAATAAATTTAAATATGAACAAACACAAATTGAGGCAATGCATCAATAAATACTATTTGACATGCATAGAAAACATTTTAATCCATGCATAACATTATGAATCATCTTACAAAACTATCGGATGTTCTAAACGAATTATCTCAGTTCTTCTTTCCATATATAGACTAACCAATAACAAAACTTAATGCTCCGAAGAAATAACTGCAATTTATCTACCATTAAAATAATCTTTCGAAAGCACTTACTCCGAAATAAAATTGTAAAGTTTGAAACAGAAATTAACCTCGGTTTTAATCCGCTTTAGAAAACGAATATCCCTCCAGCTATAGTTTCACTTGAAAACACTCCATGCAACACATATTTTTTTTCGCTTCGTCTCTATGTATGAAACATAAGACATAAATTTATCTCATCGAATGCTATCCTTGTTCATTAACGTGATAATCCATATATTTTTAATTAGCATGTGTTTAAAGCGCTTATAATTATCCCAGATCAAAGTCTATTAACATGTATAGACTGGGGATAAAACTTTTGTTTGTTCTTTAAACAAAAGGATTACTGTCGTGCACAAAAGGTTTAATTAAATTTGCTATTCTTGTTGCAGTTTAAAGGAAAAGGGTTATTTTAATCCAGTGTCTGAGAAGTCAAATGAAATGTCTTGTGTGTTTTATGTTTTCATGTTTATTTTTGAATATACGATATACATATCTTAACTGTTATGATTTTAAAAAAACGTAAACATTTTCTGCAGTAGCTGTAGGTTTGTTATTAATTTTCTCTTTATGAAGAACCTCACTTAGATTTCATAGATACTTTAAGTTGTGGTGTTGTTTGATAGAGAAGTGCAAGTATTTAGCAAACGTTTCTTATTTATTTCTGCTGACTTCATACTGGAAGCAACGGCAACGAAATTCTCGTTGATGCGCTTTCGCACCTGCGCACTGGGTGCGAGGATGAGTTTTAAAAACGGTGGCGACAACAGATTTCAAAAGGCACAATTTTTGTTTTTGTTGCTCATAAGCTTTTAAACAAAAATGAAACATTAAAAATATATTTTATTTCAGAACGTAAAAGATAAGGGAAAAAAAGCAGTTCTGATCACCGCTTTTGCTGAGTCACTCAATGAATAAAAAAATTCATCAAGTTGACATGCGCTTTTTAAGCATTTTGTAAATTTTTTGGGAATTGTGATACTTAGAAAATATAGAAAAATACTCACTGGACTCGCTGCAACGATGTCGATAAACAATGTGCATAGGGAGAATTATTTCATTTCTAGCGCACACACATTTTTGAAAAAGGAGATATTTCTCCGTAGACTTTGAAAATGTATGGAAAAATTCTCACTATACACGCTGCAACAATGAATATCAACATTGTATAGGGGGCGATTTCTTTTATTTTTAGCTCGCAGATAATTTTAATATATGAGATTTTTTCCGTAGATATGAAAATATTAACAATAGGGTTAAAGCGCAGAACTTTTGTTTTTGTCCCTTACAGCTGACATGATTCAGAAAAAAAAATACTGAGCGTTAAATTAAATTCAGGAATACGGGATTAGGATCCGTTCAGTTAAAAAAAAACTACCAATTCTAACATTTTATAAAATCGGGAAAGGATTTGTTAATGCAGGACGTATTCTGTTATGATTTACAAGAAAACTAACACTATAAAACAACAAATTACATTTCCTAAATCTATTTTTTGAACTTGAATAAATGATTTTTTTTTTCGATCCCCAACGTAGTCTTTATGAGCTTTTTTGAGCCATTTTTGATACCAAACCCACTGTTTACTTCCCTTATCATTTTATAATGACCCTATGCAATCATGCAGGCCGCAGCATTTCCATCTTCATCCTCACTTCTACATTCTTCTTTTTCTAAAGAAAAAGAAACTTGCTTCGTGCCGCACTGCATGTTTTGCTTAATATTGCACCCAACCCCATATGCGCGGCCCTGCAACGTGATTTTAAATTTTTGATCACATGCAAAAATTATGCGCGAAATCGAATAAATACTGAAAGGCACGTATTTAATAATAATTCGGATGAAATAAGAACTAAAGAAAGGGTTTTTTTTTCTTTTTTTTTAACATATAAGAACCGCACAACCTGATTATTGTAGCGCTGTAATAAATTTTCGGAACTGTGACACAACCCGGAGTCTATACTGCCTTGTGCAGGTAAACGGTAGTATCTGCAGAAATGAGTTTTCGAGATATTTGAAGAAACGCGTTTTGGATTTAACACTAACAATAGGGAAGTGTTGGAATAAGAGGTCTTTTTTGCGCCTTTTTTTCAGCGGAAACCAAATAAGCGAGTTTGTACAATAAAGATAACGTACAATAGATGACAAAAATACAAAAACATGAAAAATGAAAAATTTGCAGTTACTCCCCTTTACCTGCACACGACAATATATCCTCCATTCTCCACAGCTGCTGCTTAAACCACTGTTTCTGGTTATAGTACAGATCATCAGCTCTTAGAAAAATAAGTTAAATAAATATTTTTAGGCATAAAAAGTAAAATAATAAATATCAACCTCAAATAGCACAAATTGCAGAGTGCTGCAGACACGTGTTTCGGCGTTACAATGAATGCCTTTTTCAATGCAATAGAAATGATCTTATGACTGGAAAGACTTCCGACTAAAGCTTTTGCAATATGAGCATTTCTTTTCCTGTCGTGCTAAACACAAAGTCGGCAGCTGATGATCTCAAAATAAGAAATTGCTCTTTAAAATTTTACGCCACCATACATGTATATTCTATTCAGTTCGTTTCAAACTTTGCTTTTAGTTTAAATTATTAGAATCTACTAATCCCAGTATTTCATGACATATTTTGCGAAAAACATATATAATTCAAGCAAGGTAGTCCAACTGTGTATCAACAGTTCTTGTTTTAAAAATAATGTCTCAACAGTTTCTTAGGTGAAATAGCAATAAATAGGCTTTCATTGCAAGCAACTCCGTGCAGAAAAAAATTGAAATAATTGGTGTGCTTCCACTGGTTAGACAAATTTGTTTACTAAATTATTCAAAATCCTAAAAAACCAGAAAGAGAATCACATAATTTCTCCAGGGTTTTTTTTTTTTTTTTTGAATTATTTATAGTATCAACAAAATTTATTTACCGTCACGTAATAAATACATCAGTTTTGTAACGAGAGTATAAAATTCTGAAAATTAAATGGTGCTTAGGTGCCCATTAATAGCTGAGATTACTCTTTATCAAAAGAACAGAAAAAACGTATCTTATAAAAATTCTATTAACTCATCCTATTTTCAAAAATAAATCTGACATCTAAAAGTCATTACATAATTTTTAGAATTATTTTAAGCTCATTTGAATAACTGATTTTAATTTACAAAGAAAACAAGAGTTATTTTAGTATTATTTGCCTTTTTTTAAAAAAATAGCTCAAACACATTTGACTACATGATTAGTTTTGATATTTCAGATACATTTGTTGCACTGTATTTTGCAATTCAAAAATAGCTTTCTACAGCAAGACATTTCTCAACAAAAGAAGTTACTTAACTCCATTTTAAAATATTTACTTCTGAAAAATGTTATCGAGGTTGAAGAAATGAGAACGACTTATGAAAGAGAAATTATACAAATGAAATGGGTTTTATAAGAGAGAAAAAAATCATTTATCTTCTATTCGCTGCTTGAAATTAATATCAAAGCAATGTTGTTCAAATAAAACGATTTATATATTAACTAAAGGCACAAATTTTATCATGTGGACTATACGGAAGTTGTGATAGATCGCCAAGGTTTTGGGCTCAGCCCAAATACAAGGCTTGATGAAGGACAAACTGTGTTGAATTCATTTAAATTTACGAGACTTCTAATACTTCTCTGGTCATTTCGTGGAAGTTAAACAGATTTATTCGAAGTGATGTTCAATCTTCTTTGCTTGAATGCTGCGGGTTAATACCACGAGAAGATTTACGGAAATAAATATTTATATGGCAAGATGGTAACTGTCGACAATTATATATTGAAGAGATTAAAATCATCTATGTTTCAGACAAAATGAAATTTTGATAAGTATATCACGAGAATAAATGAATTCAGTTTATTTGAATTTTGTGTAAATTTAAGAAAGATTTTGACGTGACATTTCAGCAAAACTTCGTAAGAACAAAATTTATTTTCAATTTTGTATTACTTCATTTCTTGTATTACGAAGATTTGTATACTTTGCCGTAACGAGCTTCAATCCGATGAGATTTTTTACATTCGTTGTGACTAAGTATTTGACTAATATTCATCACTTTTCTTGAGGGATGTGCTTATTTAAGTGATAAAATATCAAATAAGTCTTATAATCGAATGACCAAACGTTATATACACTTAAACCTGTTTTTGTACAGTGGATAGGGACCACATAAAAAATCGCATAAAAATCGACAGCTTTGTAAATAACTTTATTCATTTCATAAATAACTTCGTCCGTTTCATAAATAATTTCGTCACTTGAGTCCCAATCTGACTGAAATTTTCAAATACCGCACAAAAAAGTTCGCACAAAAAAAAAAAAAAAATCGTACTAAAAACACCGCACAAAAACAGGTTTGAGTGTATACGTTTCTGCTTTACCTGAATAACAAAGACGAACTATGTAACTTTTCGTTTCTTGTTGCTGCACATGTACTTTTCTTATCATTCCCCGTGCATTGTTACAAAATTGCTGCTTTTTCGCAACACAGTTTATAACATGAGGATAGATCTAACATTTATATAATAGTCATGGTTAGAGTGAGAATGAAGGAAGCTATCCAACGTCAATTTGAGCACTTAAAGGTTTTGTAAACATATATGCAAAAATAAGAACTAAGTAGAGTTTAAAATTAAAAGAAAAATTTGTATTTGAACATAAGTCCTTTTTTATTATATTTGAACATAAATCCTTTTCATTCTGAGAGAAGTTAGTTTTGCCGTTTTTGGGAAGTAACTTTTAATGACTTAAGCCAGTGTCATTCTACACCTACACTGAGTTTAATGAATAAAAGTCAAATGCATAATAGCATTTATGAGGGAGAGATATTCCCTCTAGCGAAAAATCCTGGTTGCTGGTACAATCAGAACACGGAAACTGACTGACAGTACTGTCATTCATATCTAAACAGCAGTTGCGATTAGTAGACGATTTTCATGCACTTATGGTGGGCAATATATATAATATTTTTTTTCTAGAGCATTTAGTGAACTTAAGAAACTCAAGAGGACACCCCCTGCCCCTCCCTACACACATACACACACAGAATCCCAGCTTGAGTCATTTCGTAAAATTTGGGACCTACACCACT
This sequence comes from Uloborus diversus, assembly GCF_026930045.1. Classification (NCBI taxonomy): domain Eukaryota; kingdom Metazoa; phylum Arthropoda; class Arachnida; order Araneae; family Uloboridae; genus Uloborus; species Uloborus diversus. The sequence continues at coordinate 9,345,719 of NC_072740.1, read as the reverse complement.
ATCACTCCAGCTTGGAAAGTTAATCCTTCCCTACAAACAAATCCTTGGTAACTAAAGCAAGTGAACAAATTGTAACAAGACTTGTAGAAAAAAAAGCTATTTTATCAAGGAGTTACATTAAATGTAATAATGTAATTTATTCACAGCTGACAAATGAAAATTTCCAGTGTGAATTTTGTCAGAAAATTGTTAACTGGAGCAAAATTTTGAATCGAAAAATGTTTTTAATGCTCGTCGATCACATCTCGCTTACAGTCAATCTAACAAATTAGTAAGAGTCTGCTCAACCATTTTATCTGCAATATGCTGTTTAAAGAAGTTTAATAATATCTTAAAAATTTTAATGCAAATTTTTAATTTCATGAACTTAAGTGTCAATCAAGGAAATGCTTACTTGAAAAGTTAAAAATCAGCAGCAAGAGCATCAGCATAAACTTAATTCCAAAACTGAAGTTTATTATTTTACATTTATATGGTCCATTGCTGATTTGAAGAGAAAATCTAGATTGAATGCTTTGCACTTCATTTCAATATCTTTACATTAGTTTAAGTTTCACAATAAATTTCAAGCAAAGCATATATATATATATATATATATATATATATATATATATATATATATATATTATATTATATATATATTATATATATATATATTATATATATATATATATATATATATATATATATATATATATATATATATTATATATATTATATTATATATATATTATATATATATATTATATATATATATATATATATATATATATATATATATATATATATATATATAATTGTTGTAATAATTCCTTCCTGTAATACATATAGAGTAAAGTAAAATGGAATAACAAACACATAAACCGAACAATAGAAAAACGAATATAGAAACATAAAAATTATAGCGGAGAATATCGCTTACAAACATGTAAACTAGAAAATATAGCTTATATTTTATAAACAGTTTACTATACTGCTACGAATGGTTTTAAGGTAAACCTACTACACATAAAACAATTTATACGTTAGACGGAACTATTTTTACGGGAAATACATTTTGTTGCTATTCTAATAAATCTTACATGTAAGCTCTTTAAACATTCGTCATCGATAAACTTTTTGTTTTTATATCGTAAAAAAAACAACTGTGTACATAATGTAAAAGCTCAAAAATTGCCTTTAAAACGCTTCCAAAAATACAACGAAGTAAAAAAGAATGAACAAGGAACAACATTTTCGGCAAAGTTTTAAAGTTCGAAGCTAACTATTTTTCTGTTGAATATTTGATTTAGAGTCGAATAACGTGGACGAAAAGAACGTCAAAGCTAAGAAATAGAACAAAGAAGTAACTCTTAAGCTATAAAAATAATAAAGACTGCAGCATTTTTCATGGCCGGAACGAAGGCAGGAAAAACGAAAAAGTACTACACGAGAGCATTAAAATGAAACTGACCGCTGTTAGACTAGACATTTCTTTAAAAATAAAAGGTATTAAAAATAAGAATATGCTACCAAAGTAAACTTTAAATTTGCCCAGTACTTATTTTTTCAAAACACAAACTAGTATGTTTCTAAATGACATGTTTCTTATCTTTAAATTACGTCTATACTCGTCATGCAGATGATATAAAAAAGAAAAAGACGGATCAATGGAAGATAGATTTATGCTATTGAGAGCTACTTCTTCAGTGTTGAAGAAAGACGTGCAAGCAATAAATGTTGATACGAACAAGATAGAATGCTCTTCATGCAAGTGACATGAAACATAATAGAGTTTCGTGATGGTAGATAAGTTAAGAGCTACTTCTTCAGTACTGAGGAAATAAATATAAACAATATGTACACTTACTTAAAAGTAAGGTAAAGTGATCTTCAGGCAGATGATATAAAGCAAAATGAGGCAAAGTGATGGATGACACATTCGCGCTATTACGAGCTAGTTCTTCAGTATTAAACAAGTAGATGCTTAGATATGAGCAAGATAGAATGATCATCATGCAAATGATGTAAAAAAAAAAAGCAAAATGTTGTAACATTGATCAAATTCATATTTACATTAGAAACGAGCTGATGAGTGCATCACATGACTTCCTTTTACTCAAATTTAATGTCATTTCCCCATTATTGGCAATTTTAATGTGATTCAATTGTTTACTCTCTAAATATCACCAACAGTGGCCAAACTGAAACCAAATTAAAAAAAAAAAAAAATTAATTTGAATTTTGACATCTTGAATTCAAATTATGTTTTTCGCAATCACGAGTGTGTGTATGTAGGCATGTGTGTTTGTGTGTGGGGGGGGGGGGGTGTTTGTGTGTACGGGCTATGTGTGTTTGTGTCTGTGTGCTGGCATAAGTGTGGGGGGTATGTGTACGTGTGTGGGGGGGGTATGTGTATGTGTGTGTAGGCATATGTGTTTGTGTCTGTGTGCAGGCAGGAATGTGTGGGTAGTTGTGTGTATGTGTGTGTATGTATGCGTATGTGTATGGTCGGAATATGTGTTTGTGTCTGTGTGCAGGCATGAATGTGTGGGTAGTTGTGTGTATGTGTGTGTATGTCTGCGTGTGTGTTTGTGTGTGTATGTGTATATGTGTGTAGGTGTATGTGTGTATGTGTTTGTGTGTGTGTTTGTGTGTGCGCGCGTGTGTGTGTAGTTGTGTATGTATGCGCGTGTGTGTAGGACATGGATGCAACCTGGAGACGGCTGTAGGAGCAGCATCGTCAGGAGCCCGCCTGTCCACGGTGATGGTGCAGAGGGTGGCGGTGGGAAAAATCAAAGGAACGTCAAAAACAGTCAAATGAAAGCAATAAGCAATCGTGATTGCTCAAAAAAATTTAAAAATCTCCAAATTTGTCACCAAGTTGGCGACAAAACTTGGCAACCAAAAGACTGGTGATATATCGCCAAGTGCCCTACAAATTATAACACAACTTGAGTTACATCGAAATTAACAATCATTTCCCCCCAAAAAGGGGCAAAAGACCCCCTTAGGAGCATCCTAATGCAACCAAAATTGAAGGTGCACAACTAGACAACTAGACTTACATTAAGGCCGATTTTTATGTGAAAATTTTTTCGCGAATACAATCTTTCCTTTTTCAATGCTTCTTTTTTTGTAAAAGGAAGTAAAAAGATAAAATGATTTTCTGGCAAATGATACAAAAAGGCAACGTACTGTAAGATACATTTATGAAGTGGAGAGCTACTAGTTCAGTGTAAAAGAAATAAAAACGACCAATACACGCTTAGATATGAACAAGGTAAATTCTCTTCATGCAGATGATACAAAAAAGAATGGATCAGTGTGATTAAAGACACATTTTCGCTGTTGAGAGCTACTTCTTCAGTGTTGAAGAAATAAATGCAAACAATAGATACAGTTACACACAAGCAAGAAAGATAAAGTGATCTTCATGCAAGTGATATAAAAGAAAAAGGAAACGTGATGAACGATACATTACGACGTTGAGAGCTACTTGTTCAGTGTTAATGAAATAAATAAACAAACGATGGTTATATTACTTTTCCTGTAGGTCATGAAAAGAAAAAAAGGTAGTGTGATGAAACATGCATTTATGCTGTTGATAGCTGCTTCTTTCATCTTGAAAGAATGAATACTAACAACGAATACACTCTAACGTATGAACAAGGTAGAATAAGAGAAATCAATACATACACAGTTGAAGAATTCAAAAAAAATAAATAAATAACTTGTTAAACGTTCTCATCAAAAAACCAAATTAAATCACAAATTAAAGTAACACGTCATTCTTTAATTTTAAATGTACAAGTGTAACTAATATTGCTTTTTATTATCTGGGGAATAAAGATGTTTGGCATTATATTTGTAGATTAATGCTGCAAACTTTTCATGCCTACATTTATTTGTAGATTTTAAATAAGGTTTGTGTGTAAAATTGCGTATTGTAACTCAAGGACTTATACGTAGGAGGGTCATGTGGGTCATGACCTACCCCCCCCCCCCCCCCCCCCACTAAACCGTGTTACCCATCCTCATGGTATTCAAATACTTTATGAATAAAGTGTAAGCAATTGCAATAATTTCTTCCATACATTAATTATTTTTAAAGTAAATATTTCAAATACTACTTCCTCTCATTGCTTATGAAATTGATTGGTTGCGTTTATGCCCAACTAGATGTCCTATTCCTGGCCAATCTCGAACTTTTTATTGACACTCAAGAAACTTCCGAAGTTTTTCGTATCCAAGTCAAGGTCGTAACCCGTGACCACCTCACCCCTTAAATGGTAGTCACTACCCACCCCAGTTGCAAATAGTTTTCAATCATATTTATATTCAGTCTTGGCTACTTAAAAAAAGTTTCCACAAAAAAAAAAAAAAAAAAGGTTTTGAACTGCTGCACCTTTTTTGAAGAAATCGCAAAGGCTAACATCAAATGTCCTTTTTAATTAAAGGTTAATACAATTTTTTAGGGAAATAAATAAGAGGCTGGTTCAGAAGTAATCAAAACTACTTGCCCGTACACCAACTTCAGGTCTCTAACATCAACTATAATATTCTTCTCTCTCTCAATCGGCTTAAGAAACAAATTATTTCAAATGATACATTTTAAACTGTTAAAAACTTGTCTGCAAGGAAAATAGTTTCTTTCATGTAAAAGCGAAACTGAGCTTCAATTGATCCCAGCTATTACTATTTTGTAATAAAAACATTTTATATTCAACCATTTTTTTCCTATATGTAAGTGCAGAAATGTAGTGGACTAAACAACAAGTATCTGTTAAGCTTTGTAAAAATAAAAAAAAAAGTTTAAAGTTCTTAATACTTTTTTAAAAACTTTTTAATATTCTTAGACATTTTTTGCCGATTAAAATCAAATGAGAACTTGCGCAAAACAAAAAAGAAAACGTGGAAATGAAATGTTATGCTAAAGCATCGTTCTGTTCCTTTTTTATACATTTTTTCGTTTAGAAGTTGTCGGTTTGGTAACAGATATATGGGCATACAGATTGGATGACCGACATGCACATGTTTTCCCATACCATAATCATACTTTAATGATTTTATTTTTCTGTATTAAGATGCTAACTTTCAGTAAATATTTATTGCGTCGATGCATTTCAATACATAAAGGCTTCTCATCATAATCATATATATATATATATATATATATATATATATATATATATATATATATATATATATATATATATATATATATATATATATATATATATATATATATATATATATATATATATATATATATATATAATATATATATATATATATATATATATATATGCGCGTGAGTGTGTGTGTGTGTGTGTGTGTGTATTAGGGTGGTTCAAAAAAATATTTTTTTCAGCTAGAGTCCAGGACACCCCCTATTTTTTTTAGACCTACTAATAGTAGTATACTGTAAAAGTTTTAGCTTCTTACTCAAATTTTAAGAGGGTGCTCAATGAATCCTTAATCTAACATTAGCCGTAGTATAAAAAATGCCACAAATTTAGGAACATGTCATTTCCCCAGCTTTTTTTTGTAAATAATTATTTTATTGCAATGTATATGCATATTACTAGTGTATATTATAATATATGGCATCGTTTTTATAGTTAAATGTATTTTTAAACTCCTCCTTATACTCATGAAGTTTGGAGGAGGGGGTTGAGGACCCACTTTCAGTTGAAATAAGAAGCTAAAATTCTTCCAGTATATTACTATCCACAAGTCTAAAAATACTGAGGCGTGCCCTGTTATCTATGAGAACACATTTTTACATGTATTTTTGAACCACCCTGATGTAGATATTACTTTGATGGAAAAGACAACAAAAAAAATACAATACTAAACATCACTGACAGTATCTCCACATTTTGTACTAAATAAGTGCCTACCAGAGTTTCGAAAAAAAAATGAATTTTATTAAAACACATCACATATCACCAGAATAAATTTTCCAGCATTTATCTTAAAAAACGCATTATTTTTTACCACTATTAGGAAACTTATCTTTTAAACAAGGTACTAGTTTAGGCATCCTAAATGCCAGCATCTCTAAGGAATCTTTCAATGGCATCTTCAATCAAACTTTTCCTGGATCGCGGAAGTGGAGTTAATATTTCAAGTATTTAAATGTAAAATTTTGTTTTTATATCGATGGTGTAGTGTTAAGCGCTTAGCTACAAAGTTGCCAAGAAATTTAAAAACTATCAGTAGATAAACATGTTAGTTGTAAAACATGTTAAATAGCAGTTTTGAAGAAATGAAATAATTTGGCTACACGCATTTACTGTGGTTCCGCTTGGCTGTACTCTTTGAAGAATTAGAATTTCCCAAAAAGTACCTTGGCCTATAGCTGGTACATAACATATAATTGATACCAAGAACATTTCACGGTATCCCTCGCCTTTGCGTTCGGTATACGCTTTGTGCGGTATACACACCTCTGTCAAACCATGAGAACCAATAAAAAATTAAAAAATAAAAAAATTCTGGACCAAGACATACAAGTCTTCTTAAGCTGTTCGTTTGGCATGTCAGGCACAAAGGTTACATGGACTGAGATATGCACATGCACAGTCTAAAACACTCAATGCTGAGGTGATTTTAAATATCTGTACTGAAAAAAATTAATTCGTTAAAAAAGGAATGAAAAACGAAAAAAAAATCATAACAGGATAATGGTTGGGTTAAGAGGTTTTGCACTTGTCTAACTCTGCATTATCTACATTATTCTAACACAATCAAAAACATGTAAAACCTTTTCCCAATTCCATCAAAAAATTAATTTTTGTAGTCTTATGTAAATCCCTTATTTTCTCTTTGCAATATGACGAATGAAAGCTATCGATAGTAATCTAATCCAAAAGTATCAGAAACATTAAAAATAAAAAAGTTATTAACTCTGTTATATCAATAAATTAAGCTCACAAAAAGGCCATTATAATCAAAGTAAAATTCCCCGAGGAAAATAGAACCACATCAGTATGAACAAGCAAAAAAACTAAAAACACGAAAGACTCTTATTGTAGATAATTACGCGGTGGGAAAATTTCTGACCACAGGTAATCAAATAAACCCTTTTAAAGCAAACTAAAAGATATTTAGAGAGCCAATATGCATTCAAGAACAGTAAACGTGTCTTTCATTTTTTTTACCTGAGGTTTTATCATTTTTACTAGCTTTCAATTAAAGATTACGAAGTGATGTTTGCTACAGAGGGAGAGAACTAATTGAAATGTTTAAAAAAAGTAATTTCTATTTATTTTCAAAGGATAATAGAAAGAAAATAAGATCAAGAAGCTTTAACATTAGCTTTGAAAGACGTGATTTGTTTTAATGTATGCAGGGATCAGCTATTTTCTATTATATATTTTTTGATTATTTTGTAATACATTGCGACGATATATTGTAAAAATGTTATAGAAAAGTTGAATTTTTTATGTCTTCTTTATCATTTACATTTTTCTTGTTAAAAAACTTACTTAACTACATTATTATAAAATAGTAACTGTTTGACTTGAAATGTACTTCTTTTAAACAACTCTTTTGAAAACAGAAGGAAATTTTCGACTTTTTTTTTTTTTTTAACAGTATTCAAACCTTTAGAATAATTAAATACAATTTGAAACATTAATAAATTTAATAGAAAAAAATATAGTTTTTTCAACGAAAATTAATCATAAAGATCCGATTTTAGTTTTATTTGCTATCTGTATATGCAGTAAAATTTCGATTTGTGTTGATAATATCACCTCGAGTAACGTCTTATTTTTAAAAAAGACACTGCATTTTACCTAACCATAGTGTCAGTAAGGGACATTGTAGTTATAGGGACAGTTGGAACAAACTGCATTTCTACAAATGTGGTGGTAATAGAACATAAACAATTGGTGAGTGAATACTGAGTTATATAGGGAGGACATCAGACAGTTTGGCGCATTTCCAAACAGTGTAGGTGTTCCCATTGCATAAATGTGGCAGGAAAATAGCAGTTTTCTATAGTTAACCAAAATAAGGAGCTAATTAATTAAAACCATATTTTTCTAATCAAAAGTGTAACGCATATTTATTTTTAAATATACGTCAAAGTGCACGTAATACTGAGTAAATATAATTATACTAAGCAACAAGTCAGTACATAATACATTAAATTGTTCTATGAAGTCGGGTTTTACGAGTTTTGTTTGCATTTGTCCTTAGAGGTACATTTGAAAATGGAGGCATATTTGGAGAGGTACATTTACTTTTCTCCCGTGCATGCTTTTGGTCAAGAACAGTTGAAAAACAGTTCATTTTTACATGGTAGGCATAAGATATCATAAAACTTGGAAACTTTTAATGATTATGTGCAACTTCACTAATTTATTAAATAATCTATTTTTATTTTATTAATGCATTTACTTGAAATGTAAAATTTTGTACATTGAGACCAGTAGAAATAACTTAATAAACGAAAAACCAATAAAAATGTCTTAAAAATCCAGAAAGAAGTGAAGCTTTTTCTACGTACATAGTATAGTAGTTACTACCCAAAGAAATATACATCATTATAAAAAATACTCAGCACAAAAAATATAGTTTTTTCAACGAAAATTAATCATAAAGATCCGATTTTAGTTTTATTTGCTATCTGTATATGCAGTAAAATTTCGATTTGTGTTGATAATATCACCTCGAGTAACGTCTTATTTTTAAAAAAGACACTGCATTTTACCTAACCATAGTGTCAGTAAGGGACATTGTAGTTATAGGGACAGTTGGAACAAACTGCATTTCTACAAATGTGGTGGTAATAGAACATAAACAATTGGTGAGTGAATACTGAGTTATATAGGGAGGACATCAGACAGTTTGGCGCATTTCCAAACAGTGTAGGTGTTCCCATTGCATAAATGTGGCAGGAAAATAGCAGTTTTCTATAGTTAACCAAAATAAGGAGCTAATTAATTAAAACCATATTTTTCTAATCAAAAGTGTAACGCATATTTATTTTTAAATATACGTCAAAGTGCACGTAATACTGAGTAAATATAATTTATACTAAGCAACAAGTCAGTACATAATACATTAAATTGTTCTATGAAGTCGGGTTTTACGAGTTTTGTTTGCATTTGTCCTTAGAGGTACATTTGAAAATGGAGGCATATTTGGAGAGGTACATTTACTTTTCTCCCGTGCATGCTTTTGGTCAAGAACAGTTGAAAAACAGTTCATTTTTACATGGTAGGCATAAGATATCATAAAACTTGGAAACTTTTAATGATTATGTGCAACTTCACTAATTTATTAAATAATCTATTTTTATTTTATTAATGCATTTACTTGAAATGTAAAATTTTGTACATTGAGACCAGTAGAAATAACTTAATAAACGAAAAACCAATAAAAATGTCTTAAAAATCCAGAAAGAAGTGAAGCTTTTTCTACGTACATAGTATAGTAGTTACTACCCAAAGAAATATACATCATTATAAAAAAATACTCAGCACAAAAAATATATCTTTGAAACCTCAAAAGCTATAAAGCTTAAAATTATTTTACTTTTATTCACAAACAAAATTTTAACGCAGATAAAGAAACCTCAAAGTTGTTTGTCGGCGTAAACGCAATTTTTACCCTTTATAGTGTGTGAGAGAAATTGTTACCGTAGAGGAAATAGTAGCAGCAAAATATTCAACACACTAAGAAGCGAATTTAAAGTAGCAGAAAACCTTTTAATATTAAAAGAACTTCAAAGCGAGATTTTTGAAGAGCAGAGCTTGCTTTTAGTTGGGGAATAGGTCGGAAAACCAGAATGAAGGAATCTTGCTTTATTGCTTTTTAAATAAAATTTGACGGCATGGAATATACTTGTTACTTCTAAAAGAAACTAAATAAGCTGAACAAATAGTAAGCTTCACTGCAATCCATCATTCAGCTTTTAATAACAGCATCCGTTTAAAATCTAAATGTACATTTCTCAAAAACAAGTTGTAAAATGGTTTCCTCTCTTTTTTTTTAAATTTTGGTTGAATATGAAATGGTTATAATTGAAAAATGTAATAAATGTCAAATACCATTCCTGCATTCTCTTCAAATAAATTTAAAATTTTGAATACTATTATAGCATACCTAGAGGATAAACTACAGCATTTAACCTCTCTGTTCATGCCATTGTCGATTTTCAAGTTTTCCATATGCTTTAACTTCAAATCCAAAAAGAAAGCTGCCTTACAGAATATTTCTAACGCCTTCACAGAAGAATTTATCTGCTCCCTATGTGCATTTTACTTATTTATATCATCGTATTACGAGACAAAATGTCATTTCATATTAGTATGAATAAAGAGCATAATTTTCTAAATATAACTATATTTTATTATGACTTTTTTTTTGCAGTCCAGATCATAGATAGTTAGATGTAGTCTTTATGAATAGAGATACAATAGTCAAAAATACATTCAGTGTGCTTAATCTTGCTATTCAATTGACATTTCTGAAAAAGTACTAGGGGAACACGGGACAAATTTAAGTTTTTGATTTTTCAGGAGCATAGAAAAAGTCAACTGATACTTTGTTTTTTTGTTTTTTTTTTTTTTTAAATTCTTGATAAAAATCATATAAAGCTATATGATTAATATAAAAATGACTTTAAAATGTCATGACATATCGAGGCTTTTTTTAGAAAATGAATTCATTTGTCATCTTGTCCCTGATATGGGAAAGATGAATATTTTATTTCAGATAATATAAAACAAATATTATATTTGGTATAATGGAACGTTTAGTCTGCATAATTACAATTCTTGATGATACCTAATACAAAACAAAGAAGTAAGCAATGATAAGGAGCTGAGAAATAAGTTTTTTCACAGCTGGTTAATTTAGATGTGGCAAATCGAGGACATGACGAGAAAAAAGCTTTTAGTGGTCCGAAAACTGCAAAATTAAATAATTACAATTGATGAGTGTTGTGCTCTGGAAAATCGCCCTCGGCAATATAATTTTCTCGGCTATAGATGCAGAGTTCGTCATCTTTTCCCATGTGGAAGACATTTACGAACTCATTTTACTTTATTAGATTGAACAGCAGTTATAAGGTGTACTGTATGAATAAGCAATGTAAAACACTATTTCAAACAATTAACGGAAATGAAAGTGACTTTAGGGTGGTGAAAAAAAATCAAATTTCAACTGCGGCATTCCCTCCCCCCTCCCCCCCTAAATGTTATAATAGGCTAAAAAATATGATTCGAAAAGTTTTAGCGCAATAATACGCTGCTGGCCACACAAAATAGAACATCTCGAATTAAGCATGTGAAATTAACATCCTGCGTTTGCGGCGATAAAATATGCAAATTTATATGTATAAAGATTTTTCTCAATCTAGTATATTTTGCTTCAGTTTTATTCTGATATTCATGATTTTCATTTGTTTCATACTTTGATTCATCACTAATTCTTATAAACACTTCTAAGAAGATGTTTATATCAAATGTCGACAAAAATCAAAATAAAAATATTGTCTTTGAAACATTCCAAATAAAACTTTTAAGTAGGATATCTTAAAAAGTATACTTACTCTTTAGTTACATATATTTTCTAGAAGGGAGCTTTAAAATAATACTTTAATGTCAAAACCGATATTTTCGATACATTCTCTGCTGTCATATCAAACGAGGGTGACATGAACAACGAAGACAATTCGAGGCACAAAACTTTCTCTTCGACAGTTATAACGTACAAATGATGCCTCAAATTTTTTTGAATAAAACCTAAATCTATATTTTGGCACTTTAACGTCAACTATATGGGAAGATAATAAATTTCTGTAAACGTACCCCTTTTTGATTGCTTGTTATAAACTTCGCACAAAAATACCACCCATGTCATTACTTATTCCATCAGGGCAGCAAATCCGTCTGCTACATTCAAACATTCCCCAAGCGAACAAGAAACTGTAATAAAGACATTTTCTGTCACTTGGACATCTGAAAGTCCCATCTTTTATAACAAATGGTTGCTATAAATAGATTTCCTACTCAGGACGTTTCGAGAAATAAAAACTCATAGAAATTCGTGTGGTATATGAATCAAAGGAGTGTACTTTAAAAGCAGATAAAAGTTGAAAAAAATAATAAAGCAGATTTTAAGTCTGCGTCTCAGTTTTCGGGATTTTATGCGACTCAGAAATGTCGTACAATGCTTGGACTAAAACGTGACCGGATGGACAAAATGTGTTGTCACTTCGAGGAGATGTATTAAAACCTTGTTGGGAGCATACTAGATCTAGCTTGGAAGCTTCTCAAGAAAGGATTTTGTGTTGAAGTGGATAAAATTCAAGCGGAAATAAATTGATATTTCATTGGTTTAGAGGACACGAGAATAGTTCGTGATCCTAGACCTTTTCTAAACTTATTCCGATTCTTTGCTCTTTCGAAATCTATATTCTATTTTCTACTTAAAATACCTGATTTATTGAAGAATAAATTATAAAGAAAAATTTTCGGTGGAGTTTTTATTTGACATTTATAGTATTTTCTAAAAGAGTTTTTCTATATATTATTGCAGACTAGCGGTACCCGCACGGCGTTGCCCGTAGTAAAGAATTAAAAAGTCATTTGGTTTGCCTGTATATTTACAAATAATGGATGATGAATTTCTCGCCAATTTGCTATGTTAATTTGCTCGCCCATGGTCGCATATGGTAGTTTGCTCGTCCACGTTATGGTAATTTGCTAGTCCACGTTATGATAATTTGTTCGTCAACGTTATGATAATTTACTCGGTAAAATGTTCTTAAAGATGGAATAGAAAAAGAACAAAATCGTATTTTTGAGAAGTCGCTTCGAGGTGATCACTCCTATGTAACGAACCAATTTTGTGCAAAATTTCATGAAAATCGGCTGAACGATCTATGCGCTATGCGCGTAACATACATCCAGAGATCCAGACATACAGCTTTTCAGCTTTATTATTAGATATTTCACCATTAAACTAGCGCACTAAAAACTGATGCAAGACTCCTCATGAACGTTTTCATCAAAAACTAAGGACAAATATTGAAAGTGAAGCTTTCATATGCCAAATTCATTTGTATTTATGTCAGGAATATAATGTGTTAAGTAAAATGCTATAAGGTGTGAAAATCCTTGATTCATTATTTCTTATGTCACGAAGTATTTGCAATTTAGATAGAAATCATTTATTTTAAGTGTTGGCTAAAACTAGATTAATTTAATGGATATGGTGGGATGTTAATTTTAACTGAGATTGATTACTTTTCTAAAAATACCATCCTATCGTTTTTTTTCTCTCCTGCGTACCACTAGAATGAACCAGTTTCTGTATTGTTCGTTCTCATTAGCTCCTTTTTAGATAAAAATTTACTAAACTGCATATGTATTTAAACGTATAACGCTCATGGAAAATGGTAATTAGTTTTCTACGCAATGGTAAACTTTACATATGTACGGAAAACGAATTAGGGAGGAAAAAAACATTAACAAGGAGACCTTGCAGACTCGGAAATTCCGTTCGGGATGAGATTCAGTAGCATACATACTTCTAGCAGCGGAATTAATTGTAAAATAAAGCGAAAGTACAACATGTGGCAGCATTAATGAAGATTTCAAACTCGGATCTCACGAAAAAGAGAAATGTTTACTATATTGGCTAAGTAAAGGATATTGAGTATTGTGAATATGAGAATAAACGATAAATAAAAAAATACACTTTCCACAGAAAAAAGACTTCAGTGTAACAAAGAAAAATGAAATTATAATGAAATTAAGAAAAATAAATACCTTTGTGCTGAACAGTAAAGTAAGACAAAACAACGTTAGATGAAGCACAAATTTGCAAATTACAGCAGACACGTGTTTCGGCGTTACAGGGAACGCCTTTTTCAATGCAAAAAATAATGAGCTTATGGATGAAAAGACATCCGACCTTTTGCAAATTTGTGCTTCATCTAACGTTGTTTTGTCTTACTTTATAATGAAATTGTTTGAAACCAGAAATATTTTGTGTTATCCCTAAAAATCCAGTCTCACTTTTCTTTCAGTTTTCACTAATCATAAAACAACTTTCATTAAACCCAATTTTCTAAAACCTTGTTCCAGTTCTTCCTCACGTAAGTCCCATATTTTTCTCGTGTGAGGGAGGACTAGGAAAAATAATACAGTTTAATGCAAATAACATCAAGTGCTTTGTATTTTGCTGTTTTTAAATGTTTTTTACAAAGCGTAAAGAGCATACAGTTAAATTTTTATGTGCGCACACTTCGTTGGTTTAAAGAAGTAAAGTAAAACAAAATCCCACCAAAAACATTCTGTAAAAAACTAGCCAAGTCTCGATGGAGCTGTTTGTTTATCTCTAAAAAGTAATGAAATCTAAACAAAGTCATGACAAGTCGAAGGTTCCTTACTGCGATTTCTTTATTGTTATAGTTAATGTTGTGTGACTTGGCCGTTAAACATTCTTTATACGTTAGTGGGTACAAGTCAATTTTGTTTACACGTTTTCCAAGTGGCAATTTTCCATCGTCAATGGGTAGCGGTTCTGGCGACAGATTGGTGCAATCGTGTCATGGAGCACCTGGTTTTGTACCCTTGTGTATACTCTTTAACGGCTAAGTCACACAACATTAACTATAACAATAAAGAAATCGCAGTAAGGAACCTTCGACTTGTCATGACTTTGTTTAGATTTCATTACTTTTTAGAGATAAACAAACAGCTCCATCGAGACTTGGCTAGTTTTTTACAGAATGTTTTTGGTGGGATTTCACTTCTTTTTGTAGAAACATTTAATTTGTGTGATGTTCGAGTAGACTAAAGTTAGGCTAGATTAAATTAGAAGATGTGTCCCACTACGCTGGACTTTCGCAATGACAGTCGATTTTTTGATGTACCAAGAGTAGAAGGGGGCATTACCATATCTAATACAGCTGAGACCAGATGAGGGTTCTTCATTAGATACTTCAGACTTTCGATTTTTGACATCAAATGAAGCGGCCCACCAAGTTGAATATTTTTTGTAAAGGCGGTTAGCCTAGTTTTTATAGTTTTCCCTTTATGTAGTCATCAAACCCTAACTCTGTACCAAATTTCACCTCTCTGAGTTTATGAGAAGTACTAGTTCTATTTTGATGATCATGAGTGAGTGAGTGTCATAAATGCGAAAATTTGCTTTCACTTAACTTCAGAACTAAATGACCTACAGACTTGAAATTTCGGATTTGTAGTGTGTGATTATAGCTTACTGGATGACGAAAATTTCTGCGTTCTGGTTTCATCAGAAGGTTCTCAAATAGGGGCCTGAAAATGCGACGAAATGGTTCCAGTAATGATGGTACGGCAGTGTTTGCTTCGCGCTCGACTTGGCTGGGGCACTGCCGTGCCCCTCGATTGGGAAATTTATCCCATACCTCCTGAATCTCCTCTACTACAAGACAGCTTGGATATCCTACCATATGTTGAAAATGTACCTAACAGAGCAATCTGAAAACGTCCAGAGAGGACAACTAGTAAATCATAACCTAATTTATATATATATATATATATATATATATATATATATATATATATATATATATATATATATATATATATATATATATATATATATATATTGCTAAACATTATATATTGAAAAAATTAAAACTTATCTTTGAATTTATAACTAGGAACAATCTGGAGAAGTGAAATGATGACAAATCTGTACCTCAGAGACTAAGGTAAGTCCAAAATTACGATTTTTCATTTATTAGTGCATTGTATGAGGAGTTATGTTCCGCATCGAGCCATATAAACGTAATTTTAAAAAAAAAATCCTTTGTAATACTATACCAGAGTTAAAAGAGCGCGAGTTCAATCCTTTGTAAGCACCAAGCGACCGTTTTTGAAATCTTCTTTAAAAAAGCGATTTTGGGGCTTACGTTTGTCCGACTCTGAGGTACAGAAATAATGAATAACAAACTAATTGTAACATATATCTAATTAAACGTTAAAAAATAACAGCAGCTTTTGAAAATTTATATAACATGAACTTTCGTTCAGTGAACCAATTGTAAAGCTGCAAAAATGAACCATTTATAGCGCTAACTACATTATTTAAAAGTTACTTTAAAACTAGTGGTAGTTAACATTTGATAAGAGTTGATAATTAATATAAGTAGTATTTTTAAATAAAAATCTTTCAGTTAAGCTTAAAATTTAGGCAGTCTTGATATCGTTGCAGATGCTTTTGCAAAACCTTCATTTACTCGAAACTAAGCTACGATATTCCCTATCACTCTATTCAGCAATTATTCTCACCAGTTCATATAATAATCAGAAAAAAAGTATCAACGTTCTTTTAAATATATTCAAAATATTCTCCACTTTGTTAATATACCGTCTTTTGTAATTTATAAAGGCATATTTCAAAGAACTATACATTTCTCTAGTGAACCGATTAAAGCCATTTTGCAAGCAGATAGTTATGCTTTTAATGGATACAATATTTTAATACTGTTTAGATGCTATATTATTCATTATTTAGTATTCCCAGTGCTTGGGAATACAAAGGAAGTATTTTCGAAATGCAATTACTGTTTTTCGTAATTCTATTGTGTTTCCTCTTTTATGTGAAAGTGCTTTGTTTTTCCTAAAATATGAGATAAAAGATATAAAAGATCTAAACTTAGAGCACAGTTCATTGTATCATACTAGCACCTGTCTTCTTTCACCAAGCCGGATTGTGTATAGGCTCAAATACGCAACAAAAGAAGTTTACAAAACATGCATTGAACGTAGAATACGCTTAACTCCAAAGAAGCTTAATTTTGACAATAACTGCAAGACTAAAGTATAGCTTTCAGCACGATTTCAACATTTCAAAATATGGTAACGTACCAAAAAATAAAGTATAAGTAAAAATTAAGTAGAATTAAACAGTAGTTAAAATAGATTTTGCACAAATTAATTGATCGAGTACTTCTCGTACTCGATCACAAAGTACATATTTAACTTTTTCTAAGCAATAATAATTAATAGCAATGACCTGCGTATTTCTGAAATGGATTTTAATAACATTTGGGTAACTTTTTAAACAAATAATAGGTTTGGGAAAATAAAAAATGCATTTTGCCACGTTACTTAACATCTCTATCCTTTTTATACCCCTCTAAAATTTTTCACCTTTCCGGCAAACAACACTATTAACCAATAGTGGTATTTAAAGACCAATAGTGGTATTAATTGTTTTGGCGTGATAGGAGACATTGATGGAAATCACAAAAGACAAATCTCTTGATAAATTAATATTTAGCATTTTCTTTTATTTCACTGAATTAAACTTTGTCAAAAAAAAAAAAATCCTTTATAAAAAATCTTTACTTTAATGGCATTGCTTCACTGAAAGTATGATATAGCTTTAAGGCGTTATTTTTTTCAACCAAGATCTCTCTAACCCACAGCTTCTGTGAAGCATTGTTAGTGATTTTGAGACAAAAGTTCACAAAGATAAGTAACGGAAGTATTTTTACTTCCTTTTACAAAACAGAAATATTGTATTCGCGAAAAAAATTTCACTCAAAAATCGACCTTAATTTCCATTTTACTCACTCCCGAATGAATGTTGAGTTTTTTTTTCGACTCGACCACACGTGGATAAGTGCCTAAGAACGTATAGACACGCGAAATATCCATTTTGACGATTCCCGAATTAATTACAACGCGTTTTCTCGTGACGTCTGTATGTATGTATGTATGTATGTATGTGCGGATGTGCGTATGTAGGTCACATAACTCAAGAACGGTGTGTCCTAAAAAGTTGAAATTTGTTACGTAAACTCCTAGTGGGGTCTAGTTGTGCACCTTCCCTTTTGGTTGCATTCGGTTGTTTCTAAAGGGGTCTTTTGCTCATTTTTGGGGGTAAATCACTGTTAATTTCGATTTAAACTCTAGTGATGTTATAATTTGGCAGACACTTGGCGATACATCGCCAGTACTTTGGTCGCCAAGTTTTGTCGCCAACTTGGCGACAAATTTGGAGGATTTTTTTTTTTTTTTTTTTTTAAATCTGGTTTCAATTTGGCCAATGTTGGTGATGTTTAGAGAGTAAACAATTTAATCACATTAAAAATGCCAATAATGGGGAAATGACATTAAATTGGAGTAAAAGGAAGTCATGTGATGCACACATCAAATCGTTTTTCTTAAAAAACCCAAACTAATCTGATTCAACTAGAAGGCACAACAATTCAATGTGTGAGTATTATGTTGATAAACATAAACCAAGTAACAGAGGCGTTTCACGTAATTTGCTATTGATATAACGAATTCAGGGGTTGAAATGCCTAAGAACCACACTTTTCCCTTCAGCTTGGTCAAAATTGTCTGAAAACAACTTATTAAAATAATGCTATGAGTTTGGATTCCACTTCTTACTCTTTATCACCTTTAGTTTAAAGATTTATCTTTAAAAAAACAGTGCAGGGAAATACATTTTCATAAAGACTGATCATCGAGAAAAGGTCTCATGAGAGTAAAAAGGTGGGAAAAGTTAATTTAATCTATGCTTTCTTAGAATTTTCAAACAGTTTCTAACGTCAATATGCCACCAGCTAAGTCTTAAAATATCAATCAATAGCTGCGTTTGGCTAAAATATCAAACTAATCGAAAAATGAAATTTATGAAAATTTCTATATCATCCCTGACGATATTGATGTTTGTAAGGAGAAAAGATGGAATACATAATCTCTCGCACAGAGTACCGGATTTGGGAGAAAATATGGAAAGCAAAAATTATGTTTCCCTGATTAGACCTGGAGAATGTATTGATCGAATCAGTTCATCGAGACACAAGTAGCCATGATTTGCCTCTTCAGAGTTGATGGAAGAAAAAAATGGCGCTAAAAATTCCTTCTATCCATAGGATAAAAGTCGTAAAGAAGGAAATATTTTTCGAATCAAGTATGAAAGCACTAGATTTCAGGACTGAAATGGAAGTGATGAAAGAAACGACTGCGATAAAGGAAAGAAAAAATCGAACGCTAGATATAAGAGTGGGACAATGAATAGCTGAGTATGTCTTGTAAATTGTGTGGAATTCTGCCCTTTTTCTTTTTATCTGATAAGAAAATCATTGGGTTTGTTCTCTTATACTAATGACATTAATTATTTTATGTATCGATCAAAATAGTTTGTGGCTTTAAATTTCAGTGTAATGATTTCAGTGTATGAATTTAAAGCACAAAAAATAGCGTGTTTGTAATCAAATGTATAGAATTATTTTCCTGTAAGGATAGGAAAAGGAAATTTCAGTGTTCTGAAATTGGGATTCTGGGTAATATTGAAACAAAATAATCATGCAAAACATTTAAAAAATATTAGATATTTTTAGATATTCTTCTTAATGTCTCAATATTGGATTGCTCCAAATCTGGATATCTAAATTGACCAGCGACAATAACAAGCAGCGGTAGTTAACTTTACTGGCGCCATTAAATACTATATGGTATAAGATATCGCAACACTTAAATGACATAAGTTATAAACCTAAATTTTATAAATTAAAATTTGAAACCTTATAGGATCCAATCTTGAAGATTTTTTTAAGGAAAAAATATAAGATAAAAACTAGCTCTAAAAACTCGTTCCAAAAGTAATTCTCTATAATTCACAATATTTCTATTGTATTTAAAACCTGATTCTGGGCGAGAGATGTACAAAATGTAAGCATATATGACATATGAACAGCATTGCACTACATAAACATCACACTTAAAATAAAACACTGTGATTTTTAATCTGGTATTATGAATTTTTGGTAACAAAAAATCGCCGTATATTTTAAAAATCCATTAATGTACCATATTGCTAAAACGAGGAAAATTGCTTGGTGATATGAAACATTAAAAAAAAAAAAAATAGTTCTTAAAGCTGGTGTAACTAGTGTTTCAAACTCTACTGGTTGTTATGTGTTTTTGAGAGAGTAAGGAAAAATATACATTCCTACTTCTTATAGCATATATATGAAATTATAATATTTAAATGGCATGCACAAAGTAAAGTTTTTTATTTTTCAATTTAGGGCTATGCTGCGGGCGATAAAAAAAATACAACTGAGATTCCATTGTCACTTTCTCTTTGCAATTGATCCCATGAAACAACTTTTGAAAAACTGCCATTGGAATACATCAATTCGTGTCAGTCATCTGTTCTAATCTCAGGATTTTTACATTATCATCTTTTGATAATATTCATCTTTTTATAATTCCTTCAATGCATACATTTTAATAGAGGTTTTTTTTCACTGGCATCTGTTTTGAAACAAGCTGCAGGAGGAAAATGCAAATATTTTTTCCCCCGTGAAGAAGAAAAAAAAATCTTGAAAATTAATTCAAAGCGCTGTACATAAAAATGTGCGCATTTAATTAGACATTTTACTTTTGACACATTAACGTCATAAAAAATTGCGAGAAAAACATGTTGCAACAAGATGTGGCTACTTGTCTAATCAATCTTTCTGTGTTATCTCTCTTTTCAAAGTATATTGCTTATTAGAAACAATGAGCTCTCTGGATTAGTATAGCTAAGCGCACTTTATCGGAACTAAGATCAATCTGTTACAAGTAAGGCCTTATTTAAAATTTTCTATACGCCTTATTTATTTTTAAGTAGTTAATATTTTATGAATTTTAAAAGCTCTTTATATTAAAGTAGTTTTTCTTTCCTTAGTGAGTCAACTTTATGCCAAACATTAAGCGCCAATCGTGTTTAATGTTTTTCTTAGTTTTATGTACAGTAAAAGTTTAACTTTCAAATTATTCAGTTCAATTTATAAGTTCTTACAGAGAGACTCCAAAGAACTCTTCAAATTCCCAGGACTAGGTAATACAAAAAAAAGGAAAGGTTTTTCCATGGTCACATGTGGGACAATTTGGACCACAATTTTTATATAGTTTAATATATATTGTATTTCCATAAAAATAAAAAAGGGATGAAAATTGAAATTTTGTTGACCTAGTAAAAGTACTTGACTCGTGTGATACGTTGAGTTTTTTTTCTTATTTATTTATTTATTTTTGAGCAATCACGATTGCTTATTGTTCTCATTTGACATTTTTGTGATGTTCCGTTCCTTTTTCAGCTTGGACCAGGGCCTCTGCAGCACCACCGCCCGCCGTCCTCCAGGCGCGGCTGTCCCCCGGTCTTGAGCTATCCGCTTCTCCTGGTCGGAGGCGTCCATATCCTACGCACACACACACACACGCCTACACACACATACACACACTCATGCCTGCGCACAGACACAAACACACACATACACACACTCATGCCTCCACACAGACACAAACACATATGCCTACATACACACACACACACCACCGCCTACACACACACGCGCACCCACACACATGCGCCTACACAAACACACACGCGCATTCATACACACACACGCTCGTGATTGCGAAAAACATAATTTGAATTCAAGATGCCAAAAATTCAAATTAATATTTTTTTTTGTATAAGAAGTTCACCCTTCTTTTAGAGGGCACACCATTGGACATTAGTTTTACAGTTCTTAATTATTGAAATATGTCCTACGAATCTCTTGTTACCAAATTGGTTAAGTATATACTTTGATCTTCTACTAACTAATATTTAGTGCTAGTTTCAGAAAGAAACAAATAGTGGATCATTCAGCAGCAAAACGGACATTTTTTCTCACACGTAAGAGTTTCTATTTCTCGCGTCAAAAGTAATACTTTAAGAATGTAATAAACAATGATTTTTATCCTGAGAACCATTACACGCACGTATGATTTCGTAGGCAAAAAAAAAATTGCATATTACACGCTTTTAATTAAAATACACTTCTTTCACGTGCGGGACAAAATGTCTGATTTTTTGTTAGATATCCACTATATGCTATGGCCACATTTTGCTAAAGTTAATAGACACTAAAAATTCAAATCCAACAGCTGAAACGTATGGAATACTGAAGAAAAGTACAAATTGCTTTAGTTTGCATTCCCCATAGATCACTCACACAATCTTGAGGCCAATGACCAATTGGTAGATGATTGTGGATAAAAAGGCCAACATTTTAGCACACTCAAAAACCTTATGCTAATAGACAGGGTTTGGGAATTGGAGAAGAAAGTATACATGACTGCATTTTGTTTTCAACAAATGGCAGTTAAAAATTAGCTATCGGTGAAGACAAGTTTACATTTTGCCACCATTTTGTCTGAGTTGTGGTTCTAATAACATTGACTAAGAAGAAGGGAATGGCAGATTAGTGTGTAAACGTGTAATTTTCCATTCTCAAAGGTCAAAGGGAATGGTTATCTAACGTAATACGGGGGAGGGGGTTCCGATCAGTAGCAATCAGATTAGTAACATTGAACCATTTGTTACAGAACTGATGCTAACGTTTGCAATGTTTTCTAATTATCAGTTTTTCATGTTTTGCATTTCCAGGATGTTATTTTTGCAGTCTACGATCAGTTTATGTAAGCATTGCTACTGCTTTCAAAAATCCAATATTTCAAAAATAATTTAGTTATTTAAAGTGTTTTTCTTGAATTGTTACTTTTCTCTCAATTCGCTATAAATTGTGTATGATTGAAATCATAAATTTCATTTCTAAAAATCCTTTGAGAGTGAAACTTTTTAACGTGACATTCATTCCAAAAATATAATTTGTTACTTTTTCTTTTATTTGTAGTTTCTCGCGTAATCATTCGATATATGTATAATATATTTGTATTTATTATATATTATTAATTATACAAATGATATATTATTCACAAATAAAACATGGTTCTTCAACATGTTCAATGTGTAATATTTGCGTCAGATCTAACAGTCTGTAAAATTAACCAATCGGATATGGGGTTATAGTTCCCCTTTAGTTCACTCCTGATTTAAAAAAAAAAGTATGTTACTGACGCGTAACAAGGATGGACTATTAGTTGCATTCACTAACATTTTTTTAACTATAACTTTCTATACTACAACTGATTTACTAACAAAGAAGTTATCAATTGTTTTTAAAAGTTAGCTTCACATTAGCAAAATTATAGAAACCCTAGTAGGCCTACTTTTCCTTAGTTGTTTACTCCTGTCAAAAACAATATCAAATAAAGCAAAATAGTCCTATTAATAAATGGAAATGCATCCTATCCAAAGCAAGTAAAAGTGAACTTCGATCTATGAATAGACGAAGAACTGCAGACAAATAAAACGAGAAGGAAATCAAATCAATTTAAATGGCAAATGCTGAAAATTTACTCAGAAGTCTTTCTGCTTTCTTTGCTGCAACACACACTATGTGACCGGAAAGCGACAAACAGTAATTTATTCTGGCAACCCTTTCCTTCGTTTTTGTTCCCCTCAATCGAAGTCTAGCTCAAATGAGACGGGCAACCTTAACAAATAAAAAGCTTGGGACGTCACATTTTTTTTACAATTGCTCGTTTTTTTTTTTCTTTTTTCTTTTCTTTTTACAGGAAATGGTCACGAGAAGGTCATCAGAAAATGTATCGCCAAAAAATAAATAAATAGAGAGTTCATTGCAAACGAATGTCAAGAGATGCAGAAGTAATACACATATTATGTCTAATAATAAACACACATATTTCGTCAACAAAAAAAAGAGAAACGTGTTTTAAAGAGTTGTGATTATATGTATTGTAATAAAAATAAATTTAAAATTACATGGGAGCTCACAAGAGTTCTCAAGAGCTTCCCCAGGAGCACATCAGTTCCTTACTTAAAAATTTTCTGCGGTTTTTAAACACTAGGCGCAATTTCGGCTATTTACGTACGAAAAAAGAAATCACAAGACTATAGGGCTATAGAACTTCTTTTGTCTTTACAAATAAAAAAAAAGTTGAAAAGTAAACATATTTTCTGCACACGCAATCTTTCCTGGAAAATGAAATTAAGTTAGATGTATTTTAAATCTTTAGTTATACTAACATTCGGTACAATCACTTAACAAAATATATCTTAAGCTTCTGTTTCTAATAGTTATCACTGAAAATTTAAGATCAGTGAATAAATTCTTCACGGAAATGTTTCACATTTAATAGTACAATAAGGTACAATGCAATGATACAATAGTATTTTTACCTTCTTACAAAGGAAGCAATAATATTTATATATATATATAATATTGTTAATATAAAATATTGCTATTATTAATGACATTGGACATCCAGAACACTCTACAGCCTACTCATATGCTTAATGCATTTTTTTTCTAATTTTTACGAGCATCAAGAAACAATTGAGGCAGAGAGAAGCAAAGGGTGACAAAATTAAAAATTTGGAGATAACCAGTACAAATAGTAGGTGAGCCTCTCCTCTTGGGGCAACAGATAGTACTAGTAGCTGTGGCAGGTACTGCTATACAGCATGATTTAGAAAAAGGTTTCAATGAAGGTATAACTGGGATCTAATCGTAAAACGAGTTTTACTCAAAACTTGAAAATGTCCACTTACATCCCTTTGCTTCTCTCTGGCTCAATTTTGATACTTTATTTTAAGTCCACCTTCATGGAGTGTATGTTAGGTAATGTTTTGAACAGTAAATTGTTGTACCTCGTGATTAATAATTAGATACATTTATTTCTTACTATAGTGCTAACTGGGATCAGTCTGAACTAAATTACTTTAATTCTTCAGTATTTTTTTAAATAAAATTTAAAAATCAGCAACATGCTTAATTTATTAATTCCTAATTAAGAATATCATGAGTATCAATCACCACAAAAAAGGCGAGATACGATAATGAAAATGGATCGTGTATGTTTTCGTTTCAAAGACAAAGTATTGGGAATGCCTATCTGTACCTTCCGTTAATATGTAGATTCTTTTTATCCCATATTTGTGACCAGAAAATGAATGTATTGCGTGATGTATCTGCAATTTGTTATTGAAATGCTCAGTAACAACATGTTGTTTTTTTTGCAAAATTTTATTTTTGTGCACACACTTTTTTCATCCATTAATGGTGAAACAGTTTTCATTAATTTCAGGTTTTGCTATTTTTGTTTTTAAATTTTAAAAACCTTTACTTCAAACCGCTATTAATGAAAAAGAGAATTTCTTGTCCATTCATGGATATAGAAATACACATATTAAAAAAAATCAAATTATCAATTTTTTTACTTAACGTTAACTATGATCACTACAAATATCTATTTAACACAGATTTAAAAAAGGGAGGCTTCATGTGCAGTTTCAAATTTACAAATACATATTGCTCTTTATAAATTTACTTTGATTTTTAAAATGTATTTTACGATTTTTATTTGTCGGTTTGGGAAGATATTATAAATATTTAGTTTTATAAAAGCTGAAAAGGATGTTTATTCGATAAACACTAGTGTACTAGAATCAACGCTAATTGCACGGTAATTTTCATTATTATCATCAAAATCTAACATTAACTCTCTGCTTGTTCTTTGTCTGAAAAAAATAAAAGCTTGTAGGGCCTGAAATAAATTATAAATAACTTATGGCTTATTACATTTAAGCATAAATTTAACTGTTCATATATTGTTTAAATATACATGCTTTTAGCAAATAAAGTTTACTAATTTATATTGTGGATCCATAAAAGTTAATTTATTATCTGCAGTCTATAAAAACTTTACAACAGTTTTCGGTCAATTATGATGCAAAATGTATTTTTTGTCTTCAAATTTAAATAATCTTATCCAGTAAGTTTATCCGAAGATTTTGTGTTTCCTTAAATTGTCTCTTTTTCTTTTTTTTTTTAAATATCAGCAGATGAAAAAGGCAACTAAGCGAATGAATTGTAGTTTGTGTTCTACTTCTTTTAAAACGCCTTAGAAAATAAAAACGAAAAACTCTCAAAACAACCCAACTGTAAAAGAAGAAATAACAACTTCAAAAAGTACAAATAGCAGATTACTGCAGAAACGTGTTTCGGCGTTACAGGGATCCATAAGCTTAGGGAAGGGTGGCGAAAAGCGGGTAGGTCGCCCAAAGCGGGTATGCCTTCGTATGTCCCAGCATGGTGTGGCAGCGGCGATGTACACATATGTCGTGTTTACCCGAACACCCGCGAGTTTTAATCAGTCCCAGTAAAGCAGCAGTGAAGCGACATGGCGCAACCAGGCTTAAAATAAAAAAAATATACATTTCTTTAAAAAAATGAAATTTTGAAACTTGTGATTAGTCGAAGACCAGCTCATTTTTTTATTTTTATTTTTTGATTGACAATGATATTACGTTATTCTGACACTATCCACCTACAAACTACGATGGTCATTCCGTTTTTCATATTTATTAATTTAAAATTATAATTATTGAAACGAAAAACGTGCTTTTGGGCAAAGCGGGTATAGGATTTAATCATGTATTCATTTATAATTTCTTGACACATGTGCTGACTTCGATTTTCTATTTCAACAGGATAAGTATAACTTTGAAAAGTTTAGGATGACAATTAATTTGTCTATCAATTTAATCAGTTATTTCTTTATGTTTAATAAACAAATGTGCTGACTTTAAATTGGATAAAAACAACGTTTATATATATATATATATTTTATATTGGCAGGTAGCTATTCAACTAATTTAACCATTTATAGCTTCATATTTGATTGGCAATGTACCAAATCACAATGAGTTAAGCCTACTCGCTTTGGGCCTCCTTGTAGGGCAAAAAGGGTTTTTCAAGTATTTGTAATGTTTGATAATAAACAAATATTTGGTTTGAAATATTACAAAACTTACTTTTTATTTTGAAGTTCAAGAACCCTGCTAGGAAATAAAACCGAAATTGTTGCGATAAAAAACCAAAAACAACATATTTCGAGCATTCTTCGAAAACTTACCCGTTTTGCGCCACCCTCCCCCATTTCTTTTGCATTGGAAAAGGCGTTCCTTGTAACGCCGAAACACGTGTCTGCAGTCATCTGCAATTTGTGCTTTTTCACTTTGTTATTTATTGCTTTACATTTTATGCACAAAGGTATTTACTTAACCCAACTGTATTTAGGCCCTCATATTATATTCAGCCCAAGCAAAATCAACTTTAAAAAAAAAAAAGACTAGTAACATCCGATGACAAGAAAAATTTTTAAACTAAAAATTCGTTACCTTTTTTTGCCCTAAAATATTAACGTGACACTGAAACAGAAAATTTAATACCTCAGAAAATATCTGAATAAAAAAAAAACACGAGATTACGTAGCAATCTACTGGAAATTAACGTATTTGAAAACATTTTTTAAAGACCATTTGCTGCAAACCCACGTCATGTTACAAAAAGCAAAGTTTTCAAAACTACAAATTAATCACTATATACCACGTTTGCAGTAAATAGCTTTTTTCTTTAAATAAAAAACAGCTTTATAAGTTTTGATGCTCATTAGAAATATATTTACACCGTTAGTGCTTAACCAAATAATTTAATTCTGCTCCTTCAAGAAACACAGATTTTCAATATATCTTACAAGGGCATTCTCCTTTCTAATACACTCCGCTGCTGTTTGGTATAAATGAACGTGTAACGAGCAAGGATGTATTACTAACGAAATAAGATATGGCTAAGTAGATTAGAACAGAAGTTATCACTTCAACATACCAAACTGTCGATGTATTACTTAATTAAGGAATTTGTAATCTGTCCTGTTGCTATGTTTAAATATCGCTAAGAAGCAAGAAGGTTTAAACGTTCTGGTTCACGAGGGCGATAAACCTGTTACGTAGGCAATTTATTTCATCTATGTTCTTGTTTCACACTTAATTAATCCAATACCTGACATTTGACTTCTTTCTTTAGATAAAATTAATTTCAATTGAGTCACTTTATGGTCAATAAATGGTTAATATAGAGTTTTAATTTTTGTTTCACATAGTTATATCTTCTTCAATGGTTTTCTACTACATTAATAGTACTTACATACGTGTTTTTCTTAAAATACACTTTAATTAGAAAACTGAACCGTGGAAAGATGGGTATAAGAAAATATGAGTTCTGAACTATAAAAAATTATTTTTAAAAAATATATAAATACTAAATAAATCTATCAAGGGAAAAAAAAGGAAAATGAAAAAGACGAATCTATTTTGGTAGTTTACGTTTCAGTAATGAGATGTATATTGATAAATGAGTTTCCAAGGATTGAAAACTACTAGTTATATTTATGGAGAAACTGTATTTCAATATTCGCAGCAGTCTTTTTGCCTTCTATATGACGGTCTGAAGAAATCTAAACGTCAGGGAAAATATCAGCGATAAACATAGAAGCTCACTAGGGGAAAAGTGTAGAATAATACAGGGGTAGAAGTGACCAACTTGTCACATATAGGACATTTTCCACAAAAAATATAGGACAAATATAGGACACATTATATGAATAATTTTGCTATGAAAAAAGAAATAATACATATCATAAATTATTTAGTTATTCTTATCAATGATTTTTTTTTAAAGAAAAAACCTCAAACAAAATTATACCTTACATCTGAAATGACTTTCCAGTAAGTTAAAAGAATATTTTTTGAAAAAACTGTACTTTATAGAAGAAATAACTAAACGAAATTTGAACTTTTATTTTTTCTTCCTCCCTCATAACCCAAATACTAATTCCACTGTTCTTTGATTTTATATCTAAACTGAACCCTTTAACACTTGTATTAAGAACAAACAGAGCTTGAGTTTTTCAGAGTTTCCGTTATTCTTGAATGTTTTAGCATGCTCCCTCAATTGCGAAAATCCACTATTGCTTATAGGCAGTGAACAGTTGAAAAAATGGCAAAAAGCGGTAAAATCATCTTTTCCTTTAGTGCACCATGCACCAAAATTTGTAGAATTATCGTCCTCCTGGTTCAACAACAACAAAAAACGGGAATATAGGGAATATAGGACATTTTTGAGAAATATAGGAAATATAGGACGATTTTGATGCTTTTTTTGAAAATATATTATATATAGGACTACTTCGACCCCTGATAATATGAGAGTTTCACCATATTTGGCAAACTAAAAAATAACCGAAAAATGATGTTCTAAATACAGTATTAGTGGAAAGCTAAACGTCAGGGAAAATATCAGCGATAAACATAGAAGCTCACTAGGGGAAAAGTGTAGAATAATGTGAGACAGTTTCATCCCATTTGATAAATTGTGAAAAATAACCGGAAAATGATGTTCCAAATACAGTATTAGTGGAATATCTGTACAATATAATTGCCATGGGTGGGCTTGTTTTTGAAGGCAAATTATATCAAACCGTTTTATTGAAATGTGACTTTAAGATTTTAAAGATATGTGTCCTAATTGCGGGCTTTTAAACCCGAATGTCATAGAGATGGAGATGTTTCTGGTAATATTTCAGTGCTCTTTTACCATACTAAAATATCTCCATAGGGAGGTTCACCCCACAGATTGGAAACCACTGGTTATCATTTAAAAGAAGACTTAGCTAAGTTAATTTGCCTTCTTAGGAACACTGTCACAATCTAGATAAGTTAACTATTGAAACCTATGCAGTTAACTACTTAATCCTATAATTTCAATATTTCTTGTGACATTTCATTGACTGTGATTTCTTTCATTTTCAACTGAAAGTACTTTGTGACAGTACTTTCAGTTATCCAATTTCCTAGGCTTACTACATTTCGCTTTTAACTACTTAATAAGAAAACTTACAGTGGTACAACAGGTGTGAAAGTCTGACAGATAACGTCAACAAAATTCCTACTTATGTGTATATTGGTTTTGAATTCATTTAGAGAATTCAGTAGGAATAAAACAGTTGACATATCAGTTTTAGATCTATTAGACCCTACTTGCATTGCAAAATCTTTTCCTTAAATATTTTCACAACAATTCATGAGACTAATCTCTGTAAATTAAATAATATGATGAATATCGTTTAATACCGAAGGTTGCTTTTGTTGCTATATTAATCAATTTTTTGTTGCCTTTCGCGTTTGCCTACTCCTTTTTGTTGACTCCTGCTAAATTCATCCACTTTTAAATGTTTATTGGGAGCTATTTTTAGGAATAAATACGAATAAAAATCACAAGAGAATATTTTCTAAAAAAGCTATGCATAATTATATGAATTTAATTATTTACTTAAATAATTGTTCGATGCTTCTTATTTCAAGTCATGTTATCAATTTTCTTTCTCAAAAGTAACTAATTGGATATACTTAATAAATATTCTTAAGATATTAACGTTCATCACGTAAAAGGATTGAAACATTTGATTTCGAAGTCGTCGTTTGTTTCGATCTTTTTTATTTCAATTTCAAATTTACTTTCGTATTTTTATGTTTTCCTCAATGCTTGACTGTCAAAAACTGCTTCAATTTATTTAGAAGGAAATCATGTTGCCTTTTCCTAAAGTTACAAGATTTTGATAAGCAAGAAAATGTAATTTTGAACTTTAGCTCACTTATTTTATTTATTCCTTACATGTTAAAGAATGAAGTGAAATAGAAATTGAAAAAAACTACACCAGAATATGTTTCTAAAACATATAAAACCTCAAGCGCTTTTATACCTTCTCAAGTGACGCTACGTTTTGTATCCATCGGAACGAAATCTGTGCATAAACCCTTGAGGAACAACTTAAGGAATCCTCTTAAGTTCTTATGCAGTTATTTTCCCCAGTTGCGATATTTCGAAAGATTTACTTAGCATTTACTCAGCTTAAATTGCATTTAAGAGCCTAAATGATTCCCCAATATTTGTTGAGTAACATAAGAAACTTCTAAAGCAAAATATTTCTGTTAACCGAAACTCAAGATGAGTCAATAAATTCCTTTCAAGCTCCAGAAAATTAAATGCATAACTGAATAATGCATTGAGTCTGAAACATAAAAAGCAATAAATTGCAAAAGCTAGCTGAAACATCGAAAAGAAATGAACTGGCCAAACATTTTTATAGAATCCCAACCCATATTTGCAATCAGTGATAGAAAAATGCTCGATCCGAATTTTTTTCAAAAATGGTACTGAGCAAAGACTACCTTTTTCATACATGGGAGAAAAATCGGCAGTAAGGTAGAGAATCATAATTATCTCACCTTTCTCCAAAGAAAAACTTGCATTTCCAAGAAGTTGAAATAGTTTCCTTGACTGTATATTTGATTTAATTAAGAAGGAGATTGGTAAGAAATGAATATATTATCCAATGCCTAGAGAATGAAATAATCAACTTCGTAAAATTTCACTCTCATTCAAAGAAAGAAAAAAAATTTATTTAATAAAAGATTTATGCGACTTGGTTTGCGGTTTTCAATTACTTCAACTTGAAACTTGTTTCTGGGTATTTTTAATCTATATTTCAGCAGAAATAAAAGCAGAATCAAAATAAAGCAGAAGTAAATATTTTTAAAAAAATATTTCGGAATGTTGACACAAACCTGAAAAAGCACTTTTTTAACAAATATAAATGAAATGAATGAAATAGCTTATAATAAGGCTATTGACAGAGATGAAACGTACATCAGTTGGTTTGTCTGTCGATACTGCCACTCCCCCTTTATTGATTTTAAGGAAACCGCTTGATTTTGACTGAATTTTTGTTTTAAATCTTCCATAAGAAAATATCAGTTGTTTTTTTAGTTTTCAATTTGAATGCACTTATATTCATTTCTAAACAGGATATAATATTTTAATCGCATAATGTCTGGAAATATTTTTTTCTTCTGAGTTAAATACGGGTTTTTTTTTTTTTTTGTGTTTTTTTTTTTGGAGAGATTTCATTAGAAATTTGGCAGGAAAACGAACACCCGGATAGCAAGATTCATTTACTTGTTCATATACGTATTTTCATAGAGCTATGAAATTTAAAAGCTTTGACATTAGAGCCTCCGTAGAAAACTTGGAAACTGGCATTGGCGGAATTACCTAATGTTAAAGAAAAAAAAATTAACCTTATATCACAAAATGCGGCGGAGGTATCCCGACCAGTTAGACAACGGGCTTGATAAGTGAAGGGGTCGCGAGTTCGATATTTGGCAGATCAAAGACCTAATGGTTACACTGACGCAAATTAATTCTACTGTTCTTCAAGATCCTATTGCAAATAATACTGCTCAAAGTGCTGGATGAGGGGTTGGTTCCGGAAAAAAAATGCTGAAATTTTGATTATTAATGTTTTCATCTATCGTGTGTTGTCTCAGCTAAGTCGGACAGCCATCCTCTTGGGTGTTCAAGTCTCAGCAGAAGCCGCTTTTCTCTGCCTCAAATCCAGTAATTACTCCCACTTTAGCTAGACTTAAGTAACAAAAACCATCATAATACAAGATGAAATTTTCACCGATTGAAACGAAAGTATAATCATCTTAAGCAAATTTTCGATAGCAATAAAAAAATTGAAAGCCGTGAGTGTCTTTTTGATTAAAACTTGAGAATGTGGGCAATTATTGAATTAGACACAGAACCTTGACTAGCCTGGTTGTCTCGAAATCGGAGGGTCACGGTTTCGGAGCCCAAACACCCACTGAGATTGCGCGCTTGTTGAATCCGTGGGTTCGAAAGTCATGCGATCAGTCACCATGGATGCAGAGGTTTTTTTTTTTTTTTTT
The DNA here is from genome assembly GCF_026930045.1 of Uloborus diversus. Lineage (NCBI taxonomy): Eukaryota > Metazoa > Arthropoda > Arachnida > Araneae > Uloboridae > Uloborus > Uloborus diversus. The sequence goes on along the minus strand of NC_072740.1, from coordinate 9,313,160 downwards.
TTTTTTTTTTTTTTTTTTTTTTTGTGCGGAAACCGGTCTTCCATTTTAGAACTGCCTAAATTGAGGAGGTGGTGCTCCCATCTAACAAGGTCAAAGTCTCACCTCTTCCCATATCATACCTCACTTTCTCCTGAACAACCTTGCTTTGCTGCACGAAGGAATCAACAACAACACTTTAACAACAGCACATCATATTTTTTTCGACGTGCCACTCATAACAAACATAAAACGAAAAGGTACAGAATTTTGTATTCAATGGCAAAGAAAAATTAATCAAACTACTTAATTAAAATTAAAAACTTTATGTCTTCTTCCAAGCACGGAGAAATTTGTATTTAATGATACCATAGAAGTTTATAAGTTTAATTTACGCCATTATGAATGAATTATTAAAATATATGAAGCTTATATTTCGCTAATTTATTTTATTGAAACACTTGTGTTTTGAAGAGAAAAATTAAATTATTTTAATCATATGACAATAGAACTCCTTTTTTTAAATTTTATTCTCAATAATAGCCGGGGAAATAATAATTCAAAGTGTTTCGGTAATACTAATATCAGCCTATTTTCAGCCTCATTTGAAAAAGTAGAGTTAATTGTTTTTGAACAAACTTTTTGTAAAACTATATACGAAGAAAAATTTTAATTCAAAACAGTTAAATTTAATACAAAATGGTTCTCAGTCTCAAAGAAATATGTTGTCAACTAAAGAAAACTTAATTAAAAACAAAATTTGGTGCCTTATATAATAAGTGCTCTTACTAAGAAACACAAGTAGTTACCACATGATAGACAAATTCCGTTTTCCCTTTTTAAGTAACAATGCATATTTTCTGCACCATTTTTATTTCAACATTTTCAAAGTTTAGCTGTGCAAGCCAAAAATATGGGACTAAATTTATGAAATAATGATCCTTCCACAAATCTAAACTAAAGTCACTGTCACACGGAAAATTTAGAGAAAATTTTTCAGAATATCATAATGCATAAATATGTATGAAAAATGTTGTATCTCTCAAACAATGAAAATGACACTTCTTTCTTCAAAAGTAACACAAAAAATGTGTTACATTTTATTTCATAAGCCCAATTTTTCTTCCATTTAGATGGAGCCGAACGTGTTTCAGCTTAAATGTAACTCGAAGACTTTCTACGAAGCACTTATGTATTGCATTTACCTTTATTGTAAGCACATCATTTTTTTTTTAAACTTTACTGTTAATATAATTTTTTTTTCTTTTTTCCTTTGTATTCGCGAAAAAATTTTCACTCAAAAATCGGCCTTAATTTCCATTTTTCTCACCCCCGAATAAATGTTGAGTGTTTTTTTTCGACAACACCACACGTGGATATATGCCTAGAAACGTACAGACACCTGAAATATCCATTTTGACGACCCCCGAGTTAATTACAACGAATTTTCTCGTGACGTCCGTATGTACGTATGTATGTGCGTATGTTTGTATGTATCTTGCATAACTCAAAAACGGTATGTCCTAGAAAGTTGAAATTTGGTACGTAGATTCTTAGTGTGGTCTAGTTGTGTACATTCTCTTTTGGTTACATTCGGATGTTCCTAAGGGGGTCTTTTGCTACTTTTTGGGGGGAAATCATTGTTAATTTCGATGTAAACTCAAGTGGTGTTATAATTTGTCTGGCACTTGGCGGTATATCGCCAGTCTTTTGGTCGCCAAGTTTTGTCGCCAACTTGGCGACAAATTTGGCGTTTTTTTTTTAATTTAGCTTCAATTTGGCCCCTGTTGGTGATACTTAGAGAGTAAACAATTGAATTACATTAAAATTGCCAATAATGTGGAAATGACATTAAGTCGGAGTAAAAGGAAGTCATGTGATGCACACATCAGCTCGTGTGTCATTGTACTACAAACTTAGAAGCTAAATTTCGAGTACAGATGTATTTCAAAAACTGACGCGCAAAACTTAAGAAGGATTCATGAACCTTAGGCCTTGTACATTTTGGACAACCGGCGAACCCGGACGGTTGATCACGTGACGGTTAATGACGTCAGCGGTTAGTATTTTCTTTTTTCCGGTTGCAATTACGAACGCTTTTGTTTAAGGTGCGGATTCTTGAGCAGACAAATGGTCCACACTCTTTTAGGACTTAAATTTAAGCTAATGACTTATAATTGGTTTAAAATGTCACGTGGTCTCCTTAGTCGTCATCGAGATGCAGTTACTCTGGTCATGACCGGTCGGTCGACTGGTGAAGCTATTTGAATGATTTATGATACTTACAGCAAAACGGTTGCTCTATTAAAGCGCTTCAAACTAGCAAACATAGATCATTAGTTAACCTGTGGCCGAATCCAAAAGTGGCCTCATTCTTCTTTAGCGTATTGACTAACAGATTTGAATAATCAATTTCTTCCTTTTAGTAGCCACTGAAACGATTAGCATTTCGCCTTTCTTCCCTGCGCACTTTACATAGCATCATCAACCTGTTAACTAACACCTTAACCCATGTGTTTTGCTTTTTGTCCTTTTGAAGGAATCCAAACGTGTATCTATCCATGCTTATCGAGGTTTAAAGCTTTCGTGCAGCTTTACTCATATATATGTACTCGAATTTTTAAAGCAAAATTCAATGCTGGCAAAATAAACAAAAGACAGATCCAGACATTTTTCAGTGAGGGGATGGTTGATTTTTTAACTTACCTCATACAATGCATTTGATTAGGGGAGGGGGGGGGGTGCAATATTTTATAATTAGCACAAAAAAAAAAAAAAAAAAAAAAAAACAACAACCATACATATATAGGGTTTTTCAATAAATATATCAAGCGTTTTCTATTTCATGTGATGGAATGTGGGGCAAAGTGAAATGGTGAAATATTTACTGCGCTTTTAGCGCCAACTGTCTGGTAATATTTTAGCTCTATAGAAGCACATGTAGTCTCTTCCAGTCAGAAAAAAAAAACTGCCGAAGATTAAAGCATATGATAATAGAGGTAATTTTCCAACTCATATTGTAATATTTTGTTGCAAGTCAAAAAAATTATTTTCGTTATTATAAAATGATACAGTTCTTGTTATTAACATTTTAAGTATAAATTAAAACTTTCTAACATTCGATGCCGTATTTATTTAGTTAATATTAAATTTATACGAGTTTGAAATATTTTGTACCATTAGTCGAGTACATGCAGGGCAAATTGGATGGGGCAAAGTAAAATAGTTTCATTCCGTTTACTCATTCAATAAATCCCTTACGTATTCATTTATTTATTGTTTCGTTTCCATTCCTTCATCTAGTTATTCACTAATTTATTCATTCATTTACTAATTTTTTTATTCATTCACTCCTTTACTTAATCATTAATTTTACTTCATATTTTCATGCATTCATTTGTTCAATTATTCGTTTATTTTTTCATTTTTTTTTCATTTATTCATATAACATTTTATTTATTGATTCATTTGATAAAAATAAACTTTATAATCGAATTGAAAAGATTTCATGAGAAAATTATTTTACTTTTCACTTTTTCCCATAAAAAGTGGGAAATGTTTTCACTTTTTTTAAGGCGCAAATTTACTGCTAAAAATTTTTTAAAAATGATGTTGCAAAGCAAGTTTTATTATAAAATACAATGTATCGTAATTTTCAAAACAAATTTCCAATTCGTAAATTTTGAAAAAATTCCATTATCACTTTGCCCCTCATTCCTTTACTTGCCCTCGGATTTATTGTTGCCTGTTTTCTGTTTCTTAGCACATAGTCTGTTTTTCGCCTTCCTATTCTTTTATATCCGAAGGATAAGTCACTATACATAATATATGGTTTGCTGCTTCGCTTGTATGTTTTCTCATTGGTGAGAACTATATCTTGAGTATCCATCGTAATGTTTCTTACATCCCGACCGTTTACCTTGCGCAAATCCACCCTCGCCCCAAATAGATAAAAATAGCTAAAAAGTGAGCATGTCATTAAACCTGCAACTTGTTTTGTGTACATTAAACAAGGTCCGATTTTGCAGTGCACACTCTAAACAATTAGCAGAGGTTTTTTTTTAGTTTTTCCCATCCATTATTTTTTTTCAGTTGCAAAACAAATCTTCATGAAAGGCTTCAGTTGAGAAGACAACTGGAAACCTAACTGCAGAACTTCAATGATATAGATAACAAAAATCGACAATAATATCACAAAAAGAAGGGCGTAGTAGGATCTTCGGTACTTTATTTTGCCGAACAATTTCGAAATTACTTAGCTTTCTCTTGAATGTTATCTCGTAAAACAAGCAACAGTGCTATAAATGGATTGTAGTCCCAAATGACTGAAGTGAGGGGCTAAGTTTTGTTTTCTTTTGTTTTTAAATAATTTTTTGCAAACATTAAAATTATCTCTCAATATTCGACGTTTTCTTTAATGTATTATTTTCACCTATCTAATGCTAGACTATAATGTAAGAGAAAAGGAATATGTATAGTAGCGGAAAAGTAGAGAGGATTGTCCTCCTTTTCACAAATAATTTTTTTTTTTTTTGATAGTTAGAAAATCTCTCAATTGACGTTATTTGTTTCCTTATATTTACTGGCAAACTTTTTACATAATTGTTTTTTTCATTTAACTTAAACATTATCTTTTAATTGCCAATTTTCAAGAATTTCCAAACTGGGTCACACCTCCCCACTCGAGAGAGGTTTGATCCACAGAGATCAAAAGTTCTAAAAATGATGCTGAAAAAATAAAATGTCTAATCAGATGCTATAACAAGGTACCGGCAATAATTACATCTAAGGAAATACCATAAATTGCTAAATTACATTAATTTGAATCAGCAGATTATGATGGCTAGAAATGTCACAGTCAAATTTAGTTCTCAAAGCAAGTCTGTCGTTGTCTCTAACTGATCATTGGATGAGGATGCTTAGTGACATCTTTCAGGCACTATTGCAACATCTTTTTCAAGACGTATAAAGCAAGTTGTTCAGAAGTCTTTGAAGTATTCATCTACACCACTTGAGATGCGAAATTATTTTGGTTTTGATTCATTATCTGAAGACAAATCTAATCTTCCCCCTGCTGTTTTTTTCCGGGTATTTTTCTTAACGTTATGAAAATTTTTCTTTACGTTTTGCAGTTGTGCATCCTTCCGATATTAGCTTTGGGAAGGGTATCTGCGACGATAATTGGTTCGTTACATTTTTTGCCACATTTGCCTTTTCTACGTCCTTATTTTATTGATTTTTATAGTATAAAAGTCATAAAGACTGGCAAATATAATTGAGAAAAGAAGATATGGGTTAAGTATCTAAATAATTTTGCTAACAAATGAGAAAAGCGGTTTGTGTTAGTTTTATCAGACATACTTGTTAACAGATAGTGCTTCAAAAGAATATCAATTGACTTATTGTAAGTTAATTTTTTAAAAAAAGTCTTTCATTTAAATTAAAAAAAAAATCTTTTTAAAACTAGTTAAATGTTGTATACAATTCACAAACTGTTACACCCTTAAATTAAACTAAATGGGAATCTTTGAACCGGATCAAACTTTCCAGATTTGATGTGGGTCATACCTTTCTTAGTAGGTATTTTAGCAAAAACAAATTGAAAAACGCATTTATACAAAAAGGGAAAGTAAAAAATAAGTTTGAAGTGTTTTAGTACATAAATTTGAGAACACATATAATTTAGTTTACTTTTTTTTTACGTTAATGAAGCACAGGAGCGAAGACATTCTATATGATTGCTCCTTAATTCTACTTCAAAATGGCTAACACGTAGAACCAAGAGAGCGCCATAACTTCTTCAATAATTCATTAAATTTCTTTTTTAAGGCATCATTTAAAGATTTTGTTCACTGCTTTTGGCCTAAACTAAACAGGCTACTCACATTCAGGTGGTGTTTGGAACAAATGAATGTATTCCCTAATTTCTTAAGCAATGCTTTAATGTATAGGATACCGTGAGGAAGCAGTATTAGCTCAGATGGTTAGAGCATCGTGTTAATGACTCAAAAATGGTGGGCTTGTTCCTCCGTAGGACAGAAAATGTCACTTTTGAATAGCTTTTTTTCCTCGAAGTAATTTTGATTTAAATTTCCAAGAATATATAAACCAAACCCAATGCAGGATTCTGAACTATAATTGTGTTGTTGCATTCAAATCAAAAAGAAAACATTCATTCAAGCATGATAAATTGCTGTATCATAAGTAATGCTTCTTAAGGATGTTTAGTTTCAATTTTTTTATTTTTGTAGGTGCTTCCTCCAAAATACAGGGCTTTATATTTTTTGCACTATAGTTTTAAAAATGTTTTTGTAATAGTGGCTAAATTATAGTTAAACAATATACATGGTGTTCATAGTTAAACGACACTACTTTAAAATTGTCTAGCAGCGAAACCATTGCTCGAGAAATTAACGAACATTTGTATAAAACATAATGAAGGTATGGGAATTTGTTTAAGCAAATTAAAAAAAAAAAATCAAAATTTCACCGCCAGAGGACGTTTATAATGAAATACATTGCTACCCGATCGTCAAACATGATCTTAGACCTTAAAAGTGCGATCAACTGTAGAAAATGCTATCTCACGATTCCTGAAGGTAGACGAAAATGATCGCCGCCATGTTCAACATGTTTTAATGCAAGATTTGTTTCAAAACCAACGTAAATGTATAATAAATACGTAACTCTCTTAAAAATACACTCTCTGGAGGCGAAGTTTTGAGCTAATTTTTTATTCGCTCTATCTAATTTCTCATCCATTTATAATGATGTATACAAAACTGCGTTATTTTCCGAAAAATAGTTTCATCGATAGACAAAATAAACGTATAACATTTAGTAATGGACACCTTGTACATTAAAAAAACGTTTCAAGTAAGTTGTTATTTATTTAAATTTACTTACCTAATAAAAATAAGAATAATAAACAAAGCAGCACTTCAAAAAGAAAGTCCTGTTTATGAATCCCAATCAACATGAAAACAAACAAAAAAAATAAAAATATTCAGTGATATATGTGTGTGCGACAGTTTGTAGAGCGTATTCCGGGAAAACGATAAGGTCCAGAAACATGAAAATTGCCAAACAGGGGTACTTTTGTCGACCTTCTATATTTCATCACCCGTTTTTTTTATACTTAGAAACAAAGAATTAACAGTTTCATGTAATTTTTCTTACTTTTTACCCCACAGATCCCGAACTAACTGTTATAAATCTTAGTGTGATCTTATAAATAGCGAGACTTATTTTTACTAGTTTTTTAATGTTAAGAATACATGGCAGCGAAAACTCCAGTAAAAGTATTCAGTTTCAGTTAAAAAATATTTATATGGATGTGAGTTATTCGATGCATACCTGTACAAATGATGAAATAAGTTGATTGTGTAGATAAAAGTAACCTCCGCGAAATGCGTTTAAGCAGTCGCCGATTGCGGCATTTTTGACGTAAAAGGTAAACGGCATAAAAACAAGCCATCTACCTGCCAAGGCGACTAGTTTTATTCATAATATCAGCAGTGGAGAAATTTAACGTGTAGTGCCGCTTGTATAAATAATTAAAACACTATACATACTAGAACTGAGGTCATTTTCATATTAAGCGAGTACAAATTCTATAGGATTTGTTAAAAAAAGATAACGACAACTAAAAATGATTACCTATGAGTAGAAAACTTTAAACAATGCTTAAAATTTATATAAAACAATAATAAATTTACCGAACTAATTCCGGTAACAAAAGTAGTCCTTCTATCAACGAAAATAATTGAAATTCGCAGATTCTCTTGAATGTCGCACAAGTATTTTTATTTATTTTTTTCGCATTTCAAAACCAGTAACCTTGTAAACCCAAAGTACGTGCCTGCACTTAACTTTCTTAACAACTTATTGGTAACTTTCTTTGTTAAGCAGCAAGTTATCACCCTTTAGCCAGAGCTAAGGTAAAACTACATACAATATACTGACAGCCCAATTATGCTATCCAGAGAATGCATTTTTGTTCTTGTTATGGACTCATGAGTTTGGAATAGACACTAACCGAGCTGAAGGCAAATTCCATCTCAGAGAAGCTGAGAACGCCAACAAACTGGTAGCTTAAGTAGAAAAGAGTAATTTTATGACTCAAAACTTAAATGTAGACTCTTTAGCATTTCTTAAAATTCCCCCCCCCCCCCCAAAAAAAAAGCTATGTGAATTACTGAACAGCAAAGGACCTCTGTGTCAAATTCGGCAAAGATCCGACATTTACTGTATTTTTATAGAAAACACACAGCCATTTTTATATATAGATGCGTAAAACAATTCACTTTTATGGTATATTTTTAAAATGAGTTTGAAATGTGTACCTTATTTCAAGATATTTGATACGTTCAGTAATTAAATATTATTCTTCAATAATGTATTATCGTACAATTCTTGCATAGCATGATATTTTTAATACCAGTACTAGCCACTTAAAAATTTCCATTTATATTAAAGATTAATGAACTGGAGTTGAGGTGTTTGCATGTAAATTACTATCTCAAAATTCACTGTGCGCCAAAAAATTTCCGATCGATTTTTTTTTCTCTTCTTCTCCTCTTCCCTCCTTCTTTCCTTCTCTATTTTTTCCTAGTTTCTGATGAAATTTATACGGAGTTAGAGTAAGTAAAAATCAAAATTTTCAGTCTTAATTTTTGTTTTAATAAAGGAAGTTAGTTACCTTGAATACAAATTTTGGCTGAGAGTCTGTAAAAAATATAGAAAATCCTATTTCAAAAAACAGATATAGATGAAGTACTATGTATGGATATATAACAATTCAGTTTACTGGATAAACGAACAATTTACTAGATAAACCATAAATCGGTCAGTACGTAATTATATAATCACAAATAAAATCAACCCTCTCGGAAAATCATTCTTCCTGTGCTTTAATAAATAAAATAATTAAATTTAATAATTAAAAGAAAACGATTGTACTCACATCTTTTAATAAACGGTTAATAAAGGGAAAAGTAACTTCAACTATTATTTAATATTGTTTTTACAAATATTGGCAACATAAATGTTGCTAATGTGGATAAAAATTACCTGATCTAACTCAAAGGCTAGGTTCGTTTTAACTTTTGCTCTGTAACAAATAATTTTACAGCTAGATAGATCGCTCTCACTATGCTAAAAGGTTACGTCTAGAGAATAAAAACGCTAGCTACGAAAAATAAAGATTTGGTAAATAAAATATTTCCCAAAAAATATTTAAATAAATCTTTTAATCGATATGTGTTCTAATTCTATCTCCATGTAACATTTGACCTATATTGGTGAAAAATAAATTATACACACAAACAAGAAATTATTTTCTTGTAATATTTTAACAAATAAAAGTAGCCTTATGCGTGGTAAAAGGGAAAATATTCATAAAACAGTAAGCTATATTCTTATTTCAGAGATTTTCACGCTTAAATGTATCAAAAATATTATTTTTAGGCTTTTAAAGTGCTATATTTTTGCAGAGAAATAATCATGAAAGTAAGGGGTGGGTGCCATTTAGATGTGTTTTGTCTGACATTCCGTCACAAAGAGAATTTTATCGTGAACTTGAAATAAATAATTGGTTTTCATAGCATTTTATAACCTGAAAAAAGGATCTTTTTAAAATGTGCATTTTAGGCAAATTTGTGAGCACTCACAGAAGAAATATAATTAAAGCTGCCTTTGAACTTTTTTTTAGATTCAAATTGGTGAAATTCCTAAACTGCGGTTTTAGACTACATTTGATCGATTAAGGGGAGAGAGTCATGACTCCCACGCTCCCCTCCCCCTTCTGGATTCGCGCTTGGTGAAAATAAACGTATGATGCCTCGAAATAACTGTTATTTGTATTGAACTATGTTGATTTCAAATAGGAAACTTGTGCTGACGGAAACTAAAAGTAATTTTAATTTTCCTGGAAAGCAATCAATGCCAACTATTATTGGTTCATCAAGAAAGAATTTCCTTTCCGAACATAAAAAAAACAGGTACTAGTGTAATTAATTGACCACACTTAACATGTGTTCATGTATGATGCATATCAATACACTGCTGGTTTATTAATGTATAATCACGATAACTAATATTGTAATAACTCATAAATAATTATTCTTTTAGTATTTAACCAAAATATTAGCTTAACATTTAAGATAAAAATAAAAATTCAATTTTTGTTAAACAGTAGGAATAATTTTTATTTGTAAAATGCTGTTACTTTACTTAATGACCGAGAAAAAAATAATTAATAATATTTTACGCAGTTCCAAGATAAAACTTGTTATCCACATTTGGTTTATAAAAAAATAATAAGTTTATTTTAAAAAAGAAGTACATTTTTTCAAACAAATGTTGATCGAATAAATGTTCTACTTGAAAATATATTTTAAAAAACATATTACGTGTGAGAACGAATTTTCTGCATCTGATCAATATAAATCTAAACTAGATTATTAATTAAAACCAATTCAAGAATTAAAACACCTCAGCTAATATTAATTATTTACAATAAATATCTTCTTTTGCATTGAAACAATGCTAAAATATGTAATCTAATTTAGTAATGAATCAGAACTATTGAGTAGTTAATGCTAATAAAATCCGAAATCAGAACTCAAAATGTTTTTTTAATTTATATGCATTGCATTTTAGAACTCACTCTTGGTTTTTTTTCTAATGTTAATTAGTACCTGAAAACGAGACCATTAACCAAAATCATGCATGTTATTAGCGATAAATTTTTATGAGAGTGGATCTCATTGCTACACATAAAACTATCTTTTGAAAATAAAGTCAACTGTAAATCATTTTATGCTATTTGCAATTATAAAGTTAGAAGTTTGGAATATTTTAGGTAGTTCAGTTTTTGTTTCGCCAACCGCACAAAAACATCAGTTTTGCAAAAGCAAAGGATAGATTATAAGCTCCAAATCAATAACATTTGGGTATGAAGGCATATCTATGTGTTGGCAATTTCAATATATGGTTACCATGAAATATCCAACGCATTAAATAAGAAATTGATTTTTTTTCAGATTTCTGATATTCTAAGTTGTGGAATTTTTAGATATGATCGTATTCTATCGATACTTTAATGTTGATAAATGTTTAAATTTGGTCTAAGTTTTTTTAAGGTTTTTTATTTTTATTTTTTAGCCTGTTTTCTTTGATTGCAACTTTTCTCTTTATATTTAAGCAATTCTAGTAACAGAAAAACTAATACACGTATTTTAAAATAATAAAAATTGAAAAATATTTGACAGATGTAAATAGTACTAACTACATCTTATTCGCTTCTATCTTTTATAAAAAAAAAAATAATGTTTAAAAAGGTATACAATAACATTTTTATTTGAAAAAAAAGACAAGTGTCTTATAAATTTAATTTCATATCCATATTTATTTATTTAGTACTATAATTACATAATTAAGAGCGAAAATAAAAATGAAAAGCGTAAACTAATCATTTAAAGCAGGACTGAAAGGAAATATTCAGGTATATAAATATATTTTAAAAATACATTTCCATAAAACACCTAAAAATGCAGATTGTTTTCGATTTATTCTAGCAATTACTTTCATTCTTTTTTAGAAATGTAATTTAAAGGCACGTTTTAATTTATACAGAGCAAGTTAAAATATATATATAGAAGTATAAAACTTATTCAAGAGTTACATGTATCAAATGTAATATACCTCTCGAAAATGTTGAGTAAAAATCTAGCTATTGTGCAGTAGAAATGCATTGACTAGACTTAAAATGCTGACCAAATTTCATTGTTTGACTGTTAAGTAATGATCAGAGAAACATTGCAACTTATATAACTATCTTTCACTTTAAATTTTAGATTTATAAGCAATATAAAAGAACATGATATCTTTCTATCGAGTATCTTTACAAAAATGAGAATTACGTTTGAAATTGTAAACAAAAATATTAAAAGGTGAATAAACTTTTTCTTCCACATGATCTCATTTTTATGTTCCCAAAAAAATTTAGGATCTTAAAGCTTTTTAATGATGATGTTGCAAATGGTTCCTATAAGATTTCCTTCAAAGAATTTCTGTCGTTAAGCTGAGGATTTTTTTTTGGATATTAATGTAAAAAACAAAACTGTTTTCATTACAATATAGCATTGTGTTAAACCTATATATTTTTAGACCGCAACATGAATCAAAGCATCATTTTGGTACATATTTGAGTGTGTTCCAACAGAAAAGAAGCACTAGTATACCAAAGATAATTCTATTTAGCAGAAAGAGGTGAGCAAGTACATATACGTACTAAAAAGAACATAATTCTTTAATGTCGCTTCCATATTTCAGTATTAATATCTCTAAAACAATTTAAGAGCAATACTTTACTTCACAATCTTTCTCTCTTAAGTACTTTTTCTATTTTAATTTTGACACAAAAATGCACAAATTTTTTTCAAATTATTTTGGATATATTTCAAGAAATACTTGAGTTGATCAAAGGACTAAAGATCAAAGAAAAACATTTAAATGTTTTTGAACCTTAAAATATCCCAGCTATATTTGAAAATAAGAAACTGGTGTGAAGTTATTAGAAATAGCTTCATAATTTAAAAAATCGAAAAAGATCCAGCATTCAGAAAAACAAGCAATTAGGCAGTGAAATCAATTCTGAATAAGATTGCTCCCATAAAAATATTTTCAATTTCTTCCAAAATTCTTGCATTTTTTTCTGATGAAATGAAATTTAGCAGATCATCCTTATGAATATCATCTAAATATATTTACCCCTCTTAATTTCGGGAGTAACAGGATGTGAGAATTGTGATGTAGGGAAAAGTGCATGCAAGGTTAGTAAACAAGGGGTTGTACTTACGCAGGGCGTTATATCGTCGGATGATGTTCTCCAGGAAAGTGTTCTGTGGTGCGACGAGTCCTCTCCGCCCCCCAGGCATCTTGACATTACGATCCCGCCTGCTCTTTCGCTATCTAGGTTCACCCACCGAGACTCTCCTGCGAGGTAATTTTTCGCGTACTGCTATGCATCGCTATGCCTCAGGTGTCCTCTCTGTTCTTGCATCACACACGTGCCGAATCCTACGACCCGACTCAGCCATGCCGACTGAGTACGGCCTCCTTGGTTAATCCAATTAGAAAAACGACTCTGGAGGAATTCCGACACTTGCGCCTGCTGGCTCCGACCACCGCCAAGGTTTACCGCAACAAAGCGATCCAGCGCCAAATCCCGTCGCCAACTGCCAATGGCCGACGCACTGATCGAAATAGGAAAGGCTGAACCTTCCGAAATGCTCATAGGCCGCACGTATGGGAAACGCCAGCTGGATGCTCAGCCTTAAATACACCCCCAGATTCAGCCGCTGCCAATTGTCTTTGCTCAGTGCCGCTCATGTCTTGGGTCACAGACTCTTTCATAGCCTCACGATCATCTGACTTCTTCTAGGCGGTTTTTTCCTCCTCTTCCGCCAATGTTGATATTAAAACCTGCGGGGGATATTTTGCAAGATGATTTCTTTTTTTTAAATATATGTACCAGAAATGACAGCCAAATGTATTTTTTGTTTCATCTGAGTCTTTCATATAACTTTCGGATCAATCAATTTCCCGTCATTCGTTTCGAGTAGCTAGCTACAGCTTTTTTTTAATACACATTTTTATTTTTAAAAAATGCACAAATTCATTCACAAAAATACGCTTGTTTTTTCAAGTGGATGAATCCACACTAAAATACTGAGCATACTCAAGTTTAAGCAACTAAATATACTATTAGATAAGATAGGTTATTAATAAAAAAAAATTAAGAAAAGATGCTTTTAAAAATTTATTGTTTTCTGTTTCTCTTCTTTTCACAGAATTAAAGCTATATCCTACTCAATTTTAAAATTGTTATATTAGTAAGATCATAATGCCTTTTTTTCACTTAAATTGAAATCCTTTCTTTCGACAGTGCCACGTAGCATGGCCATTTCTTACACCTACAGGTTAAATAAGACAAAAACTATTGATAAGTCGCAGACAATTTTAGACTTTTTCCTGACAGTAATGTGAGTAATGTAGAGTGTCAATCTCCTTAACTCATAGAATCAAGTTTGAAAGCAGACTGTTGAGAAGGCATAGATATTATTTCTACATAACTCAATCACGGGAAATATAATTTACTCTAAAGAAAGATTGCTAGATTCATAGAAAAATTATTTCGCGAAAACATTTGTTTTGAGGAAAGACATTCATGCAAATACTAAAAGCAAATCAAAAAGATACTTTTTGCGCAAAAACTCTCTAAGTTTTAAGTTTTGCTTTTGATTGTTGCTAATGAAAGAGCTGGTAAAGCTTTGTACGTAGTTGGAGCAAGTATCGTGATGCATTTAGTTAACATAAATATACATATTGTGCAAGTAAAAACTCTGGGGTATATTATAAAAAGACTTGAATTTTTTTATATGAGCGCAGCTTAAAATATGCTATAAAAGTCATTTTTATTAAGAAGATACCTTCCAAAATGAAAACAAGTTTCAAAAGCAAGCACAAAAATTCCCATAACATGATTTTAAAAATAATGTTGCCAATTAATTATTCAAAAAAATTATCATTCAGTTAAAATAGATATATTTTAATAACCATAAAATCTTATAGAGAAAAACATTTTAAAAACACAAGCAGATAATCTTGTGATTACGCCTCCAGTGTGATAGGTAAGATCCAATTTATCTTTGACGAAAATGCATGAAAAATGGATATTATCTTACGCGAAGGAATGCACAATATTAGATTAAAAAAGTAATTTGTTTACTAGATTTGAGACAATAGGAAAAGTTTTCACTTGTTAATTGTTGTCTTGCATACGAGCAGAAGAAAGAAACAAATTTCAAATATTTTTCTCTACTAACATAGTTTAATTGTTTATAAAGTGTAAAAAATTATATCGGAAGTGCATGTCATCATTTTTTAATTAAATTTGATGAAACAAGACCTAGTTTTTTTTGTCCTTATATATCAGGGTTCTAGTGTGAAGAAAAGACAATTTGAAAGAAAACCACGAACTAGTTAAATATTAGAAGTAAATAAGTGGCAATATTGTTTTAATACAAGCTTTTTTTGACATTCAAAGCTTCCTTAATCAAAAAATGTGTTGTATTTTAATACAATAGTGTTTTGTGTATTGCGCAAAAATAATAGGCAAAAAAAATTTATAATCATAATAAATAAATAAATAAACAGAAAGATAAAGAATTGAGCAAAATGTTTTGACTATTTTTGTCTGGCCAGTCAAGTAAATTTCTCTAACTCCATATGCCTGGGTTGAGGTGGGTTGCTATAGATTAATTTCCAAAAATAAGTCACAAAACCTTACAGTTTTGAAAATCGTAAACTATAATTATTTTTTAAGATAAATATATCTTACATTGATCGCATTTCATTAGCACGAAGAAGCCAAACACTGCGTCTGTAAAGTTGATTAATTTATCCTGATAGTATTAGAGCAGTGGAACACGAATTAAAGCATACGAAAACGGCATACCCTGATGGTAGAATCGCATTGCTAGAAACGTAAAAACTGTATTTATAACTAAATGTATTGTAATTGTCTTCATAATCGTAGATCAGTAATTATGTTTCTAAAAATATAATTAGGCTATCTACAAGTAAATTGCAATAGGTCCAAACTAAAAGAAAAAAAATAATTATTCGTTTTGAAAAATATTTTTTCAATTATTTGAAAATTAAGAGACTTTACAACAATCAGCATTTAATAATTCTGTTCCTAAAAATTACTTTAGGCTATCTAATTATTAAAAATAAAGTATAAAATAAAAGAAAAATTATGAACGTTTTTTTGAAAAATATATTTAACTATTTGAAAATTAAAAGCTATTATTACAATCTGCAGTGAGAGTATTTTTTATGTATAAAATTCAGTATAAACGATCGTTAACGCACACACGTATTCCGATGCAAAATAAAACATTAAAACCTTGTAAGATTAAATTTAAAATCCTGTATAAAACCATGTCCGATGTTTTACGTGTTTTCTGCTTTTAGTTTCTAAGCATCTTCATTACAATTGAAATGTCTTAAGTGAAAATACATTGCTGTTTAAAAAGAACAACCTGATAAGTTTTGTTATTCATTTATTTGTGTTTTTGTTATTTATGTTTCATAATCAAAATATAATATTATTCCAAAAGAATTGAACATTATGCTAAATATTATCAAATATTGTGTAAATATTTGTGTGAATTGATCTGCATTGGAAAAAAATAACGCATACATATTTAAAATGAAAATACACTCCAAACTTCTTTATGTTGGAAGAAAATTTTTTGTTAAGTTGTTACATACATACAGACAAAAAGGACTCCTACATATAGACAAAAATATTGCTAAAACCCCTTTTAATTTTAACTAGAAAGGCCGTTTGAGTTACGATTTCATAAAGTAAATGTTACGTAGATTATATGATATTCGCGACTTATTGCATCAATTGCAAAAAATACAGGTCACCAATACGGTGACCTGTATTTTTTGCAATTGATGTAATAAGTCGCGAATATCTTGAGACTTGGAGAGTAAAAAAATAATAAGAAAATTCAGATAAAAAAATAATTTTATAAAATGAACTAAGATAAAAATATTTTTCCTCAGAACCCTTGAAAACCAAATATTATTTTTTAATTAATATTTTTATCTATGAAATGATACTTAGTGGCTTATAAAGCAAAAGATTTGTCGTAAAATTTCTTAATTTTCAAACAAAATAAGTTTTTCAAAACGAAGAAATAATTTTTCTTTTAGTTTTTACCTATTGTGTTTTATTATTAGATTACCTAATGCAATCTTTATGAACGTTATTAGTGATCTTTCATTTAGTTAATGACGAAAAAAATTCCATACACGGTTCAAAAATAATGTTTATAAATTTATAAATAAATGTTTATAAAGGTTTTGACGTTTCTAGCAATGCGATTCCACCATCAGAGTATGTAGTCTTTGTATGCCTTAATCCGTGTTCCACTGCTCTAACACTCTCATAACAAATTAAACAACTTTACAGAAGCAGTATTGGGGGTTTCTGCGCGCTTGCGAAATTAAATGTGATCAATGTGAGATACATATTTATCTTAGAAAATAACTGTATAAAATACGAGTTTAAAAACTGTTTCGTTATGTAACCCAATTTTCGGAAATTAATCTATAGTTAACCGAATTCAATCCTAGCATACAGACTTAGTCAGAGCAATTTACTTCGCTGGCCGGACCAAAATATCTACTTTTTTCTGTGTTAATTTATTTATTTATTATTATTATAAATATTATTGTGTATTATTTTTGCTTTTTTGCGCAATACAAAAAACACTATTGCAGTAAGTATAGCACAATTGTTGATGAAGGTGGTTTTGAATGTCAAAAAAAAGCTTCTATTAAAACAATATATTGCCACTTATTTACTTCTAAATTTTATTTCTTGGGTTTTTTTTCAAATTGCCTTTTCTTCACACGCAAACAAAATTACAATAACTCTATCTTTTTATAATAATGAAAAATGTTTTTGAAAAGTAGCAAAAAAATACAATATGTGAATCGAATTTGGAAAATTAATTGCATTTTTATGTACCTTGATCTTGTGAGCTATTTATTGTTTTACTGGAATGAAATATAGAGGAAAAGGGGGCACATGTGAACATTTTTTTTTTTTCAATTCTTTATTATTCAAAAAATATTTAGTTTCTCAACGCAAAAGTGTCCCTATGATTGAATAAACTTTTATTTGTGTCATGGATTTTTTGGGGGTTTTTAACAAAATATTTTTATAGTTTATGGTGTATATAAGAAACATCTTCAGTTGTTCACATGTGCCCCTATAGAGGGGGCACATGTGAACAGACTTGGGGTATATATGAACACGGGGTAAAACAAGCGGGAGGAGCTTAACATTTTATAGGAAAATTCTTTAATATGAAACATTTACCTAAATAACAAATACGTTTGTAACCTATACTCCGTCAATTTGAATAGTACAGTAATTGTTATACTAAGAAAATATTTTTTTCTGAATATATAACTGCTTACTGTCAAATTCTATAGACTTGTAGCCTATTCTGATCACAGAATATACTAGAAAAAACTAATATGACTACATAATACAAAGAACTTTTTATTATGTAAGGGTTATTCTGTATATATTTTGCTTTTAAGCTTCATACATTGTTTGATAACGCATTTTAAAATGATTTTGAAATTCAGTTTTTAATTTAATGAAAATATTTTGCGCCTTTTTATTTCCTGCAAGTATTATATAACACTAAATTTTTGACTTAATTAAAAAATAAATTAACTAATTCATTTAGTGACAAAAAATTAAAAATAGAAATATTTAACATAAATAAATACTTAATAATATTATTAACAATTAACAATAAATTTACAAACTAATTATAGGAAAATAACAATTATAAATATTTATACATTTTTAAAACTTACAATATCCTGCACTAATATTAGTATTACGGAAATTACGGCGGCTATGAGAACTGTTTATTTGGGCCCCTAAATGTTGTGTTCACAAGTGCCCCATCGTCTACTATAGAGCTAACTCGCAAAAATAAAGAATTTTTAAGTTAATAAAAAAATGTAAACATAGTCATAAATTTACTTGAATGTTTATACAATGGTTCGTAATACGTTGTTTAGCATTGCAGTTAGTTTTCAAATTGTTTTCACTTCAAGAAAACAGTGGAATTTTTTTTTTCAACATCTGCTAAAAGAAAGAAGTTGCCACGACAGACACATAACATGGCTCATTTCTCTAAATGTTTGTCCAAGAAGTACAACTGGTACTATCCTTATTTGAGAATTTTTCCAGATTTTTTGCTTGAAACAATCTTAGTAAAACACACCATGTTCGCATGCGCCCCCTTTTCCCCTATATTTAAAACCCTAGTTAAAATAATGTAGCGATACAAACTCGGAACCTATTTTGCAATTTCTATTTTCCCCCGCCATTTCCCATTACGTCCCACATTCCCCTATTAAGTGATTTACATGAAATTTTTACTAATAATTTGTCCACGTTGAAAAATTTATGGACACTAAACTTGTCTTTGTCACTAAGCATTAGCGCTTTTTAAGCCACCAAGAATCATTTCTTAGGTTAAAAGATAAATTTACAAATTAATATTTTATTTAACAGGTTCCAAGGAAATTTATTTTTATCTTAATTAATTTTATGCAAGTATTAGTGGCTTGCAAAGCTCTTATTCTTAGTGACTCAGACAAGTTTAGTCTTAGTGAATTTTTCAACGTGGATAAATTATTAATAACAATTCCTTTTAAATCAGTTAATAAGGAAGTGTTGGTGGAAAGGCAAATTGAACGGGGCAAAGTAAAGTGGCAAAATATGTTCCGAGTTTGAAACGCCACCTATCCAGCAATATTTTAAATATGTTTTTAAACATATTTTTCATTCCAGTAAAACAATAAATAGCTCTCAAGATCAAATTATGTAACGATACAAGTGATTTGTAAAACGTAATATGCATATTGTAATATTCTCTGCATTACAAAAACATTTTTCATTATTATAAAATGATACAGTTATTGTAATCAACATTTTAAATATAGATTGAGATTCCCTTCATATCCCGAGCGGGTACTTATTTAGTTAATGTAAGACATGATTTTATTTTAATACTTTAATACAATTTGCTGTGAGCACACGGAGCAAACTAAAATAGTTTATTTTATTTATTATTAAATCATTTAATTATTCAATTACGTATATTCATTCATTAGTTCATTTACGTTCCTTCATTTGTTGATACACTCATATATTCCTTAGTTATCTTTCCTTGTTCATTCATTATTTTATGTATTTACTTTTTAATTTCGTTTAAACAAACTTACTAGTTATTTTATTATGTTATTTTTGACATGTTTATTATTTATTCATTTAGTCATTCAATCATTTATTTATTCATTTAAAATTAAATATTCTTAATAATCAAATAGAAAATATTTCATTAGAAAAATATTTTATTTTTTACTTTGCTCTATAAAAAAAAGTGGAAGTTTTCTTCATTTTTTGGAGGTTGAAATGTATTGCCAAAAATGAAGAATAATATTTCTATTTAAATCTTTATTAATGGAATGCTATTTTCAGAACCCACTTCAAATTTGTTAATTTTGAAATGAATTTGGTTATCGACTTAACCTAAACGTTTCCATACATTTCCCTACTATTAAAAAAAAAAACTAGAACCTATAACTCGTCTACATATGTTAACAAAAAAGGAATGTCTAACATTTTTATAAGTATATCTGTGGTATTAAATAGTAAGTTAGCAACATAGTATCTTATGGTCGGTACACGGTCGGTACATTGCGCGTATGTCTTTGGTGTTTTTCACTGCGAGAGGAACTAGTCATTCCTCATACACCATGTAGTAAAGTACGCTGATCCTTAGACTTCATTAAAAAAAGGGGGCTGAGTAGAAATGTATGTTTCTATCGTTTACCCTTGATAATAATATACTTATGAATATTCTGCGCTGTGTTTATTTTTCTCAGATGTACCTTTTCGGTACATTTCAGGAAAAAAACGAAATAAAGAAATTTCCAACTTTTGAAACCCCATTTCATCAAAAGTATTTAAAATTGTTAACATTTTTTGCTTCAAATAATCAAACACTAAATTATGGAGTTGAGAATATTTTTAACGCGATTGGCAGTTTTAAAAATCTTATTTTTTTTTTTTGGAAAATTATTTCTCATCCCTTTAGAAATGCAGTAGGACTCATATACTCTGGGCAGATTTGCAACATAAAGAAAAAATGTTTCTGGATGCTAACAGCTCCTCAAACTTTTCTTTGTTGTCTGATCCTCCATTTTAGTCTGAACTGTAAGCAATGAAACTCTTACATTTGATGTTGCCCATGCAGGTTAAACAAATTTTATATCATCAGCATCAATATATCTTCAGCTGTTAACAGCTCCCCAAACCTCATAAAAAACCTCTATTTTCGCCAGAACGTGTATGCAATGAAACTTTTTGAAAAGGTATGTTCAGCTTAACAAATTTTTGAGCATTAACAAGAATATAGTTTTACCTGATAACAGCTTCTTAAACCTCTTTCACGATATAAGCTCGATTTCCGTCTGCTAGTCCATTGCCAATTTCTGTTCTACTGGTCTGAGAAAATATTATTTCTGGGAGTCACATTACACGTGGCTCATAATACCATGCACTATTAATAATAATAGCATGTATTTAAACTAATTGAACACTTTTGAAACTATGAAATAGAAAGGAGTACGTCAAACAAGCAAATTTTGAAGTTATATATATATAGGGTTTATTTTACAGTTTACTTGTAAAGAAAATGTTTATGGTTCATCTTACATGTATAACTGGAATTACTTACATGTATAACTACGGTATTGATTTAAAATAGTAAGTTAGTTTTAGAAACGCCGTAAAATCACCAATTATTACAAGAAAACAAGTTCAAACAGCGGCATCATATGAAAGAAATAAAATTCAGCGTAAAATTTCGTCTAGGCACCAGATAAAACACAAATGGCTGTTTTTGTTTTAAAATATATTCATTTTAATGTTTTAAAATTATGAAATTGGAGAAAATATATATATATTTGAACACTCATAATTTTGTATACCTTTATGTCTAACTGGATAGATACAGTTAATAATACTGACAAAAAATATATATATATAAATGAAAATTTATAAACTTCTCGATTAGTGATGATATACTTCCTTAAGGTTCAACCAGGGAAAGAGGAGGAAGATCGTGAATTTTAATTTGTGATTCTTTGTCTGAACGGTTTCGTATGCGTTTTCGATAATCACTGGCTTTATCATTATTACTTTATCCTTTGAATACTCATCGCACCCCTATCGCCCTTCAAGACTTTATCTCCTTCTGAGCCAAATCGCCCCCACGTTGGGAATCACTGCTCTATACAAAGTACACTGGCGGAAAAATAAATCCCAACACCAAGAAAGACGTGCTATATAAACGAAATTTAGTCGGCATAGTTAAAAAAATATTTTAATCGATGTCGTCTGAAAGAAGACATCGATTGAAATTTCGCGCTTCTCGTATAAGTGTGGCGCTAGTAGCGCCAGTCAAACCTTTTAAATTAGGGTATTGAGTTGATATTAGACAAGAATGCTTTTAAAAATACGAAGAAGCCGTTATCAACAGCTCACCGAGTTTGATTGAGGTCGTGTATAGGGCTACTTGACGTTGGATTTTCTTTCGGTTATATTGCATAAAGACTTATCCGGAGTGTATCCACTGCGCATGATTATTGCGAGTAGTGGTCCAGAGACGGTGCTGCCTCAAGAAGATCGGGTTCTGGGGGGCCACGTGGCACTGCTGAAAGGGAAGACCCCCGTATTTTCGTACCGCTGTGGCGAATCATACTGCGTCTACGGCTGAAATTCAAGGTGCAGTTGGTACCGCAGTGACACAACGAACTGTCATAAATCGGTTACTGCATGGACAGCATCGAGCCAGGCGCCCTGTAGCGTGCATTCCACTAACGCCAAGACATTGCCGTTTGGTCGCCACTGGTGCCAAGCCAGAGCTCATTGAAAGACGGAGTAGAGATCCGTTGTGTTTTCTGATGAAAGCGCATTCTCTCTTGGGGCAAGTGATGGCCGTGTGTTGGTCAGAAGGAGACCAGGGGTACACCTGCAAAAAAAAAAACTGTCTGTGACCTAGACTCACTGGACCTATACCTGCAGTTATTGCCTGAAGAACTATTTCCCATGTCAGCGGCAGCACTCTCCTGATTATTATAAACACACTAACTGCAAATTTGTACGTCAGTCTGCAATTTCAACCTGTAGTATTGCCATTCAGGTACCGCACCTAAGAGGGAGTTTTCCCAGCAGGATAACGCTCACTCTCACACCGCTGTTGCATTGTAATGTACTCTAGAGAGTGTTTACATTTTACGATAACCTGCGAGGCACCAGATCTGTCTCCAATTGAACACGTATGGGATATCATTGGGCGACAACTCATTCGTCATCCACATCCAGCACTGACCGTCCCAGTATTCACATAACAATTTCAACAAGCATGGAACTTCATATCACAAGTGACATTCGGCACCTGTATGACACAATGTATGCACGCTTGCAGGTTTGCATTCAAAACTGTGGAAGTTACACCGGTTTTTAATTTAACAACATTTCACATTTGAAATGCATCTTGAGCTTAAATTAACCTGTGATCTTGAAAATTTGATCAATTAAACATGTTAACTTGACAAATGCATTGTCCAAATTTTATTACTCTACAAAAAAAATTTCTTGGTGTTGTTTTTTTTTTCTGTCAGTGTATAAATTAGATATGAAACCTAACAGGTGTAATATTTTAACCTTATTGAATGAAGTGAAACTTTAAACACTGAAAGCTGTAAAGTCTCTTTTCTATTTCATTCTGTCAAGGATTTTTTTTCATGAAAGACGTCTTTCTAATCTATCAATAGACAACAGAGATTATTTAAGTGAAAAGAACAATTAATTACCACTCTATAAAGGTTAGACATACACGGAAAATGAAGTGAATGCCATAGGAGCAGGGTTCGCCGATATATATCATGATATATATCACGATATATATATCACGATATATATATATATATGTCCGATATTTAGTTTGAAAATATCATGATATTTAGATATTTTCGATATTTATTTTTTCAACTACGCTATTTTTAATATAAAAATTATATCAATCATAGGAATATTGTTTATTTACTATTCAAAATATCCAAAAAATTATGTACTTTATGTTTATGATGCATTAATACATCATTAATATAACAAAGTAATATAATATTCCTCTTTTATTTCATTTTCATAAAAGTATAAGTTTTTTTAATTCATATTACAAGTGCCTAATTAACTATTAAACATTAGTCAGAAAAAAAGAAAGTATCTTATGACTGTGCACTGACTAATGCATATTTTTTATGTCTGAATCATATAACTGTAAAAGTAGCTAACAGAAGAAAAATGAGTAAAACG
This sequence comes from Uloborus diversus, assembly GCF_026930045.1. Classification (NCBI taxonomy): domain Eukaryota; kingdom Metazoa; phylum Arthropoda; class Arachnida; order Araneae; family Uloboridae; genus Uloborus; species Uloborus diversus. Next base: position 9,289,120 of record NC_072740.1, on the reverse strand, counting down.
GCTAATGCTAAATTAAATCTATTAAAATTGATAAAAATTTTAAATGAAATATTATATATAAATAATGAAAGAAACCATAATTTTAAGTCTACATATTGTAAAAACAATATAAGAAAAGAAATAATGATTTGAGAATGCATTTACTATTTTGAAGACTTTAGTTTGTGCTGATTAAAAATATCGGATATTTTCGATATTTTCGAAAATATTACGATATTTTCGAACCCTGCATAGGAGCCTTAATTTGACCTAACTCCTATACTTCACCTACAGTGTACGAGAATGCAGCAGATTTTTCTACAATATCCACAAACCTCAAGCTCAGGCAGACTGTTCCGTCTCAGTCTGAATCCCTGAATTTTAAACTAATCACCTTGTACATAATGTTCTCTACCACTCAATGCCATACAATTTTTCACGTAAACTCAGTCAAACGCTGTTGCTAAATACCAAGCATTATATAAATTAAAGAAAATATGTAAATTATACTAATACAAATCATATTTCAAATTCAGTACCGTACAAAGTATTTTGAAAAAAAAAGGTGATTTGAAAGGAACATCGCTTTTTGCATTAACGCATTTTACTTCCAAACATAAAACGTTAAACCCTTAAGTTTTGCTTTGTGCGATCTAAACAGAAGCAAATACTTAGAACTGGAATGAGAAATTCATAATTTCCTTAAAAATATCTAATATTCAAATATCCAAAACAGAAATCCCAGATTTCATGCAAAATATTTCTTGCCGTTTCCCTCTATTTTATTTCTAAAATGAAGCAAGGAGAAAAAAAGATAAATTAAAAAATAAATGCCAAATTGTAAGAGCATAATGATTTTCTTTTACTTGCCTCCCATTTCATAACGGTTAAAGAAAAAAAAGAAAAAGATCTTTGATCTGCTTTACTCTGATTTCTATCGAACCGGACGGAAAATTTATTAAAAATTCCATTTCAATCCCTTATAAGGTTTCGCTTCTTACGAGTTGGAAAAAAAGAAAATCAATCCGGCTCTCCATCTCATTTTATGAAATCTTTTGCTCATATTCTGTGCAACTAAGATACACCACAAAGAAATATTTATGAGTCTTCAAATATAGTTTTATGAATTTGACGCTAGCATTTTGATGATAAAAGAATTTGAAAATGATTAAAATTAATGCTGGGGCATTTTTATATATTTATTTTTTTATTATTATTATTTTCAAAATTGCTTTAAACTATGAAGTTGAAAAGTGAAACATATTAAATTATCAATCAAAAATGTATTTATATTCCCACATACTGCGCTTACCTTTCTCCATAAAATATAATGTAAAAATATTTGTTTTCCCTTTTTTTAAATATTGAAGGAAAATACATCACTTTTAAATGAGATCAAAGCATTATGCTGGTTACAAAAAGCAATTTTCTTCATATTTATAATTTAATTTAAAATATGTAAAGAAGATTTCTTATAAAAACTTTTGAGAAGAATTGCTTTGTATCTTAAGTTTGGCAAACGTTTCAAAGGAGAGATATCTAAACTCACTTCGTCCCTTGTCTTCATTGTTTAAATGTTTAGTATAAATACGCAATATGATTTGATCAAAGTCATACACTAAATTGCTTAAAATTTAACGATTACAAAAAATAAAAGTAAACAACAATGAAAATTTAAAGGTGATTTTATGGTTAAATAATAAAAACAGAAGCACTTTTTCAATAAAACTTATAAAATTTTTATTCAAAAGAACATTAATGTTCCCAAAAATAGTTTATTGCTATTTTGTAAAAAAATGCATCATTGAACTTGCTTATATTATTTGCTCATTACTACAAACATGATCCATGAGTTAGTGTTATTTTTCTTTCGTTGAACCGATCGTAATAATTTCTTAACTAATGAGAGAAAGCATAGAACTTTATATTTATTTTTCAGCAAAGATAAAAGATAAAAAATTAGTTGAAAAGGCAATTTTCATTTTTTTTTTTCAAAAATGACTGTCGATTTTAAAAATTATTCTTATTTATATTTATTTTTTATCAATTTCATGTAAATTCAAAGAATAATTTAAGTGACTGTTCTATATGGATTTAAATAAATGCAACGTATTAAACATAATTCATGTAAAATACTAGAAACACATTTTTTCTTAAACTTATTTGTTACATAAAGAGAGAAAATGCAAAGTACGTAATAAAATATGGAGCATAACATCAATTGAAGTACAAAAAGTCTAAAACTACTGGTATTTATATGAAAAATGCTAAACGCGTGACGTTGATACGTAATTTTTGTTGAAAAAAAGCCTGAGAAAACAAAACCTAGAAAATGTAGAAAAAAAGATTCTGTGTGAAAACATAACAGATTGACGAAAAAATGTGTATTGAAAAATAGCAATTCTAATACCATACCGCTGCACGCAGTGCTGAATCGCGCGCTAAATCGTTCTAAAAGTTGCTGAAAATAAAAAATTTCACAGCTAGCTCGAAGGTCTAAATAACAGGGCAGTTTATCCAAACGTTGAATCGTGCAAAAGGAAAATTGCTATCAAAAACGGAAAAGGAAACCAAATCGAAAACAGTTACAAGTGTGCTGAAACTTCTAGAATCAGTACACATATGTAACTGTTTTATTTGTGAGGCTTCATACCAAATTAGTTAGTGATCAATAACTTGTGACGATAAAGAACTTTTATTTTAGAATAAAAATCACCCTAACTTAAAATTATATTAAATTCCAATAACAAAATGATATCCTCAAGTGGTTTGCTGTAGATTTTCACTATTTTGTCTAAACTGCAACAATTTCTAAAAGTTTTGTGTGTTTTGTAAAAAAAAATACGTTCTTAACTCTTGCTGCTTTAAAAGGAAGAATGCTGTTTTCTTCCTAACTATAGTCCTACTTTTACAGAAATTTTTATGGTAGATTTGACATTTGCGACTAGCCAGCCTCAAGACCGTACTAGATGAGAACTTTACACAATACATACAAACTCACTGCTAAAAACTGTGGCTCAGTTAATAGGAAAGAATATAATTTCAGGAAAGAATTAAATACAGCACCTATTGGATTTAATACCGAAAATGCTACAGAAGCACAGCACTCGGAAATTCACAATCGTCTTGAGCTTAAAAGCCGTTGCTAACAAAGCTAAAATAAGTTTTTGGAGATATGTTATTACAGTCGACCCTCGTTTTACGCAAGTTTATTTTACGCGGTTTCGATTACACGCGGTTTAAGATTTGACACCTTTATTTTATTTTACGCGGATAAGTTTCGGTTTTACCCTGATGCGGTATGGAAACAGATAAAATTTTCCTCTCTTCCAAACTCCTAAAGATTGCAGATTACACAAAATAAACTGCATTTTGGCTTGCTAAAAATCGAGTTTGGGTTTCTGGAGACATTTTATGCGATGAGTTCCAGACCTCTTTCTAGAAGTAAAGTTTTTCAACTCACACAGTTCAGAACTCGCTGGAAGAAGTGCTTTTAGGAGTGACAAAGGATGACAATACCAAAGAGAATACGAACATACGAACATCCATGACACAATACCGAAAACGTTCTCATTGAAAATCTAGAGCCATACCTTGACAACTGCGAATGATTCCTGATTTGATAGTGAAGGAAGATTCTATCATAAAAATGGCGCAAGTGATAATAGAGATGCGTTAATGCTCTGCAAAGAACAACAGAGAAAAATTCTTAATGGCTACCAAAATACTATCATAGATAGCTAATTTTTATAAACACAAAACAAATTTATTCTTTCTTTATAAATGTTGTGCAAAATGAATTTGACTTACTAAAAATTTAATTTTTTGTATGAAAGGTTTGCAGATTCATTTTTCATGGAACATAATAGTGTATCACATGATTCATTTCTCAGCTAACTTATTTATTTATAACAAAAACTAAACTCATGTTTTCAACCTCGTAAACCATGTTTAGTTTGTTCTTTTGCAGTTTATGTAAATAACTAAAGATATTTTTTAAAGAAGTATCTAAACTCCTTTTAACATTACTCATAGTGTATAAGTTTTTGCTTGAATAAGCGTCACGGCTAAGTGTCACTGGAAGACCAAATTCAATAGAATAGATCATAAGCTGTAACCGTGTTTTTGAAGTTCAGATTTCTTTTTTCATGAGTTAAAAAAGTATAAAACTACGAATTAACAGAACTTGAGCCAGTCAAAAACTTTCAAGTACAATAAAAAGAAGCTCAGTTGAAGTCTTTTAACAAGATTTCTATCTGTTTTAAGGAAAAAGATGTTTATTGAAATGAAAAATTCCGTTAAGATAGTACAGTATTCAACAGTTGTTCAGAATCTATTAAATAGAATTTAGCTTATCGTATAAGTTTAAACTATATTTAATAAAATTAACTATAAATGTATAGATTAACTACTTATAAAACAGGCAAAGCAATAAATAAAATCGTACTTAAACAAGAAAAAAAAGTTTTCGTCATTCATAGAGGGGAAAAAAGGTGTTTAAAATGCTCTTCATTGACATTACTTTCCTTTCTTTAAGGAAAATAAACCAATAAAAACGCTACTTCTAGCTTCTCTAAAATATATCAGCCGTTTTTAAAGCTTACTTTCTTAGTTTAACATCTAAATTTAATTTCATACCCAAATACGCTGCATATTTTTATCTTAAATGCCGCAAAAATAAACTTTTAAAGTGAAATCTGATGCAAAAATGATTTATTCAACTGGACAAGCCACAGTAAAGAAAGAAGCAGCATGGAGTTTCATTTTGAAAATTGTTTGTGCGAATACCGCACAAAGTTCGAAAAATTTCTGCTTTTAGACGCATTCTGTTGTTTAAAAAAAAGTTAATATTTTATGGTATGTAAGGCATTTCGTTTTGTTTTACGATTACTTTTTTCTCCCACATCAATTTTGTTTGCTATGAAATGCTCATTTTAATAATATTGCAATGTTTTTTTTTTTTTTTTTTTTTTTTTTTTTTTTTTTTTTTTTTTTTTTTTTTTTAAGATTGCACAATACAAATATATTTTTTTTATGTTGAAGTAAAAACAACCAGCAATGCGTGTAAGTTTTAATAGTATAAAAAATATTTAGTGGCTCTTCTTGAAGATATCCAAGTGCGAAAATAAAGAAAAATAGGGGAGTCGCCGTAATTTTTTGCTTTATTTTATATAAATAAAATATCGCATTGACCTTATTTTAATCAACTACTTTCGTGATTAGTAAAAAAAAAATAAGTTTCGCTTTGAAAAACTGTTTTTTTAACTAGAAAATCAATAATTTGAAAACTTTTACATTTTGGCATCTTGCCCATAGCTAGGGGTAACAAAACCAGTACGTTTGGGGGAAGATGCCGTACGGGAAATTAATACAGTGTTATTAAATCAATTCTAGCTTATTTAAGTAAAATACATTAGTTAATATATTACATGTGCACACAAATGTCATTGCTTTATAATGCTTATACTCTTTTCCTTTTTAAGTATTATTTCTTCACTTCTGCAGACTTCATAATTGTTTTCAAATTTAGAACAATTCATGAAGCCAAATGCTGCATACAATACATTTTACCCAATTACATTTTTTCGAAGGTTTTTGTACTTTTCCAGGCATTTAAAGACTCATCATATAATTTTTGAAATTTAACATGACGTTTTTTTTCCTATTCTGCCGAATATTCATATTTTCGGGTTTGAGGCAAAAGTAATAGGTAGTAATTGATTAACGAGTGCAAGTAACACTCGTTAATCAAACTTTAGAGTCTTTTTTTTTATATAAAATCTGAATGAAATGCAATACGTCAGTTGACTGATTTTGCTTCGCCTACAATAAAGTATTCTTCTCCATACCTGCAGATCGCAAGCAATTATTGACCTTGAAAGTCACATAATTTAGAGATTTCTGCATTTTCAGACTCAATTATTTCAGTGTTCCAAAAGTCAACTGCACATATCTTTCCTGTTTATATTTAATGAAATATATACTTTCGTTGTCCACTGCTGTAGCAAGTAGATTTCAACGGTCGAAAATGGAGAAAGAAATTTTTTTTTCAGCTTTGAGTATGACCTTTGACACAAGTTTCCCCAAAATATTTATGCCCTGGATGTAATAAAGCACAGAATAACTGCCATAGTTTACTCTTCAAAAAGTATTGGCAAATGTAAATTGGTATGTTTTTCAGATAAAACAAATCCAACGTTGACCTCCCAAAACTTTTGAAAATATTTTTTTTTTTTTTGCATAATAAGAGAAAAAAAATGCCACTTGGCTATTAATTTTACTTAAAGAACAAATCCTGAAAATTCAACAAAATCAAGAATTTCATACATTCAGCCTGCCTAACTCTAAAAGTTAGCTCTTAATAAATAAATGTTTCTCCAACTGCTTTATTAGTTACCGTGTGTGCTTCGACTACATGGATGTTGCATTTAAACAACTTTATAATATTTTGTGTTACAACGACTTCAATTTTTCTAATATGATTTTCTGCTCTCATACCTAAACAGATCTTTATAAATAATTCAAAATATCCCTTTAAATATTTTATATGTAAAGTTTAATTCATTCTGAACACTATTTTTTGTGTATTAACAGCGTCACGAATAGCGTTATCTTTCTTCTTAGAGCGCTTAAGGAATTCCTCTTCCAGATGCGAGAGCTCAGATAAGTCTGGGTACCAAACCTTTGCAATTTTGATTCAAATTCAACACATTTTTCTTCTGCAGCATTTTCCTTTCAGGGAATTGTACCCTATTTCCACGAAAGGCATTATGCTTTAAGAAAACACCCCCCCCCCTCCAACCTTGGCATCGAAAAATTAATCCGCGCCGGAAGCTTAAGGATGTAACATAGCTATTTTAATGAGAGTCATCAATCAGAAAGGAATCGATGAAGCACTACTGTCATCAAGCCTTTCTGTAATCACCCTCGAAACATTTTGAATAGAAATGAGGATAACATAGTGATAGTATTTTTACGTACTTTTGGGTCTGTTAAAGAATTTAGGTACAAATATTAAAAGTACTCAAGAGACAGTATAACGATTCAAAAGTACAACGAAAGTGAGAGTAAGTATATGTTTTGAATGTATGCCGTGAATACTTGAGACAAGTTTAACAGATTATATAGGTTGTAATAAATAAATAATAAATAAATAAATACCTTTGTGTAGAAAAGTAACTGAAAGTATAACAACGTATATCGTAATTGTGTAATTATAATTTTATTTTAAAACTACTTGTCGTTCAGATAACTGCACACATGTGTTTCAGAGTTTCAAGGAATCCATTTTTCAATGCAAAAAGTGAGCTTTTGGACGAAAAGACATCCGATAAAAGCATATGAAGCTTTTATATGATGTCTTTTCTTCAAAGCGATCCTTTTTCTTTTGCATTGAAAAAAGGACTCCTTGGAACCGCGAAATACTTGTATGCAGTAATATGCAAATTTTGTACCATATAACGTAGTTATATTTTCATTCACTACGCAGACTGCTTTCACGCTGTATTTCTTGGTTTTTGTATTGAGTACGATACTCTCATAGGCGTAGAATGTGTAGTAAAAAAATTGTAAAAAGCAGCTTTGGAGAGAAGTCGTATGAAATGGTTAAAAATTTCAATTACGTAAGTTTTCTTGAAGCTTTAATGGAAATATCACCATACTTTTTTAGCATTGTCACGTACTTCAGAACATATTCTTAATGCAAACCTAATTTGACAATTGAGGTAATTTGATCCTGCCTTGCCTTTACTTTCACTTGGCATAGCCACATTAAACCCTACTGCTACAAATTAAAAATTAAGTTCAAAACTAAAAGAATGACAGTCTGAAACGAGAATTAGTTTTAAAATAAAATTATAGTTACACAATTGATAAGAAACTGCTTGCGTACTACAAGATTCATGTCATCAGTCATTCATACCAGGTGACAGACTGATTTGTGTGTGGAAGCTTTTTAACCATTTCTTTTAGTCTCAAATCTTATATATTTTAAGTACATGACAGCACCATCTCATACAACAAAAATCCTTTAATTCAGTGCAAGTGTTTAGATTTTTGCAAAGTCACCTCTAGTGTGCTGGTCTACTTCTCATTGTCGGTTTTTTTCACAGAATGTTCGAAAATGTTCATTTTGCCAAGAGCTAATTTTACCACTGTATTGCTAACAGAAACAGATTCTTCTTATTATTTACCAGAATGCAGGTGTGGAAGAGTAAAAACTTCATAGAAATCCTATTCATGTGTACCATGTGTATGAAATGCTGATTTGTTTCGGGAAAAAACATATTATATATTAGGAAGAATGTCATAAAGTGTTTAATTCAAAACATGCTCCATGGCTTGCTATAAATATTTTCGAGCAATTTAATAATACAACCACATTAAAAATCCTCCTCCTTTGCTCCCCCATTTTTTCACATCGTCGTAGAAACTGAAGTGTAGCAATGGTATGACCCGTCAATGCAAACAAAGTGGAAATCAGAAAGAGCAAGGTCTCGTGTGTGAGTCACATGGGGTGGAACGTCCTAGCGAAGTGTTTCCAAAGTGTCGTGAACCCAAATGGTCGTACGTGTTTGAGCATTTGAATGAAGAAAAATGACTTTGTTCAACCTCTTTCAACATTCTGTCTCTTTTTCCAAGCAATTGAACGGTTCAAATCAGTCTATTATTGTTGGTCACGTTTAGTCCTAACCGTTTTACCAGATTTTACAAGCTGATAGCAGACCATGCTCCTTTGGTCCGCCCAAACATGGAGCATTGTCTTTATGCCGAATTCCATACTTGAGACGCCGAAACCAACGCTCACACGTATCTTGCGATGGAGAACATTCATCATAAGCTTCTAGAAGTAATCAGTACGATTTGAAAGCATTTTTCTCCAATAGAAAGAAACTAGATATTTCCGCGAACACTCCTTGTTAAATATAAACTTCGACATATTGAGAGCAGCAACGCAACACTATCATTACTAAAAATCTTTTTTAACTCTATATATTTTCTACTATTAATACTGCAAGGGTTTTTTTTTTTTTTTTTTTGCAGTGTAGGTTGAAATTCAAACATATGCAGAAATGGAATTTCTTTTACAGATATCGGGTGTTATAATCTCTCTCTCTCTCTCTCTCTCTCTCTCTCTCTCTCTCTCTCTCTCTCTCTCTCTCTCTCTCTCTCTCTCTCTCTCTCTTCGTAAAGTGCAAAAACGTATCTTACAAGAACAATTGGATTATTACGCAATATTACCAAAAAAAAAATAAACTACAAAAGTCAGACGATACTTACCATTTTAAATAGTAAGACTTTAATTTTTTTGGAATTTTTTTTTTCAAAATCGTTGCGTAAAAGTTGCAAATGCGTAAGAACCCTCTGAAGGTCATGCTCCTCATCCATTCGAGAAGTAAGTCTATACGCAAAGAAGATTTAGGTTAGATTACGCATAGTTTCGTACGATTCGTTATTTTAATTCATAATTTTATTAGTTCGCGAGGTACGAATTGATTTTGGTAAGACATTAATGCTATTTTTATAATATTTTGTTCCATTGACTAATTATTGATCTTTACTAGAGACCAATATTTTTACTGCGTCGCACATTTTTATCCAAAAGGTTTTTTTTAAATCAAGGAAAGCTACAAGCACAATAGATCGGAAAATAAATCATATTTTTTTACACTTAAGTTAATTACATTAAAAAAAAAAAAAAGCTTAACGTGTCATACATAAAAAATTTTACCTCCTCAGTTTTCTCTACTTCCTTCAATTCGTCACAAATTTGTGTTTACAGTTCTAAAAAGAATAAAAGGTAAATTTGTAAACTAACTTCTGCTATTAGGAAGTTTTAAAAACATTTCACAAAAGCGCTTCAACATTTTTGCTAACTGCGGCATAACTTAACCATCCATCTTGAGTTATTGAGATTTGGTCTTAACAAGCTACGAAAACTTTTGGCTTTACAAATAGAAACATTCAAACTATTTTATAATCCTTTTGTGAAAAAGACAGCGTGTTAGTTAACGTTTTTATTTTCATATTTGGTTAATTTTAAGTGTTGGAGTTAAAGCTTTATAAGTTTTCAAATTGAAAGGATATATTTTCTAAAACGTTGTTCCTACACCTTCTTCTGTAAAATGAGTTAAAATAGATACTTCTAAAAAAATCAAATTAAAAGGAAGTAAAATGCTGAGAAGAAATTCATAATAATCGAAGAAAAGAATTTTTCAATTGAAAGCTAGAAACATTTGATACAAACAGAGTAATATAATGCACTTTATCCAACGGGCCCTGCAGCATTTGTGCTCATTCAACTGGGAGATTTCATTCAACGCTATTTTAATCAAATCTACTAAACTTCAAACGACTGCATTTAAACGCCCTTAGGGTTAACAACTTCGAGTACGTCAAAACAGATTAAACTACACTTTTAAGCTTAAATGCGCTTTTTCTCCTTCTAATAAATGTACCTGAAATACTCTGAATTCGTTCTATCTTAATGCTCGTATACAGAAATATAAATTCTAATTTAACTTCTATTAATTATAGTCCGTGATTTTTAATTTGTAATTTCTTAATGCAAAAATTTAAGAAAGTGTTTTGTTTAATTTTTTAAACTGTCCTGAGTTTGGCGAATACAATTTTAGTATTTTTTTATTTAGATATCATTCAGTTTTCAAAAAGAAAAAAAAAACATTTAAAATTCAAATATAGTTAGTTATTCTTAATTTGTGGAATAGTTCGAAAAATAGTGATGTTGTTACAAGAGTTGTTACAACTTACATTTATTCATGTGGAAAAAAAAGATGAGTGTTTCAGCTCAAAAATGAATGTTTCTTGTTTGTTGAATATGTTTGTTGAATAAAGTCTAGAGTAGCAAAGGGGAACTGATTATTCATTGTGGGTGTTTAAAATGAAAAAGATTGACATTTTCTACCATTTGTACCATATCTTTTGGTAATCACATGGCGAGTTTTTTGCAGACAGTTTTAAAGAAAAGAAATCTGGCAGCGATGATTGAGAAAAATATTAAACATTATATCAAATAAAAGTGAATCATTCATTGATTTTAAGTTCTGCGCAATTAAAAATTTTGAAAATTTTTGAGCCTTTTTCAATGATTTCTTTTTCCGCTCATACTTACATTCTCTCTCTATGTGTGTGTGTTTTCTTTTGCTTCTGTAACTGGGTAATATAATAATAATGTTGGTAGTTCTGTGTATCTACGTAAGCTTACTGGCAGATCTAACAAACCATGCACTTGTTATTTAGCGTTTGAGCTATTTTTTAAGATCACTCACAGTTGCAATAACTTTTCAGGACGCAATTTTCCCAACGAAGTAAAGAGTAGCCTTTGATTCACAACTATCTCCCTATTTTTGGCTGTAAACGTAATGAAAATATGAATAAGTTAATTGATGTCATATTTTCAAAGCAAAATAAATGGTTTGGGTTTTCTATATAGTAAATCTGAAAGCTTTGATTTTTGTATACTTAAACAATAATACGTTTTAACTTTGCTTCTAAACTGAGAGTTGAAGTGTTTGGAAATAACTACTTAAAACGCTCCTCAGTCGTACGTAATAGTTTGTCTCATTCTCAGCAGAGGCGTTCAGAGCTAAAACGGTTCAAATCCAAGTACAACTTGATCCACTTAGCTCCGAACGCCTCATTGAACACAAAACGCTTTGGTCTCTTATAGGAGACGTTCAGAGTGAAAGTGGATCAAGTTGGTTTTGAACTTCAGCTCAAATGATTAAACCTCTTTTACAGTAGCAAACATACTAAAATAACCAATGTTTGCTAATTTGAGAAAGCAATATACCAAATATCTTGACTCACGACTAGTGACTACAATTTATGTTCTTAAGGAAGGAAGTTCTTCCGAAAAAACAAACTATGACACAGTCAAAAATAATCGTGTCTAACTGTAGTATGAATAACGCTTGTTTTAACCAAATGATTCGACCCTCGGTCCGACAGCCAAACCGTCGGCGGAAGTCTTCTTTTAAAAGTAGGTATCACCTTAAAAATGTCTTAAGGAATAATTCACATATCCATTGCAACAAAGAGAAGAGGGGTACAGTAACTTTTCCTGTTTTGTTTAAGCCATTTAGAGGACCATATTGAAACACCGTTAATATTTATGTTGTTGGCCTACCTAAGTATTATAATATTTATGCAAAAAAAGATAACTATTTTTGCAAAAACAAGTTTGAATTAGAGGTCTTCAATCTGGGATTCAGATGTATGCCGTAAAGCCCAATAAACTGGTAAAAACGGGCGTGACAACGTCATCGAAGAAGTTAGCACCATTGAAAACTGAAGTAGAGTTCAGATTTTCATCTATTTTTGATGCATGCCATATCATAATAGCCGGAAAACTACATAAAAGCAAATGCAGTGAAAACATAAATTTAAAAGACGCAGTATGCTTGTTTTAGAACCGTCTACATGAGTTAATGCATATTAATGCACGCCAAAGTATTTAAAGAGTCTACATAGGATTGAACTAAAAACGCTATCGATTTGATTCGATTTGAATGATTTTCCTACAAAATAACAAAAGCAGCAATTTTTTGTTATAAATACCAAGAGGGGTTTATTTCTAATAATTCCCTACATGTCAGCGATTTTCTTTGTTTTATTTATGCCAATATCAAGATTACATAAGTTTATGCAACGAATTTTTGATAGATAGATTGGCAAAACGTCAAAACCGTGTGGGGATGAAAACTGTAATGAAAGTAGTTTGCGTAGCGATGAAAAATCAAACTTTGGAGAAGGGGACTAATCTGTTAATATAAAGTTACAAGTAATATTTTTATATCACTATTAATTTTCCTTCAACGAAAATGGAAATTGAAAAAATATGGTAAGTGACCAGTTATGCGCACCCAATTAGTAATGGACAGGTTCATTTTGTTTTGTCAATATCAAGTTTAGAAAACTTGCATCAAACTCAAAACTACTTATTTAAACCCCCCAATGCAACGCTTTTCGTGTATCGTGCGAAAATAGTTTTAAAAAACCTCCCCATCAAAAACTAAGAATAGTGGGGAATCGTAAGAAAGTGCTCATTTTTTGGAAATATTCAAGCTCGCTGTGTTATCTAGAGATAGTATGCGATTTCAATAGATATGTAGGAGAATGTGGGGGAAAGTGAAATAGTTAAGATAACTGAGTTTTTTTCAGAATGAACAAATTGAATATTTGATTTGAAAAGTGCAGTACACTATAAAAGAACATTGAATTTAATGCTAAAACCTGAAAGGAAACAGTATAGGGTACACCGGGACACGTTCACGTATGGGGCACGTATACGCAGTGCCTTCTTTTCCGAAACGAGTTATAACTGGAGAGCAAACAGTCATACCAGACTGATGCTGCTCCCTAGCATATATTCTCACAAGTTTTTGAGCATCAATCGAGCTTCGGTCTAGCGTTCAAAAAGAATAATCTGCTTTCTACTAACTTGAGTAAATTTTGTGTTGAACGTTTTGAAGCTTATTGTGAATGAATAATACTTAGTTAAGATTAAATAAATATGTAAAAATTAGCAGAATTTTATCCTTTTTCTGGAATTATATTTGTATGGACAGAAAAGTAGTTGAATTTTGTAGCACGTTAAAAATAAATCCAAACTTGCCGACAGGGCACGTTTACACATTTTCATCGGGGACCATTTACGCACGTTCTTGCTGTGTCTTTACTCAGTCTTACTTCTAAACGGGCCCTGGACGCTTTTTCCGCTCTGTATTGTTTCAGACCTTTGGTATTTTCAGGTTATGAATTTTTTTGAAAATCATCATTCATTTTTAATTAAGAAACAGATTCGTATTTTATAGCTTACAATCATATAGAGTTTACTTCATGCCTGTTCAGCTTTAACTTTATACACTATTCAGCATGTAATAAATTTTCTTTATTTTAAAGATGATAAGACATTACATTCAAAACACTAACAGAACCACGTTAGATGTCAAAATAATAAAAAGGTTTATCGATAATCCAAGTATTTCTCCTAGTAGGCCTTCCACATCGTCACATATGGACTATCCCGACTGAGACCATTTGAAAAAGTAGGACCAAAGCTTAGGAACCAGGAAAGGAAAAAAAAGAGGATGCTAACAATCCTAACTGATACTCCGATTAAAGAAGTCCTCAGCCAAAAGCAGTTAGAAGCTACAAAGGAAAAAATATAATGGGCAGAACAAAAGAAAACGGAGAAATTACTTTAAAATTTACAAGTTTTCATTGAAGCAGAAATGCAAGACATTAAAGAAAAAAGTATGAAACCAAAACCTGCGAAAGAGAAAAGTTAGTACACTCTGTAAAAAAGAAATTAGTGAACGATTGTGTTTACGAAATAGAAAATTGTGCTTGCATGTATTGTTTGAAAGCACATAAGCAATCGAAAAAAGGTTTAGATGTCAAAACGCAGTCCCATGACAAGTATGCGAAAGGAAATACTTTATTTTTTTAGTAAAATCTAGGCTAAAACGGAGAAATAAACTGTTTCTTAAACAGTGAGTTAGTCACCAGAATCATAGTCCGTTCAAGCTATAGTGCTTAGGTCCTGCTGCTCATGTGGGCACTCCTTTTTCGTCTCCTTCTACACACCGAACCATCATTACCATAATGTTCATTATATTTTAAGTAGTTTTTTTTCCTTATAAGCTGAAGCAGAATTTTTCATTAAGTTGGTGTTGAGTTGCTATAAGTCAGAGAATTTTCATTCGTTCACTTTGACCCTTTCATAAGTATATTTACTTACATTTTCACCCATTTTTAGAAACTCAATAACATGAATTTTGTGCTTTCAAAAATCTTATAGAAAGCTCTACCTTATAATATGTTACAAATTTATCTATTGTTTTCCATAAGGGTTCAAAACGGAATGCATTCCAAATCTGCATCTGCAAAAAAAGTTAAAATCTACGTAATTGGTGTATTTTGAAACGAAGTATAGCTTCCTCGCAATTATAGACATTGTTGTATATATTAATACATTCTCATAGATATATTGGTATGTATATTATAGTATTTTTATTCTATGCATTTTTCGAGAGATTCAGGTAACATTATTTAAAATTGAATTTATTTACTTTAAAGTATACTGTCTAGTTTTAATTTCGAGGTTTTGGAAAAAGTTTTGAATTCTAATTAGTAACTTATTTTTATGCGATATAGATATAAATGTAATAACAATACCTTATGTAACACAACTATTTTCCTTGACACGTCTTAGGCAATTTCAAAGCATGAATATAGTGAAAAAAAAGTATGGGCAAAAAATCTAAATGATACATAATCTTAATCCTCATTGGAAAATAACGCAACCCGGTTTGAAATTTGATGGTTCAACTTCTGACTGATTATCTTTCTCCACTCTTAAGAGAGAGTGAATGATATTTTGAGACAGATAATATTTGCTTGGTGCAATCTTACATACTGGTACCAATAATTTGTTACATTTCAAAAATGCGTTTTTAAATTATTTGGATTTCTATATATTTCTATGCGTTAATTGTGGAGACGGAAAAAGTGGTGTAAAATGTAATAAGCAATTAAGTTTCCTTGAAAAGAGGCTCTTATACCGTTGTAATCAAGTGCTCATATATAGCAAATTTCTAAGAATGTTTTGGGTAGCAATGTCTCTTACTATCTATTATTCCTGTATTAATGTTACTCATTTCAGTATGTATGTAAACTTTTTAACAGTTACATAAAATCTTGCACACCCCCTGCAGCTGAAAAGATATCTATCGATCCTATGCGGAACTTAAGGTTTGTTTCAGTTTCGTGCTTGCAGTTGGCGCAGTTGAAATAAATATATCGTTGCCTCAGAGCAACAGTAAGATATCTGATCCCAGAAATAAAACTTAGATATCCGACTGTTACTCTGAGGCGACGATATAATGATACAAATAGTGTGTCAGAAAGCACAACTCATTGTGCATGGGTCTCAAAATTGGTTGTTAAAATAAAATACCTTTGAGGCAACTAATGCTTTTGAATCAACTTTCGATCACCCAGCTGTTCTTGCTAGCTTTACATGTATCATATCTTTTTCCGTTATAATTCTGTTGCATGATCCATGTATTGTCAACAATTTTCATGTTTATCGCTGACCACGAATGTTGGTGATAATATTCGATGCGATAAAAACATTAAACTAATGGTATTGAAGTTTCGTATTATAAATTTTATGCTGCAGTTGTGTAAAAAGCTAATCAAAAGTAGCCTATATCCGGAGTATGAGCAGTTGCTATCGAACATAATTTCGCATTGTTCTACGTAGAGCGAATTTTCATCATGAAGCTTGTAACTGAAAATGCATTGTTCTACACGTGTTGTCCAAATTTTATTATGTTTTACAAATACAAGCCAAAGTACGTACTTTTTTAGCAGCCATAATGATCGTAATGATGCCATTGAGCAGACTATATTTCGCAGTCGTCGCAGAAAGAGAGACATTTCCTGTGAACTCCGTCAAAAAGAAAAAAACGGATTTCAACCACAGTCAAACTACAAAATTATTCCTACCGATGGCTGAAATAATTTCATCAACCCAAGCCTGAATCTCAGCTTAGCAATACGGCAACCCGACGAAATGGGGAAGTCAAGCCGGTCTATCCGTGAAAAGTTAGCCAAAAACTTTGACAATGTGATAAGCGTATTTGAGACCAAGCAGCTCTCCTTTTTGAATGTCCAAGCTCTATCTATTTTAACGTGCTAACGCAAAACATATTTCGCTGAAATGTAAACATGAGGTTAAGAATGCTGAGAAATGCTAACATATCTTGTTGTTGATATGTAGGAGGACCTCCTACAAGAATGTTTGCTTTCTGGTTTCATGACGTCACAACAAGAGGCAGACGGAGAGGAAATTTCGCGAAGAAAATCGCTTCAACTTATGTCTCTTAAAATGCTAAAGTTGTTACTTTGACACAGTGGCGTAGTCATGGGGGGGATAGGGGGGTCAGAACCCCCCCCCATGAGCCCCAAAAAATCATTTTTTAGTCGAACTTGAAGTGCTCTGTTTATGAGCTAAAAGATTTTTATTCAATATAATAGCTTTTATGACGGTAAATAGCTTACGTCCTTCTGTTTTGCGCAACATGTTTTCTCTTGGAGATAGGGCTTTCTTTCTTATGACGGCAGTATTGATCAAGGTATTTTCAAAGAAGAGATTGGTTTATAATGTCCTTTGTTGTTTGATTGATAAAGAGTAATATATATATATATATATATATATATATATATATATATATACTTTAAACTTCAGAAAAAATTACCCCCCCCCCAAGGATTTTTTCTCGCTACGCCACTGCTTTGACAACTGTAGTTCACAGTACATATTAATACAGATCGGTGGAAAAATCACGATCTAGTTTTCTATTTGACACTCTTTCTTTTTTTCCTTTTGTCTCAAAAGAAACGTACCATTTTGGCGAACAATTATGCTGTCAAATAATGTAAACAGATTTCAAGAACGGAAAAAAAACAGAAGCGTAGATAATAACAATTCGTTAACCTGTTTTTCAAAATCTATCATTATTTATTTTTTTTAATGAGCAATTAGTATAAATTTGGTTCAAACATCACGATAAAATTATCTTAATCAAAGCATGCCCTAAACATACGCTGTTTTAAGTTTACATTTAGTTTGAGAAAATACATAAGAAAGAAAGTATAGATTGACAAGATTACATTCCCCAATTTTCAATTCATTTCATCTTATCCACTTCATTTTAAAAGCGTCTTATTAGATTTAAAATAATATCTTAATATAAAAAACATTCAAAAATTTAAAAATAGGTTACACACATAATGAAGTAAACATATACTACTTCTGCTCAACAATAAACGGTTTTATAAGATAAAATTGTTATGTGAGAACTATCAAAATTAAAACGAATCTAACGTAAATGATAAATTTTAATTTTAAAAGATCCTTGGTTCCCAACCTTTTTTCACCCGCAGGCCGCACCACATATTGAGAAGAATCTCGCGAGCCAATTCACATGTACATTTTTGTTTAACTTTTTAACTAGATAACATGAGAAAACAGCAGAAAAACATTTACTGGGTGCCTTTTGGGATGAGAAGTTTGTGTTTGATTTTCAGAAACCAATTTCTGAGTTCTTCAATTTTACAACATTTCTTCTGAGGCTTCAAATTTACAACATTTGACAAATCGCCTGTTTCTGCGAAGACGCGTGGATCCAGAGGGTCTGCCGTAGTCATGACTTTCCTCTTAAAACATCGCCCCAGATAGTCATATTAAAATGAATCTCGCCAGAATACACATAATATTTCATTCTTTTCTACACGGGGAAAACGAAAGAGCATTTAGAAACCAATAATTGTTATCATTACTTGATGCTTATTTTACTTAAATGCATGCTCTCAGAATCCAATTTCTGAATATTTAACTCCAATTTTGTGACATTGTCACTAATCGTGCCTTTCAATTTGTAACATTGGACGAAACAACGAGCCACAAGGATCAGCTTTGATGGGCCGTAGATTGGGCACCACTTATCTAGACCAATATCGAAACACGAAAAACCTACAATTATATCTTCGTCAAATTTTTTTCCTCCACATTTGTAAAAGCGTTCACGCACTTCGTAACGCAATGACTATCACAAAAAACGAATTCTAAAATATTTAGAACTGAATGTGAAAACAGTTCTGCAAAAAATTGAAAATGTACAAGTGAATTACATATCATGCGGAAAGATTAACAAAATATTCAATCAAATCATTTTTTATGCAAAAAAAAAGCAATATTTGAAAAATTTTGAAGAATAAAATTTCCTGTTGGTGTATTGTCTTTTGGAGACATCCGTTTCAAATTACATTAAATTAAAACGTTCGTTTTTTTCGCTATATTGAAAAAAATGTTGGTGAATTTAACAGATGCATTATATTATAATTAATGAAAGGACAACATACAATTTAGCCATCGGAATTTCTTTTATGCCAAACTTAAAAAGCTTCCAAAAACGCAGAAAATTTTAATATTTTCATCAATATTTTTATTAAAGTACCGTATGAAAAGTAACGAATAACATTATTTTAGAAGCATGTTTTTAACGTAAAGGAACCCATAAATCACTTATGCTCTAGTTATTTATCCATTAAGAATTTAAATTTCGTGAGGCACTTTTTTCTCTTTTTCATCTTTATAATAATGCAGAATGACTTAAATACCTTTATATTTGTATTTTGTAATTTAACAACAAAAAGAGTACCAAATTGATGAACTGAATTTAACTGAAACGTAAAAATAGTAATAAATTTGAAAAAAAACACTCGCAATTGAAAATTTCGTCTGAGGTTGGCACATTCGCTCAGTGGTCCATTTATGGAATATAGCTGGACAAAAATCAAAACTGCATCATCGTCATTACTCGATAGCTAACTTTTAGTTGATAGCTTTTAGTTGAAACGTAAATACATTTAAAACGATGACCCATGTCTAATTTAGACGGTTAGTTCCTAGAATGTTTCCTACAAAGGGTTGAAGTTCGCATTTCGCCAATATTACATTTTATAATCGTTTACATGGAAGATAACTCATTACTGTCCAATATTTTAAAGCAAAACCTTACTCGAATTAGCGCATGCATCAGGTCTCTTCTGATTTTATCAAAACAGGGGTGGTAGCAAGAAGGAAGTAACGAGCAAGCAAAAACTGAATGCATCGGGAAGTTCGCTTCCTTCAACCATCACCCCTTTTTCAATTGAAACCGTTTGCAGCTGCTAGTCGCGGAGTTCGAGAACAGACAGTACTGCTACATTGTGCTTACCTTATTTCAAAACATTTGTGTTTATATATTGTCATTCTGTTATCCAACGTTAATACAGTGGTGAACAGAATTATAAGTACAGCAGAAAAATCGCAAAGAAAAAAATATTTTTGAAATAATTCAGTTAAATTTTTGCACAAAATGCCTTTTTATGCTAGAAATCATACTGGAATGCAAAACATTTGAAAATACGAAACATGAATGTTTTACCGTGATTTAAAACAAAATGTCTTTGTTAAAGCTTTGCAAAATTATGAAAAAAAAAGCGTTTTGCCTTGAAAACCTTAGTAATCAGTAATACCCCCCCCCCTTTTTTTCAATGTGGACTATGTCCTTGATGTCATGGAAGTTGAAGAACGTTCTTGGAAACTTTTATCCTAGCTTTTTGAATGGAGAAAAATGAGTTCTTGCTTGTTTTGTTATTGAATACCATTTTTTCCATACTTCGGGTGCCAGATTGCCTCACTAAGAAGAGAGAGAAAACCTTGAGAAACATGTAATTAGGCATTATTCTGCTGGAACAAATAGTTTTAACTCGTAATTAACGATGATTTTGGTTTAAAAAATATTTCTCTGTACATCAACATTACTCTCAGAATTTATTCTGCCCTACACAAAACATATTGGTATAGTTTCCGCCCGTTGCGAAACTTCTTCAGACCATTACTGAGCTGCTTTCAACTGTACGCTTTGAGATTTTTTTCCTTCACAGAGATCGTACTAAAAGTAGCAAAAGACATTTAGTCCATCCTAATTAAATTTTTCTCATCGGAAAAAATTACATTATTTCAATTTATTCTTCCTTCTTCTTATTATACTTCCTTCTACGAATAAGAAATTCTTCTGTATTTCCAATAAAATTTATTAAAAAAGGCTTCATTTACTATTAATTACTGGTCATAAAATTTGCATAACCTTCCGACCAATTGCTGCATAGATTTGGTGAGTTTTCCTTTTATCCTTATAATTTTGACCTCCAATATATTATGCATCATTTTCATTTTTTGATGCGAATCTTAAAGGCCTTTTTTTTTTCAAGTGAACACAATGTTTTTTTTTTTTCACCAATTCACCAAAAGCTATAAGAGCAGCAAAATTATTCTCCACAAGCCTTCGCCTTCTAATTTACACCTTTATTCACCGGATGTATCTAAATATATCTTATTTAAATTTAAAAAAAAAATGTTTTGTGATTTTATTTCTTTTATTTTATGTGATGAAAATCATGAAAACTACACTTAAAACTGCCCAAGCATGTGAAAATCATTTTGGTATGACATGTTTGTGATATGACAAGCCAATTCAAGCAGAAACATTTGCTTACAAATTTAAAATTTATATTGGAACAATAGGGTAGACCGGGGAAATGCCGCCATCCCGGATATTTGAGTCAAGGAAACTGGATAGGCGGCCTGAAAGCTACCGACATATAGCGAACGATACTACAACCAAAGTCCCAAGTCGATGGCAGCCATTGCGCGCGTTGTTTTGTTCTTATGATGACGAACGTTGTTTTGAGGATGTTTGATCTTATTTTTCCAATTTGAATAAGCTGAGGTATGTACCTTTAGAAGCTACAATGGCTGCATTTGCTATGAACAAACTTAAACAAGATATTTTAGCGAATATTTTAATCAGCAATATTGATCACTTCCGTTTGATTTGATTTCTTTAAATCTACATTTCTTCCATCTTGTCGGATCGGGGTTATGACGCCGCCTCGCCGGGGGTGATGCCACCATGATGGCGGCATTACTTCCGGAAGCATCTTTCCACTGTATAAGTCAAAAGCAATTTTTTAAAGCAACGAAGATTCGCTCTTGTAAACTGTGCTTAGTATGAAGAGTTAATTAACAGAAGTTAATCTCAACAGAAGAAACTGGAGAAGAAAATAATCTTGTAAATGCGAGCAATACGTCTGAATGTGAGTTACTGGATGTAGCACCTTGTTCCTCAAAAACCGTTCAGGAAGTTCCTCAAAAAACGTTTCTTCAATCGCTAGACAAGTTTTCACCAATTCCAAAATTAGCAGCAGAAAGATTAGAGGAAAGTTGTAAAAGAAAAGACCACTCGTCAATTCTAACGGGAAACCAAATGAAGGCAGTCTTGGAAGAAACAGTAGCTAAAAGAAAGGAAAAGACATTGAAAAAGAAGCAAGCCGAAAGAAAATCTGCAGCAATGGTTTTGGGATTGTCCATCAAAACTGAATCCAAGGCAAAGAAAGATAAAGCAGTGACAACACGGCAAATAAAAATGAATAAATCTAGTAAGAAAAAGGGCCAAGCGACTTTTTAGCAATGAAATCTCTTCAGATGAGGAGGACATCGACGTCAAAATGTTTTGTGATGACAACGAAAATGATGACCTTTTTGATTCAAGCGATCTAAACGGTCAACTTTGTGCTATATGCAACAAATATGGAACGAACGAACTGTGATACAGTTGGACTTGCTGTGGCAGGTGGGTGCATTCAGAGAGTAGCGATGCTGAAACAGCTGAAAACTACATTTGTGATTTTAATAAAATCAGATGAATTCAAAATACTGTTTTTTCCCTCGTATAAACTAAAAATGTAATTTCTTTTGCTTTTCACTTCCTATATTGTAACGCTAATTGCATATAGGATTTTCATTAAATTTTCCTTCTTAGTCTTTTAGTCATATTGGCTAGTGGCGGGATTACCCCAGGTCCGGGGCGGGATTACCCCAGCTCCCTGGGTAATACCATTACAGTGCAGAGGTTGACAAATTGATGTTTTATGATTATTTTTTGTATAGATTTTTTAATAACAAATTTTTATACGTTCTTAAGGTGGCGTACAATAATTCAAAATATTGATCTAGCTCATTAATACGTTTTCTGATGGTGATAAAAATTGAAGTTCCTTAAGGTGGCGGCATTCCCCTGGTCTACCCTTCAATACTACAACTGCTTTCAGATTTGTTGCCACAAGTCACAGGAAAGAACTGTTAAGAGCACTGGTTTAACTGTTAAACGTACTACGAAGAGATCAAATTCGAAGATCAACTTTCACAAAGACTTAGTAACACCTATTCTCATCCTGACACACAAAATATGCACTATTTGAACCCTGTAACAAGTTATGTTATTGAATATAGTAAGTACTTCAACAAATCGAAGGAGATTTCACTTCAAAGTCAACAGACTGAAGACAGTTATAAATAATGCTAAAAATGAAGATACAGTTGAATCAAATATACCTAATCATCAAGAATATGCCAAATGATTCATTAACGTTTGGACAATTTAATTGCTTTGGACTTCTTGTCCTTCCTTTACCCTTAACAAATGCATAATTTCTATGCTTAAAATAATCATTTTTTAAAACTAGAGGTGAAATTGCAATGATTGAACACTCCCGTATGTGCTCTAATTTTTATACAATTTTCCCATCTAGTTTAACTGAACTTTTGGGGAGAACATGATAACGTGAAAATCATGTCAGAAAAATGTCCTTTCGTTACCGTTTTTTTAAATTTTATTGAGAAAAAAAAAGTTACTAACGAAAAATTCTTGGCTTAGGCTTTTTGAGCAACTTAGTATGATGTGTATAAAAGTCTCAGTTTTTGAAAAAACATGTATTTTGATTTGCTCACAGACAGCAATCCATCGATTTTTTTTTTTTTTTTGGTAAAAAACCGTCCTTCCATTTACTTCTGGAATTCACCATATACAATTTTCGTATTTTATTTCTCTATATTTACAAGGCAACAATTCAATTTAAATGCGGGAAATTCAATGTGCACGGTAGCATTGAACATGTTTATAATGCACTAATAATACATGTTATTTTTAGACCACTGATGTAATATGTCGAAGCTCATTTTTCTTCACTGCAACAAAACAAAACCCCCACCTTATGGGCTGGAAACAATGATACCTCTTGATTCATTTAGGCAGATGTTTCACAAAACAATCTGAGCAGAATTCCGATTCTCAGTTCTCGAAGTGGATCACCTTTTGTGTGTCTAATCAACCGTAATGGGGCCAGAGTTCATTTCCAAAGTGGCCAGCGAAGATGGAAACGATTCAACCCTGGATGGCAGTTCAATAGGCAATCGAGTCTTGCCTTCGGATTGGTTACGAAGTTGATACTGATTGTCTTCGGAGGAACTGCTCTTCGGAATCGATTCGCCTGGGCCAATAATTTTAGCTCTTTTTATCTGCGAGCTACTGCTCCGGCTTAGGGTGATTTGTCCTCCAATCACGTTTGGTGTGGTGAGTGTGAAGGTTACTTACTGGAGCATCATGGGTTTTATTAAGTAGGGAAAAATATTTCTATTCCAATGAAGAAGTTCATAGATAAGAATGTGATAAGTGGAAGATGAAATTACAGTCATATATATCTATGTAAAAATGCATAAGAGTAGGAATATTACGTAAAAGAAAATAGTCAGTCAAAATGTACCACTTTTATCGGTAGTTCGTACAAAAACGAATAAAACTTATATTTATACAATACACACCTTTGTGTCATCCATTGTAAATAAAATATTTTGAAGAACATGCAAGGACTTAGCGTTTCTCAAGCGTATTTTTTTAAGAACTAAGTCTGTACATAAGAATGCAAAAGTTACTTGAATTACTGCTTTTATCCTCCAAGCTGACTGCTTACACATATTCGTGATTCATTGATTTTACTTTAAATTACTATACTGCCGTGTGCAGGTAAAGGGCAGTAACTGCAAATTTTTCATTTTTTATTTTTTTGCACTTTTGTCATCTATTGTACGTTTTCTTTATTGTACAAGCTCGCTAATTTGGTTTCCGCTGAGAAAAGGGCGCGAAAAAAATGTCTTATTCCAAGATTTCCCTATGGTTAACATTGAATCCCCCACATATTTCTTCAAATGTCTCGAAAACTCATTTCTGCAGATACTGCCGTTTATCTGCACACGGCAGTATATTATGTTAATTCTATCAACGGCAGCATTAAGCCCAATATTTCAAATAACTGCTTTACTACGATAAAAGCATCACACTTTCCACCATATTGCAGAACGCTAGAATTCGTATGAAAAAGCAGAGAAAAATTTGGTCTGTTCGTCGCCAAGGAAGGGGAAAGGTTCGTATATTTAGGGCACTCAAATTCAGACATTGTGATCGGCACATGTTTGTTATTTCCACATTTCAAAGTGATTTGAGGTTTTCCGTTGAAAAACTTGAAGGCACTTCGTCAAGTATCTCGCATGATTTTTCTATCATGTTCCCATAATATTTTGAACCTTGGTTCGGGGAAATTATATGAGCGTTAATATGAATATGAAAGAAAACTATTTCTTACAAATATTGTTTATCAACTGATAATGTATCATTAATTTATCATTAATTTTTAGCGATTGAAAAGATAACTCTTAAAATAAATAGTACATGAACTTTTTTATTTTAATTTAGAAAATTTACTATACATTTCATTGAACGAAAAAAAAATTCCTCACAAATAAACAATGATCAGCAGTTTATTAAAATACAATGAGATGGATAGTTTAATACAAACGAAAAAAAAGTTTTAATATTAATTAATCAAAATTAAATCTATATTCGAAAAAAAAATTGAAGATTGTATAAGAAATTTTATTTGCATAACTTAATAAGGGTGTTTTCTTTTCACTAAGAGAGGGAAGAAAATTTTTTCTATAGCTGGTCCTTGTAGATAAAAGGAAAAGCAAAAATGTGCTATGCATTTATTTCGATATCACAACTGGCAAATATGTGTTTCAAAAATATGCAAAACTGATTAAGGTATCCGACTAGGTTCGGAGCAGTTTTTTTTTAAAAACGCTATTATGAAATAATATTAATGTTTTTTTAGAAGCAGAATGATCTTAAAACATGTATTTTGCTTAAAAATAAACCATAATATCAATAATTTTTTTTTAAATGGGTGATTTTTTGGCAAAAATGACTGAAAATTACCAGTTAGGAGAAACACTGTATTAATAAAAATTAACTAGCTATAAACAATTTGCTTAGCTTTTTTCACATGTATAAATATTACACATGAAACAGACCGCAGGTTAAGAAATATTTCAAGAATTTTAAGGTTTATGACAAATTACGTTTCTTAATCCAGAAATTTCTCAAAAATTTGTCACCTTTTTTCGGTGAAAAAGCTATAAATCAAAAAAATATTTCATCATTTACATAATCTGTGGTCCATTCCACTCACAAGTACTTACAAGACAGGCATGCCAAATTTCATGCTTGAATACTGAAGAGAATTTGCAAAATCATGTTTTCCGTAGCCAGTATCGAGAAATAATTGCACTCTTCAAAAAACGTAAGTAAAGATTCGACTTAACACGCGTTATACTGCAGATGCTTAGTATTCAAATGCTTATAACGTGAGTTCTAATTCGCGTAGATTATAAAACTAAAATGTTTCATAATCTTTAAGAATGGGGCTGTTGAATAAAACTATTTTGAGAAAAAGTGAATTTTGGTCGAAAATCGCCTTTTCAACGTAGTCGGATACCTTAATTACTTTTTATATTCACTTAACAAAAGCAAAAATCCATGTTAAGGAAAACACTACATGTTAATATTAATAACAATACTCAAATTCAATAATATTTCTAATTCGCTTTAAAATCACTCATAAATTTATGCGTAGGTACCTGGTGAATTCCAGCGGTAACACAAGGACGGTTTTTACAAAAAAATCTGCATATCAAAACACATTTTTTTTTTTCAAAAAATGATGCATAGACTTTTATACACATCATAGTCAGTTGCTAAAAAAACCAAAGCTAAGAAAACTTTTTTTTTAAATAAAATTTAAAAAGAAAAGGAAGGACATTTTTCGACATGATTTTCACCCTATCATGTTCTCCCCAAAAGTTCAGCTAAACTATAAAAGGGAAAATTGTTTAAAAATTAGAGCCCATACGGGAGTGTTCAATCATTACAAATTCACCTCTAGTTTTAAAAAATAATTATTTTAAGCATAGAAATTATGCATTTGTTAAGGGTAACGGAAGGACAAGAAGTCCAAATCGATTAAACTTGGTAAGTTTCAAATAAAAAAACATTTATTCAGCTAATACAGCAGTCTGAAACAATGATATCTAATGAATGAGCCATCTGTTACAATTCTGAATTCTTTAAATACTCAAAAATTTTATCAGAATCCATAGAACATTTATCTTCTTTCTCAGGAAATACAAAGATGATTCCCACATTATTATGCATTCTCAAACAAGCTACTTCCATTATTTTATCTTCTATATGAAGTACCTGTCCAATATTGTACTTTGTTAGTTTCTTTCCCTTCCATCCAACTAACAAAAATTGTCCAAACGTTAATTAATCATTTGGCATATTCTTGATGATTAGGTATATTTGATTCAACTGTATCTTCATTTTTAGCATTATTTATAAATGTCCTCAGTCTGTTGACTTTGAAGTGAAATCTCCTTCGATTTGTTGAAGTAGATTTGTTGAGGTACTTACTATATATTCAATAACATAACTTGTTACAGGGCTCAAAAAGTGCATATTTTGTGTGTCAGGATGCGAATGGATAATACTCCATCTCTGAGAAAAAAAATCTTTGAATTTGATCTCTTCGTAGTACGTTTAACAGTTAAACCAGTGCTCTCAACAGTCCTTTCCTGTGACTTGTGGCAAGCAGTTGCAGTATTGTATTGTTCCAATATAAATTTCAAGTTTGTAAGCAAGTGTTTCTGCTTGAATTGGCCTGTTATATCACAAACATGTCATATCAAAATGATTTTCCCATGCTTAGGCAGTTTTAAGTGTAGTTTTTATGATTTTCATCACATAAAATAGAAGAAATAAAATCACAAAACATTTTTTTAAATTTTAATCACTTCACAATAGTCTAGAAGAAGGAAACCTAACTTTAATTCAAAATGTGTTATAAAACTTCAACAAAATTCCACGTAAAAATATCTTATCCATCACATAAGTTTTTTTTTTTTTTTCACACTTTATTCACACAACTCATTCTTGCATTTTCTTTTATTGAAATTCATTTTATATTTTCTTAAATATTAACACGAACTGCGACATCAGTAAATGTTTCCAACACCAAGTCTCAAAAATTAGCCCCCTTAAAGAACATAATTCACAATTACAAGCAAAACAAAATAGTCTGAAGCTCTACCCAGTTGGAAGGGAATATCAATTTCAGTTGCTCCAGCATTTAGACATCTTTTATTAATTTATGCCTTAGTAGTTTAACCGCAATTGTATTTCTCCTTTCAGCGAGGATAACTTTTGCTACACCAAAGACATTGACATACAAGAACTTTTTAGGTCGACGAAATTTATCATTCGTTTGTGGAGTCTCTCGGAAAATTTTGCATCATGCTTCGATAAAATATGATATATGACACAGGAAGTCATTGAAATATGTTTCAACTAATACTGTAAATATAAAAATGGAACGCTTCGCGAACCCTTTAATGTGACGATTTAATGCAACATAAATCACAAAGCTTACCTTCTATGAATAAAATACATAAAATCACGAGTTCTGTACACGCACAGTCGGTACTTTCATAGGCAGAAGTAATAAAACTGAATGTTTCTCTGCATTGATATGGAATAAAAATAGCTTCAGAAAGGAGGCTTTTACAGGAACAACTTTATTTTATAGCATATCGAAATCGATGGTAATATAAACAATATAGCATTTATAACAAGTACAATGAGAAAACATGTGAAAAGCCATTTTCTTTCAAGACAAAAAAAAAGCGATAGAAGTGTTTACTATTTTGATAGCTCTTATAATAACGTATGTATGGCAATAAGAAAAAGGGATTTCTTAAGACACGATACAACTGTTTGAAATAATAGCATGCTAAAATCTTTTAACCTACATATACAATATACCACCAAAAGTATTGGGAGACTTTCAAAAATTCATATTTTTACGGATTTTTTGCGACGATTTTTCTGCAATTTTTGTCACATAAAAAGTATGCTCCAGCTGTTATTTTCCAATAAAATTTAAATCACCCATGCATTTAGAAGATTAGCAACAAAAAAGGTTTTTGATGATCCTCCATCGTAAATAGAAAGGAATAAACTATAAAGTTCCGAAATACTTTCTATGTCGAAATAATTTTTGAATATTCAGGAAAATATCTCTTATATCAACGAAGATATAAGCATTTCTGTTTAAAATAAAAATTTTATTTGAAGATTTTTGGCTCATAAAATGCAAAGTTTTCCGTCACCAGTTACCAAACTTTCAGAATATTTAACAGTTAAAAAAGAAACATCATACTAAAATATTGAAAACTCGATGAAGTATTACTGTCATGAAGCGATTAATTTTTCACTGCGTATGCACCTGATAGCAATTTATAACCCTCACTGTATAAATCCCAATTAGATGCTCCAACTAATGATAAAATTCCAATTCAATACCTTAAATTGGGTATCAGAGATCTAATGAACCGAATTTCAACAAATCATGGATAGCCGACAAATCGTATGGGGAAGTTCGCAAATTTGCAACTTTTCCCTGCAATCGTTTGGTGTGGTTCATGATAAAAACGGATTATTTGCGAACGATCCCTCACAATATTTCACCTATGGAAGAAATATTGACACTCGGCGCATTAGATCACTGACATCATTCTAAATTTGTAAAATATTGAACTGATTTTTTTTTTTTTTTTTTTTTTTTGAGTTAGGGGATCTATGCGGTTCTTTATTATGAAGGTTACAAATTGCTTTATTTCGCGCATGCGCAGGAGCAAAATTAATTGCTTTAAATGTTCGTATTTCACCAAATTTTCAATATTTGAATTTAAAATTTTGGTACTATACTTCTTTGCATGTTGTCAAGTTTTCTGAAAGTTTGTTAAGCCAGGATGAAAAACTCCTTAATATGAGCGAAAAACATGCTAAAAAAACTGATATTTCCTAAATATCTTCGTGATTGTACCTAAGTGATATTTTCACGAAAATAAGTAAAATTATAGTTTGCAGTAATTAAACTAATTGCTGAAATTTACAGCTAATTACGATGAAGCATATTTAGTATATATTTGAAACTCATTTTAAATTTGACAGAAATTGACAGAAAAAATTTCCCTCTTTGGAAAAAAAGAAAATATGTTCCATTTGCCATCTTTTGAAAAAGACTCCTACATTAGCCTTAACAGAAGGCACTGGAGAAAACTTTAAGTGTAAGGTAACTTTTAATTGAATGAAGATATAGAAAAAATTTTGAAAAAAAAAACTGCAGTCGGCATAAGCATGCTTTCCATTTAATGTTTTTCATGAACGAAAGCTATTTGTCGATCCACTGTCAAAGCATTAGAAGAATGATATGTAAGATGACCTACAAACGGTGTTGCTTGCATTATGAAAGACATGTAAACAAACAAAGGATTTTTCTCAAGAATGCCAATTTTTGACTTTTATTTTTTTTTTCTGTTGAAACACTACATTTCCTGAAAAGGGGATGTCAAGTTTTTCATTTTAGAGCTTTTTTAGGCACTTCAAAGCAGAAACTCTATACGTAAAGGTCGACTTCAAAATTCAAAATTTTATTTGTCAGCAATTGGACAGAAAACTCTTTTAAGTTACATAGTACCGTTTTCGTTTTTAGTTGCAGCTTCATTCAGGAATTTCGATTTTCATCAAAACAAGAACTATCTTCAGCCGATTTGCTGGACCATAACCTTTTTTCCCACGCAACCTTTCAGTAGAGTGCCAGAAAATTCGTCAAGCGCGGTTAGTTTTCACTAAAATCAAAATTCTGGGTAGAAGAAGTGGCAATTCAGAATGAAAATTTGGCTACATAAATTAATTAAAAATGTTTTCTGGCCAATTGCTGCCAAGTACAATTTTGAATTTTTAAGTCTACCTTTACCTATAGAGTTCCTGAAAAGCCCTCATTTTTCAACGTGCTTAGTAATACTGATCAAAAGTAAAAAATTTCTAAAAAATAAAATTAGCATTTTTGAGAAAAATGTTAAAAACGATTTTTTAATTTTTTTTTTATCAAAACAGATTGGAAAGAAAACGCATATTTCCAAATATTGAAATATTGCATATCTTTTTAAACAGAAAAAATAGCATTTTAAATAAAACAAACTGCAACAAAATTTGTTGCATCGTTCCAGAGATTTTGTCAACAACCGCAAGTGAGAAATGACGCATGAAAATCCATTTTTGGTAGCTTGTGTCTCGGCTCAAGACCTTTTTTTTTTTTTTGTGCCAAACCAAACTATAACACTATCTTACTTTTTCACGAGTTTTAACATGTTACATTTAAAAATAGTAAGAAAAACATACCTCCAAACTTACGACGTGGAACGAAATAAAGGGGAGTGCAATAAAAAAGTATTTTTTACTTGTTTTACATTTCTCAAAAACAAAAATCAAAACAGATTTTCAAACAAAATTCTTGTTTAAATTTAGGAAGTTTTTTCCAAAGAAAAAAGGTAATGCTTACCGTGCAAAAGCACGGTAAATCAGCTACCAAATGTCTTTTTCTTACCCTAAAGCAGGCATTTTGTTTTCAATTGATAATTCTTCAAAAGTTTTATTATCACTGTAATAAAAAATAACGTGATTTACCCACATTTTTAAAGTTACATCAGACATATATTTGAGGTTATGTAAATAACTATGGTATGGTTCGCACAGTCAAATGAGATGGCAATGCTTAAAGTAGGTACAATGTTTCTGCAAAATGTGCTTTAATAATGATGTCATTTGTCAGTGCCCCCAATAATTAAAAATGATGAACTGTATGAAACAAACTTGAACTTTCATAGATAAAAGTTCAGTTGCTTAATCACGTGTCTTAAAATTAATAATGACACAAAACAAATTTAATTATTTCGCACTACAACAAAATTTCCAATTTTGAAACTACAACAAATTAATTCTTCCTCTTAATTAATTGTGCTCCACGGACCTGCAAATTAATGATACTCATAAGTACATTTTGCACCACCAATCATCACATCGTTAAGAAAGAAAAATATCCAAAGTGAATCGTCTCATTGAAATAATCACACATGAAAATGCCGAATGAACCCTAAAACGGCAATTTGTTCTAAAATGATAAAGACAATCATGTGACCAGCATGGAAAGTAGGTCAAGATTCATGTAAAAAAAAGTTTTGATGGAAAGCACCAAGGGACTATTTATTCGTCTGCCGACCCCGCCCAAAGCACGACCTTCGCGGAACATTTCCAACTATTTCTCCAGCGGCTTCAATCTGAGAGCCTCCGTCAGTATTTATCCTTTCTATTGCCATGCTAAAAGTCTTTGAGCTCATCTAAGGTGATTTTTGGCAAGCACGGTCGAGAGATTCGCACGCACGCACCAAAACCTCTTTTATGTCGTTGTTATTAAAGGTCAGTTGCAGGCATCAAACGCGATCGAAGAATTTGATGGTTTATCACTTTAATCTTTCGATCGAAACCTTACTTAAAGAAAAAGCAATACTGGCATAAAAATGTACGTGTTTAAGGGGGTCCGGGACACAAAAATCGACAAAATTTGGGATTGTTTTTATTTAAAAAACTTCTCCCTTTTTTTCTACTTACAAGGACGTTTGAATCTTGTTTCTATCTTAACTAGAGCAAAAGATTTCATTATTTTTGTTGCATGCATTTAACTAATATTACATTAAACTGAAAAACTTTAAACGTGATTTTCTCCATGATGCAGTTTTTCCTGAGTTTTTGCATTTAAACTCTTATAAGTCAAGAACTGATTAAGATAAAGTAATGAAATTTGGAGCATATCGTCTTCAAATAGTTTACTTTAATTTTTTTCGACAAATTTGAAAAAAAAAAAAAAAGATTCTTGCAAAAAAAATGCGATTTTTTTAAAAAGAAAGTATATTTGAACTTTTCGAAATTTTTCTTCAAATATTTTTTTATTCTTTATTGAATTATTATTTTTTAAATCGCCGAATGAAAATTAAAGCTTAGATATTTGTGCAAACTTTTTTCAAAAGAATTTCAAAATTGACGAAGAATATTTTGACTTTTTGCGACTTAAAGTAAACCCCCATTTTGTTTTTAGTTTTATTAGATTTAATTTAAAAAATTTAAATATGTATGTTAAGATTTTACTTATTAAATAGATGGTTGCTATTAAATAGATAATCAGTGCAAAAAATTTCAAAACTTTAAAACTTTTTTTTTTTTCAAAATGTGTCTCGGACCTCCTGAAAGAATACTTTTCTGATAATCTTTCTGATTTTAAAATGGGCAAGATAAGTGCCTTTATCAAGCTAGAACCTAGCTGTCAAAGGCTTAGAACGGCTCTCAGATGGTACATTGCTCCTAAATCCTATCTCGTAGACGTATGTATGATAAGCAAGTTTGTCTCGAGTTAACAAACTCTTAATTAAGTACAAATTGTATTAAAAATAATACGTTTTGAGAGATTCCCAAGTTTTTGTGCAACTCACATTTTTAAACATAAAAAAACTGCGTGCCAGAAAATTATTCTTGCCGCAACCAAAACATTAACTGCCTTTTGGTTTATGGTTTTTAAAAAAGCAAGTATTTGGTGAACCAATGCTGTAAACTGGAACTAACTTATGTCTGATTGGGATCTTCTGCATATAATATGTCAAAAGTGACTCGACGTTTTTCTACAGTGAAATCGTCATAAACATTAATATGGTAAACATCTTGTAAACTATTAACAAATGAAACACAACAAAACTACAGCATTTTGCAATCGTCAGGATGTGGTCAAGCAAGGTGAATTAATCAAAGAAAACGTATTTTCTGCAACTATATCTGATGAAACTTAGAGATACTTATAAACTTTTTCACAGAAACAACCTGTTCTACGTTCAGAAATTTCAGAAACGTTTTGAAAAGCTTTCTTTCTGAGATATTTACAGGAGTTTTATAAAACACATTACTTTATTTTGCTCTGAAATTTTTTCAATCTTCTAGGATTAAAGATAATTAAATAATTCCTTTAAATGCCGCAAATTTCTTCTAAACATAGCACTTAGAAAACATCAACTGTAATATGATGCTCAAAAAATTGAGAGATTATTTTTAATATGTTTTGAAACTAATTGAACTGATTTATATTTTGGTTTACCAAAGAATTTAACAATTTTTTTCAAGATGATATAAAAATGTGAGAATTGAGTATGGGAGAAACAACTTTGAGAGAGAACAACTACTTTGAAAAATAAGTAGCATATACGTGTTTCTATTTGTATGCCCCTTCCACTCTAATATGTGTGCAAGAATTTCTTACAGAAATCGGGCATCTTCACGCTTTTTCCATCGTTAATTATACACACTCATTCATGTGAAGAAGGAACGCAGCTCATTCTCGCCATGGTTTATCTTCTTTTCTTTTTGATACTTTATAAATGAACATACAGGGTGCGGCAAAAAAATGGCAACTTTTTTTATAGTATAATTTTATCAAACAAAGAAATTTTAACACATTGAACAGTTTATAACAAAAACATGGACCTTTGGTCATAATATATTCAGCCTGTTACAAAGTGCCCACCTCCGGTGGCGATACACAAGTCCAGATTTTGCTTCAAATTTTCAGCGATGGGCCGCAGTTCCTCCGGCGACAATTGAACCCATTTCCGACGCAGCGATTGCTTCAGCGTTTCCAAACTTTTGTGGGGCTTAGCACAGGCCCTGGCCTACAAAATGGACCACAAGCTGTAGTCCATCGGATTGAGGTCCGGCGAGTAGGGTAGCCCTTCCGCCGACGAAATGAAATTTGGAAAATGTTTCTTGCATCAGTCTTGCATCATTTTGCCTTGTGAGCCGGCGCTTGTCCTGTTGAAACGTCCAATTTGCATCGACAAAGTGCTGTTGAGCACAGAGAAGCACAAACCCCTCGAGAATGTCGCTGCGGTAGACTTCTTGGTTGATTTTCACCCCTTGAACCACGAAAACGAGCACGGTATTACCGCTGACGCAGATACCGCCCGCAAACCATCCCCAAAGAGGGTTTTTGACAATATCCGACGACGGCTGAGGTGCCCGGAGTCTCTGCGAACCATATCCGGTCATTTTGGAGGTTGTGCGTTTGCTCGACGAAGAACAGCTTCTCTTACATGAAGAGGATACGCTCCCATCGTTGAGCAGCGGCCGGACACTTGAGTTGGCGGCACCTTTTGCAGCCGTACGCGTTTGTTGTCGTCGGTGAGGTGCTAAACTTTCTGGAGCTTGTACGCATTGAAGTTGAGATCTTCTTTCGACATTCGGTGGACAGTTCGATCACTGATGCCAGTCGCAAAGGCGATTTTTCCCATGGAGAGCCTTGGATTTCGCTGCACTCACTTCTTGATGATCTTGCGGATGGCGGACATGTTGTAGGTCCGCTTTCTGCCACTTCCTGGATGGTGGCCATCGTGGCCAAGCTCCCTGTATCGTTTGATTACTTCAGACACGATGTCCTTTCAACACCGAACAAACGAACAATCCCACATTGACGTTTTTCTTGCCAAAACAGTTCCAAACTTGCAACACGTTTGTTTGACATTCAACAAAGAAAAGCATGTCATTTATCGATAGAAACATGACAAATGACAAGTACAGAAAAGTACAGAGAATTTAATAGTAAAAGAATCATGTGGCTGCACTGAAACATGCTGGTGTAAAAGCTCATACAAAAAGGTAGCCATTTTTTTGCCGCATCCTGTATATTCAAGGTTGGTTTTGGCACAGAGCACAGACCTGCATTTCTACAAACTTTTCTCAAACACCTTGTTTCCTTCGAGGTTTCTTTCTGTGCACAATTTGGGACCACAAATCTATTGATTTCACCCACACACACATATATATATATATCAAGTTCTCCTTAGCGTCAAAGTATCAAAGCGTCAAATAACTTTAGGACAAAAGACGAAAATCTTAAAAATATTTGTTTCACCAAACCAATGTCAGCAATTTTTCCAATCAATAAATAATCTTGACAAGACGCACCAAATAAAATGCCTACAAGTAATCATTCCAGCTTGCCTGTATCTTGCGATAAAATCTTTAAGTTTGCTCATACCCGAAATATCGATCTTCTTATGAATTCAGAAACTTTAATCCTTTTGAGATATCGTGTGTTTTCACCCTTAAACAGAACATTTAACGGAAAAACATCCTATTCTGCAGCCACTACATTACAATAACTTCTAAAAACTCAAACAGATGAATAGCTACTAAGTATTGAAAAGAAAAGTCTTTGAAATCGCCGGAAAGGAATAGTTAGGGATTTTTCCTCTCATTAGCGTTTATTGTTCCCCATAAAAGTGGGATTTGAAGGAATTATGCTTAAATCAATGGAATACTTACACTGAATGCAAAATGAGCGGATTTTTCTCTTCATTGCACATAAAACATTATCATTGAAATTACAGCGTTTAGTATACATTTCAAGATCTTCAGTTTGGTGAATAAAGAATGCCTCTCATTTTTGCCATGGTTAATCTTCTTTTGCATCTGATACTTTATAAATGAATATATTTTCAAGGGCGGTTATGGCACAGAGCACAGTCAAGCATTTCTGCAAATTTTTGTACGGACTCTGAGTTCCCTAACGTACATGTATGTTTAGGAGAATAATCTCTATTAAAAATATTACTAGAACACAAAAAACTTGACATTTGTGTGACCAAAACCCAAGGAAGTATTAAAGTTAAAAGATTTAAGGGGCTATGCAAAATATGAGATTTGGACTTATCGCACTTCAGAAAAATCACAGGTTGCCGAAGTAAAAAAAGTAGTTATATTTTTCATTGCTATTCAAAAATAAATGCAAATGTTATGCCATGTTGCACAAAAACACATTACAAAAGTTCGTACAGTTTGAAAAAACACATTCTATGTACACATATAATTTATACCATTTTCTATCCGCTATATTTCCCCCCGAAATTTGTTATTGAAGGCTTTGTTATTAAGTCACAAAACACTGAGTTTCATGTCTCAGCAAATATTGGCAAACATTTTGTGTTTGAATTCTTTTTCAATGGAGATTATTTCCTTAAACATAAGGTAATAAGTTAGGGAACCTAGGACCCATATAAAAAGCTAAAATTTTGTATTTTTTTACCTTCTTTTTTTTTCGTCGGTTCAAACTTTCAGAATCTTAACTTTACATTTGATTTTGAACATTTTTGCAATTGAAAGTATGCGTCGAGGACTAATGGTTGAAAAAATAAAGGTCTTGCAGGTAAAACGGGGACACCTTGTATAATTGCATTTGGCGATCAATATAGTTCTGAACCTATTTGATTGGAATAAACTCATACAAAGTCAATTACTTTTCAAAAATATGTAGAACGTTCCAAACTGTCCTAATTTTTTTTAGAATGAACCAACTTTCCGTTTTTGGGCACATTGAACCGAGAAAAGCATTCTATTCTAAAAAATTAATCATATTCATAGTAAACAAGACTTTAAATGGAAATATTTACAATTTCTTCACAATAGAATACGATAATGGTTATACAACTCCACAAGTATAGCAATTATTCCTCTTACTGATTGCACTCCAGAAGAAAGGATTTCTCTCAAGATTGGGACTCACCTTACGTCATTACGACATGTCAATAGGAACAGGAGACTAAACTCAGAAGAAGAAGTTTGCATTCCTGATCTTTCTTACTTTCGCTAAAATAAGCTTTGGGTTTCTTTCTTACTTAAGGTAAAACTTGTTTCCTTCCTGCTTTACGTCTAAAGCACAATAATACGAAGTTCCGCACCTTTTGTGTATCATCTCTAATTGGGCATATAATTGCAGAAACTTAGTACGCACATTTCATAAACAGACACAGATTGTGGGAACGTGTTTGTGCTATAAAATAATTATAGTCCTCTAATAAAATAAATAATGTGGTGAGCGAGTTTGCATTTCTTTTTTTTTTGCGAAGCCATCACATTATCTCAACAAACTTCCGACAACACGTTAACTTTCCTGAAAATAGCGGCTTTAAATAACATTTACGTGCCAGTTATATTTAAGCAGTACATTAATCAGCAATTTTAGAAAGTCTTCAGGAAACATACTTTATCATAGCTTGCCGTTTAAACTTAAAGTAACTTTTAATAAGTAATCATCTTCGCTTTATCACATTACATTATTTTCTAGCTTGGAGTTCAACACAACAGTTTTAAGGACACTAACGTTACTTATTATCAATAATAATTAAAACAAACCACTACCTTCACAATCATATTATTATGTATTGCTAACATTTACTATGTACAATAGTCTTCTAATCTTCCATCCATACTTTGTTTAGTCAAACCATATATCTGAGCTTGATATAATGTATTCGTCATATTTTATTAAAAACTTGGTATCAAAGACAAAAAATATGTTACTGAAACGGTTGGATACATTTTGA
Organism: Uloborus diversus; assembly: GCF_026930045.1. Classification (NCBI taxonomy): domain Eukaryota; kingdom Metazoa; phylum Arthropoda; class Arachnida; order Araneae; family Uloboridae; genus Uloborus; species Uloborus diversus. The sequence continues at coordinate 9,250,956 of NC_072740.1, read as the reverse complement.
AGCATTATTGAATGAGTTAAACTAGAAGAACTTACTTTAAGAGAGGAGTTCAAATTATTTGCGACAATCTTGATAAAAACCGTTAAAAAAAATAAAGTTGCAGATTTCAGAAGAATACTCAACATTACTGAAATAACACTTTCTGAAATAAAATTTGTTCAATTTTACTGTACCATATGATTTCATTATGTGATTTGTAGGACCATAGGTGCTATTTGTTGGTCATAAATTATACAAAAAATTTCTGTATTATTATAATTATTGAGACCTTGCCAATCTGCCCATGGTTCAACGAACCCCGTATCTATCTGTTTTATGTGTTCATTTTTTTTCTGCTAACCGACAAATAACTCCATTTCCGTTATCAGAGATTCAATATTTCTGTGCTGAATTTCCCATATAATTGTAACACTGCGCCAAATGCTGGCACCAATCGTTCCTTATGAACTCCTGCAATTATTTGGCGTAACTGGTGATTCATATTTGGCGAGATGTGTTAGTGAAACGTCAGTCGACGAAACCCCAATAATGGAAAAGTAACATTTTGGAAGAGGAGCGTGGCGTTCTAGGCCACGTGAATTGTTAAATTTGTGAACGATTAAGGGGGGGGGAACCAGTTTAGGAGGCAGAAATTTTGCTGCTTTTTGTGAATTTTTTCAACAGGGAAAGAATAATCAGAATTTGTTCAACCTTGAAGGATATTTTATTCATATTTTGAAGTACACTTTGTAATTTTTCCAAGTCTTTTCTGCCTGAAGTAGAAGAATTTTAAGCTGATGTCCAGGGATGGTCACCATCAGAGCTTGTTGCTAATGTGCATTCCTGAACAATTTTTATCTGTAAACATTTATAAAAAATTTATCGTTAATAACATATTTCCTCAGAATATGAACCTATTTCTGGTTAAAAAAAATCATGCTTTTAAGGTGTTTGATCACAAAATTAACGTTTTTCTACAATTTTTTCCACCTCCCCCCCCCCCAGCATTAAAAACATATTTTTAATTATAATATCATCCCAGAATTAGGTTCATATAGAGTGTAATTGAATAAATAATATTCACACCAAATTTCAGAACGATTGGCCTATAAAGTTTTGTAATAGAATGCACACTAGCTGAAAAAAAGTCGTTTTGAGCAAAACGCAATTGAAAAAAACTGCTCTGAACGTTTTCGAATCTTCAGTTTTTTTAAGTCCTCCTAGCATTGGAACTAAACGAAATTCTGAATTGAAATTTTGGCAACATATTTTTGAATAGTTCTACTAAAATTTTATGACATTAAAAACATGGATTTTTTGACTCGTCTAAATTGGTTTGCCCCCTCAAAGGAATTCTGCTTAAGAATGAAAATTGTAAATATCTGCTTGATAGAGCGCCCCAATTTCTGTTTGGACCATTGCCTATACTTATTTAATCGGTCCTGCACTGAAGTAGGCGTTCGCGTAACTCCAAGACACGAGTATAGAAATTCCTTTTTAAATTTGTGCCACATTTACGATAAAATCGATGAAAAGTAATTTTATTCGTTTCATGTTTTCGACCTTGTTGCAAGAAAGATTGAAAAGATTTAAGGCTGTAAATTTATAAACAGAATCTTTCAAAGGTGTTTTCCCACCGGTTGAATGCTATTCCAAGCGTTTTTTTTTCTTTCGTATTGGTTTTTATTGCAAGATTATAACGTTGTATCAATTTCTGTCACTATTATATTTTCATAAAATCGATAGAAATTCTAACTTCTCACAAAAATGTGTGTAGATAACTCTTTATTACTGTTTGGAATAAAATATTGTAATGAAAATAAAATTTAGCAGCAATGAACAAAAAAATATAAAAGAAAAAAAACGATTTTTGAAAAGAGGAATTAATTAAGAGAGATGCCAATATGAAAATCTAAAAACATCTAGTAATGACATTTTCGGAAACAAAAATCACTCGAAATTACTTTCTATAAGAAATTTTACACTAGAAATTATCTCTGCGCACTCAATTTTGTTTCATAAAGTCGACTCGTTTGAGATGCCTCCGTACAAAATTTATTTGATTTAAAAGTTCACTATTATTATGTAATCAGAAATTTTGCATTTGTTTCATATGAATGAAAAATGCCAATACCAAAAATATAGACAAAAACATCTGTTAAAAAATTCACGTGCGTATTTTAATAAATTTTAGATACATTCGATAACTACTATGTTGCCTCTGTAGTAAAAGGTTTAAGAGCTCATGATTCGACAGAATTATAAGCTACTTAATTATTCAGTAAATTTAGTTTCTGCCCACCTTATTTACTTATGTTTAAGTTTACATGTTTGGTTTGTATCTTGTTTACATCATTACAGTACTAACAGAAAAATAAGGGTAAGCAAATCAAGTAAGTCGAAATAAAATGTAGAACATATAAAAATGCGTTCATAAAGAAAAACACTGTAAACTTCTAAATTAAATACTGATTATTTCAACTTCATTGTGGGTATCGATAGCAAAAATTGCTATCGATACAATTATACATTCGAACACGAATATTTTATTTTTTCTTTCACAAAGAACTATGTGTCGCATTCATGATTTAGACTTTAGGAACTGAGTGTCTACGAAAGGAACTTTTTCTTCTAACTAAACAACGTAAAAACAGAAGCATTGCTCTCATTTCTGCTCTTAAATTCTAGAACTTGAAAGTAGGGGAATGTGGTGCAAAGTAAAATGTTTAAGTTGACTTTAATGTTTCAAAATGAACCAATTTGAAATTTGTTTTGAATGTGACAGTACATAAAGAAATAAAATTGTGTTTTATTATAAAACTTGCATCGAAACATTATTTTTTATTTTTGGCAGTAAGTTTGAGTCTTCAAAAAAGGGTGGAAAAATTTCACCTTTTTCTTCATGGGGCAAAGTGAAAAAATGAAGATTTTTTCAAATAAAATATTTTCGATTCGATTAAAAAATGTATTTTTGATGAACGGAATGAGTAAATAAAAGAATGAATAAATAAAAGAATTATAATGAAACAATAAACTGATAAATAAATTAATTCATTAGTTAAAACATGAGTGAAATTAAATGAGTGAATAAAATAGTGGATAAATAAAAAAATAAGTGAATGAACGAATGAATAAATGAGTTATTAAATGAAGGAAAGTAAATAAATTGATTAATTAATTAATACGATAGTCATTTAGTAAATGAGTGAATGAGTAAACAAAATGACCTTTCTTCATTTTGCCCCATTTACTATGCCCAAAATTACTAATTGTACAAAATATTTAAAATGCTAATAAGCGTAATATTAACTAAATAACAACTATGCCGAATACTAGTAGGTTTTAATTAATATTTAAATTCTTAATAACAAAATCTTTATTATTTGACAATAACAAAAATAATTCTTGACTTACAACAAAATATTACAATTTGAGTATCAATTTTTGAAAATTGCTTGTATTATCTTATGCTTTGAACTTCAGGGGTATTTTTTTCTTGAATGAAATAGACTACATGTTTTACCACATAGTTAAAATATAACCAGACAGGTGACTCTAAAAGCAGAATAAATACTTCACAATTTTTCACGTTGCCCCGCTATTTTACTAGGCCCTACATTCTCATACTTTAAAAAATCAGAGAGAATAAAGAAAAAAGGTCAGAAAGATGCATGAGATGTGATTGAGTCTGAAGTAAAATATTTTGTAGAACTTCTACGCTTAATATATGATATTAATCAAACTTCATCCGATTTCAAGCAAACATGCACATTCACATTCTTATCTTCTTAAATAATATTATAACTTTTGCCTTTAGACCCAAAGTTGTCTAGACAATAAAGGTCAAGGTGTTCTGTTCAGACAATAATCCAACTTCATTCGACTTTGGGGAAGCATGTCAGTGCCAGTCACTTTAGATGATATCATAATCTTTGTCATCAGACCCGTCATGTCAACGACGTTAGAAGATCAAGCATAAAATCTTTCGTGGTTGGTCATCTAAAATAGTCAGATGAGAGAATTGTTGCTTTGTTTTTACAAAGCATCAAATGCGTTCACGTTTTCGTATATATATATATATATATATATATATATATATATATATATATATATATATATATATATATATATATATATATATGTTATATGTGTGTGTGTGTTGTGTGTGTGTGTGTGTGTGTGTGTGTGTGTGTGTGTGTGTGTGTAGGCAAAACTGTTGTATTTAATTTTATTAGTTATTTGTTATGAAATCAAATACCAAAGTCATCGGAGAAAGTGCAAATGTCTTTGAAATAAATTATTAATACTCCAATGAAGATCAATAATTTTCTTCAAACGTTTCCAACTATTGCATTTTAGATCAAACGTTTATGTTTCTAAATGGAAAAAGTAGCAAATAAATAAATTTGAATATAAGTAAAACGCTGAAAAAAAATTACCCATGTGATACATTAGGCATTTCAAGTTTCAGCTTAAGGCATGCAATATCGTGTCATGTTCTTCGAGGAGTTAAAAAATGTTGATGCATTCAAAAACCTAGAAAAATAAAACGAAACATTTCGAATTGATATCCATCATTTTTTACTGCAAAAACTAGTAATACAGAAAGAAGTCTTTGCTGATTGCTAATTATGCTATTAATCACTTATTGTTATCACTATTACTCGGTTCCGACTTTCTGTGTTCATTTGTATGGTAAAAGAATCACTTTATGTGATCATTACCCTGTTTATTTTTAACAGTTTTCGAATCAGGGATCGTGGTTTTGCTAAAATTATTAAAAATTGCTTCTCTTACTCAATATTTTTCAAAACGGTTAACCAGGATAATAAAACTAATGACAGAAAAGATTTCAGATATAACGTATCAAGAATTTGTGTCATGAATGGAAATGAATTAAAATATTCCTGTAACTTCCACATTAACATAGCAGAAGTTTGTATGATCGCCATAGGAAAACAGATTGATGAAGGGCCTGATGAGTCAGACAAAGAATACTTCAAGGTTGAACAACCTCCTTAAAATTTTGAAATGAAGAATGCATTGAAAGTTTTAAAACGTAAAGTAAAACACCGTTTCGATGACTTAAAAAAAATATGCTCCGGAGAACACACATACTATTAAAATGAATGGCTAACGATTTCTTTACGTAAATTAAGTATCATTTTTAAACTATACTATAAATAAATAATCCATACATGAATTTTTTTCATTTTATCTCACAACCCGTACGCGTGGCTTAGTTTGGGTAATAAATTTAATTTCGTGAATTGTTTATTGTTATTAGTCGGTTATTAATAAAATCAATGTGTCCTAAATTGATCACATTAAGCTGAGACTATTGTATATTACTCGACACGTAAAAATCAAAGTAGTCTACAAATTATTGAAATAAAACTTCAGTAAAGGACCGGATTGATAATAAAATTAAAACTAATCTCAAACTTGTAGTTAGATTACCATGATGTTGTGTAAAGGGTAGGAGGTTTTGCGTAGTAACAATTGCCTCGCGAGCACACAATTTCATTCGTGCCTTAATCACTTGTAATGATACAACTATATTACCGAATTGATAATACCCTTTAAGTTATTTCAAATCAGATTTTGAAAATTGTTCGAAGACGTACAAGAGGTTGTTTTCACAATCTTTAATAAATCTACACAATTCAAAATAAAAGAAAAATCAAAACAAAATCGGTATTACCGGATTGTATCCTGAAAAAATGAGCTGCCTCAAACATGGTGAGAAATACCTACATACAGTTAATATGTATAAGTTTTCTTATCAAAAAAATGTTATACTTATGTTAATGACAATCATCCACTTCAGAATAAAATCATGTAAGAAAACAAAGGTATTAAAGACCACAACATAATTTCAGTAACAGCATGAGGCAAAACAAAACGAAGCACTTATACAAGCTTTTCATACTGAATCTATCTCAATATCTATAAGAAAGAAAAATGATAATCCATCCGAATCGTGCATATCATATCTTGTCTGCCACATAATGTACCAGAGCTGATTATCCATTACATGTTGAAATGTTTATGCATTTGATTTTGCTCTTTCTTTGTTGAGAACAGAATATTTATCATGTTTAACGTGATTCTTTCTCCCCTGTGTTATCTCATCACAAATTGCCGCATAGATTGCGAGCAAAAGAAAATAAGTAATTTCTTCGGCAGCATAGATTTGACAAGTACCAGGCAATAATGTTTTACATATCTGACCAAAACGATGTGTGCATTACGACAAAGAAAAAACCCAATTAAATGACTGACTTGAAACTGTCATTTGGGTTTGTTGCAAAAAGCCATAACAGTACAGTAAACTATTGTAAATATGAACGTTTTTAACTAACAAACTGCGCAGAACTGCAAAAAACTTGATCAAGAATTTTTTTTTTTTTAACTATTAATTATTTTTGTAACATCAAGTGGCGTTCAGCTCCTTTTTGAAAACCATCTGCACAAAAAAGGGAAAAAAAGCTAGCGTATGTATTAGAGTTGTTCTTATATGAGGATTAAAACTTGTTTTTTAAATTTTCAATGGAGCACCACGTGGTTTTGATCTAGTCTATAAAAAGGAAATAACATTTTTTTTTGTTAAATTTTTAAGACAAGTTTTACGCGTCGCTACCACAGCTGGAAACATTTGAATTTTTAGAAAAAAATTTACGATTAATTAAACTTAAGTTATAACTCTATTAACCAAGTACTTCATACAGTTTAAATTAATGAAACCTATGACGAAAGAAGTAAATGAAATTACCAGCATTGAAAAAACGAATTGGAGGATTATTACATTTTATGACAATAAAATTCAAGCACAAATATTTACTTTCAATTGTTTCACAAGCGGAAAAAATATTGCTGTTTTGTTTCGTCTTTTGTGCGTATGACATTATTGAACTCTTCCATCACTGTCAATCCGTGCTTTGTTACATTTTTTACAAATCTTAATCAGTGCTGCATCCCCCCCCCCCCAAGAGCGATGGCACAAGCCCCCAACTCTCTCTCACAAATACTATAGTGCCATCTAAAGAGACCATCGCCTCTCTTTTTCAAAATTTCAATGGCACAGTCCGCATCATCCTCTTTTGACCCAAACATAAACGAGCTCGTTCAAGTTCAGGCATTAAGTTACCACAGCCACATTAAACTATTAATATAATTATTTCTAAAACTGCTTAAGAAATTGCATCTTCTGCTCACGATTGAAGTTTTGGTATAAAAGTAATTGTAAAATATATTTTCCCGATACAGTGATTGGCAGTCGATAAACAATTTCACTGCCCAACCCTCGTCTACTATTTTTTTTTTTTTTTTTTTTTACAGTTCCAGGAAAGTCAAAGGAACATCAAACGGATTTATTTTTCAAATCTTTAGCATTATGCTTACTGCTTTTTATTCTGAAGCACCAAATAGACTGTTGGACGAATTTATTTTTCAAATCTTTAACTATGTTCACTGCTTGTCATTCTGAGGCATAAATAAGATTGTTTATTTTGTTTTTGAATGTATCACATCTAGTTGGTGCAATACCAGTAAACCGGTACACCGAATACCGGTATTTCGAGCTAGTTTGCAATTTTGTAGTACCGGTATTTGGTAAGGAACACTGTATTATAAATTAACAAATTCGCTAAGTAGAAAATTAATACACTCAACAACTTACGAATTACTTGAGATAACGACTTAAAAATGCATACCATTTTACAGTTACAGTCAAGTGCCCATACTTGGGACAGTTTTGAACTTTTATCTTTAGTAGCATATTAATCATATGTTTTCCATTCGAACAAAATATTCTATTTTTAGGATGTGGCTTAGGCAAGGCAGGTATATTCAGCAAATGCAAGTTGCTGAATATACCTGCCTTGCTTTCAATCGTCAAGTTGAACCAAACCATTGCTTCGGTCACTTGTCTGGTCAGTGCTAATTCTGTATTAGCTACCAGTTTGTTTGGCACTTTTGACTTCCTTAAGAGGTTTTCCACCTCCAGCTCAGTCACTCCTATGCCGGGCTGATGAGTGCTAATAAGCACGAAACTGCAGTCCTCGGCTGGAATTGATTGAGCTGGCGGTGTATTTCATGTATTTCTGCCTTAGCCCTGGCTATAGGTGCAACTTACTTGAATATATCTGCCTTGCCTTCAATCTTCGAGTTGAACCGAACCATTGCTTCGATCACTCGTCTGGTCAGTGCTAATTCTATATTAGCTACCAGCTTGTTTGGCACTTTTGGCTTCCTTAAGAAGTTTTCCACCTCCAGCTCAGTCACTCCTATGCCGGGCTGATGAGTGCTAACAAGCACGAAACTGCAGTCCTCGGCTGGAATTGGTTGAGCTGGCGGTGTATTTCATGTGTTATACACTTAGTTCTTAATTTAACAAAGTCACGTTGATTTCAAATCACGGGAGCATTTCCTCAGCATTAATTTTAACGCCATAGGTGCTGTATCAATAATGCTTGCTTTACAAACGCAGACCACCCACAAAAGATAAAATGATACCTTACTTAAGTTTGATGATGTATTAAGGAAGTTATGGTGTTCTTTTTTTGAAGTCTTGTGGATATTTTTTTTTCTTGAAGTCAATTATACTGAAAAAGTTGATGTGATATAAGGTTAACCCACAAAATTACCCTATATGATTGTGAGCATATATTCAGTTTTGGCGCCAGTGGGGCTTGTATTTCAATGAACATGGACACAGAATAAGCAAAATTGATTTTCATGGCGCAATTTGTACCATTAAAATACAGCTCTATGTTAAAAGAAAATAAGGATGGGTCCTCTCCTATGCAAAAAGGTCTGGAGTGTCCACGAGGAGGAGGTCCAAAGTGCCCACTACACCATTGAAATTTTTAGGGGGATAGTTTCAAGGATCCTTTTTGTATACTTTTATTGGGGGGGGCTCTCATTCTGGGAGTTACACCATAACATTTGAGAAGATGCGCCCTTGATCTTCGAAGAATGGGCCGAGATTGCTGTACCGCAAAAAGTTTATGTTTGTGGTCATTATCATCTTTAAATGTTTGATTTTCAAATCTTTAATAACTATTACGATATTTCAGCCCTAGAATCAAAAACTCCATTGCTTGTTCTTATTTAGTCCAATTTAACAAGTCCATAAATATTGCAATTCTAGTTTAATGACCCATAAATAAACTGAATACCTCAAAAACAAATAGAAACATGTTTATCTCTCTTAGATGTATTGTAAAGAAATTTCAATCCGTCGATACTCAAGTGTAAGTAGAAATGTTTGTGTTTTTATTTACAGATGATCTAAATTTTAAATTAAAAAAGAAAACAAGTATCAAGAAAAAAGGTGATAGTCTTCTTTAAGAGCAACTGCATTGAATAAAAAATCATCCTCTTCAGTACAAGTTGCTTTCGAAAGAAGCAGCTCGACGCAATAATTCCAATGCAACAAAAGTAAGCAATAAAAACTGAATAATTTGGAAAACAAACATTTTGCCTACCTAAGGGAATATAGACTACGAAAGGTTGGACGGTGTACTGGACAAATGCGCCGACAAAATTACATTTCCGGACAAGTTATGCTTCTATATGTCCTTTTTCTCTGTGCTGGGCTGGCTGCTTTCCAAAAGAGCTTTTTTTCTGAAGATAAAATGTATTTCGTCGTTTCAAATGCTGTACGAACTATCAGATATTTATGTTTCTTTTAATATATTTTCACACGATTAACCATATCTTGCAGCAATATTTATGGTGTGGATTTTGTTCCTTTTCTTCATGAAGCAATTTCGAAAGACGTTAGGAAATGTCTCCCGTACTAATGTGAAAAATTTACTGCTTCGTCTTTTAAATGGAGTAAATTGGCAGCATATATTTACCGAAATCTTATAAGTAGTTATTAGTAGTAAACCTCTAATCTATATGCGTAAGGAATATTTACACTGTCTTTTGAACATTTTCCTTTCCAAGATTGGTTTTGTCGAAAGTGCAATGGACTTCCTACTATTTTTTCCGGCTAATTGATCTCGAAATCGCTTCAGATATCAGAAAAGCTCATTATCTTAAGATTATTTCAAGGTATATCGTACCTGCTGGAAGTACGACTTAAAATCTGTAATTGTAAACTGAAAACTTTTCAATGAACTGCCAGTTTTGAACTACCATGTAATTTTGACTGCCCTGCCGTAAGAATTACTGTAAGCTGTCGTAAACAAAAGAAATCTTAGAGAAAAAAAAACACACAGAATGAATTAAAATGCTGTATTTGGTATGAATTTGCACAGCCTATTCAAATGGCTGACTAAGACAGGCAGTTTTAGTAAATTTTAAGGATAAACGACTCGTAAACCATGATTCACAATAATCCAATTGTACTAACATGCTCGGCTTTATTTGAAACTACACCACAATTATTTTCGTTTTTCCTCACTGAGAAGCCCCATAATTACCATAAAGACATAAATAAGAACTACACAATATTCAAAAGAAGTATTCTATTGATCGGGTTCTTTCCCTTTTGGGAATCGTAAAAGAAAATTCGCGAAGACCCATCACTTAATTTATTGTCAAGTAATAGGAATGTCTCTTAGCGCGATATTTCCTTAGCGATCATTGGTCATTATTAATTTGATTTTACCAACTCGAATAATACAAATTACTTCTCGGCAAGGAAAAAAAAACAATAAATAACACTTTAATTCTATTGAACTTCAGCAGCAAGAAATAATGATAATTCAACGAAAACTCGTTTTATGTTAGCGGATCAAAAATAACCCAGTGAAGTAGCTATTGAATGTCTACTCTAAGGTTTTCAACCACCATTTGGTCAGGTTGCTAAAGTAAAAGAAATTGCAGAAAATTTTCGCGGAAAAAATAGTTAATTTTCGATAATTGTGGAAGAGAAAAATAATTATTGAAGTTTGTAGTAGGAGCTGAGATAAATAGTATTTTCTGTTGAGCCTTGTATTGTAAAGCTTTACCGCTATATTGACAATTTTTAGCCAAACGAACGAGACTACGGGGAAAATATTACGTCACATTTCTGGCTTCAAACCATGATTTGGGATCATAACGTAAACAGTTTAGTTAAAAATGCAATTGACTTTTTCAGTTGAACTAAATTTTAACCCTTTTTTCGGGGGAGGTGGAGGAGGTTCACTTCACAGGTAATTCCTTTAGTTGAGGAATTACACACTATTTTTTAAGTTTTGCAAAACGAAACTAAAACGATATTTAAAATCAAAACCTAGTCGGGGGTAGGAGGTTATTAATATAACTTTTGCCTTATGAATTTGTATTTTATGCCTTTCATAGCTTTTAACAAAGTGATTAGACACAAACAAAAATAATAAAAGACCTCAAATATTTAACTGCGCATTAGCACTAAAATAATGTGTAAAAAACTACATCAAGCAAAAAGGCATAAAAATATAAATAATATGTGACTTTTTTTTTTTGAAAGAATTCAGGGTTTTTTTTTTTTTTTTTTTTGTAATATAATGACTAATGCAACAAAAAAATAAAAATAAAAATAAAAATTTTGAGGCTAGTGAGTTAGGCTAAATGATAAGCGTTAAAAACTATCAAAAAGCTCTCTCCGTTTCGTATCTCTAATAATTGGACACATTCTTAAAAGTAATAACTTATGAAGCTAGTATTTCATATCAGATTTTTTAAAGAAATATATAAATATTTATTTTGCTATATAACTTCCATTCAAATCTCGTATCTTGTAAACTATACTATTAAAACCTGTGAGCGTCTGTGTGTGTGTCCGTAACCCTATCTGTTCCGACTGCCAATCTCTACCAGGTCAATACCTAAACCGTTGGATACAGAATATCTAGAAGAAGCCATTCCGCCCTGTCTATCCTCTCTAAACCTTAAGGGGCTTTAGATAAGGGGCCGAACATCCCGTAATCAGGACAACCTAACCCATTGGATGTCCTGAGGAGATAGTGAAGTAAAAGCATTAAAATCATCAATTGTCACCCGCTACAGGTAGCCTTGACCCACTGCACGTGGCAAACGGCGGTTGACGAGCGAAGCGAGCTAGAGTCAGAACCCCTATTAGGTTTATTAAACAATGAGAAAAAAAAGCGGTTTCAAATTAAAATAGGAAAAACTGCAAAATGAAAAAAAAATGGTTGAAAAATTTAAAGGAAATTCTTTACCTTTTAAAATGAATAATTGTTTAAACGATTCAAAGGATATTTTTCTGCATATAAAGAAGACCGGGAACAGTTGATCCTCATTTTTGTTAAAGCTCTTCACTTTTGTTTGAACTAAGGACTTTCAAACCAATAGAACTAAGGATTGCAATAACGAACCAAAAATTCAATAACGGTATTCGGTATTTTTAAAACGTGATACCTTAATACCGGTATTAAAACCGGTATTTGAAATTTCTCAGAAAATGCTCGAAAGAATATTGTTTTGTTGCCAAATTTTATAATTTTGAACAAAAATTGTATCATTTATGAAAACGTATTTTAAACAAATATAAAATAAAGGAACAAATGTCGCAATAAAATAACAATAAAGGTACAAAACACAATGCATCTGTTAAATTTTCTCTAAGCCTGGAGCTCATTTTATTGCGCAACTTTCTTACAATTGAAAATCCTCTTTCTGAATTCACGAAGGTCCGTCGTACTGTTAAAAGTGCGTGATAAACCTCCTCTAATTCTCCTTCATCTACAGGTGACAACAAATTACTATTTGTTATGCAAGCAAAAAAAGTTTTTGTCTAAATTTAGTACAGTCAAGACAAATAATTGAAAAAGAAAGAAAGTATTACTTCAATATGTGATTGGAATTAATTGTGTGTATAGGAGAAATGTATTCAAAATTACACTCGAAATTAATTTTCAGAAAAGGGAAAGTGAGTGATCAGGGAAACTGAGGTCATTATTTTTATATCGATCTTATATATATATATATATATATATATATATATATATATATATATATATATATATATATATATATATATATATATATATATATATATATATATATATATATATATATATATATATATATATATATATATATATATATATATATATATATATACATACATACATACATATGCATATTTTATTCAAAAAACTAAAGATTTCCGTGCATATATTTTTTTAAAAAGTTCCCTACCTCATAGCAAAACTTTTTCTTTTCTTTTCCTTTCTTGTTTATTTTCTATAAATATACAAATAAAAAATTAATATTCCCGAAAATTTAGGGAAATATTAAATTTCATGTGAAAAGATAATCGTTCGTTTCATTTTATCTGATGTTTACTTTATTTTATAAATAAATCTAATTAAAGCATGGCTTCACCTAATTAAAATTTTGCCATAAAAACATTATATCGTAATGCACAATAATTAGTTTTTAATAAAGGAATTTATTTAAGGTTAATTTTAAAAAGAAGACGGCCGTTTGTGGAAGTACAGTCTTGTCTTTTTCACTTACAAATGTCATTAGAGTCTGAAGAAACACTATATATATTTTTTTGAAAAAAAACAACCATGGCACCATCTTCATGCAAAACATAAATTGCTTTTAGAGCATCAAGGATTCTCACAAGATTTTTTTTCTTTAGGCTACTAATGCAATTTGCTAAGAAATAATTAAAAGAAGATTGCATTTCTGAATCCTGACCAAAAATAATCGTTAATGCATCAAAAGCTAATGCGTCTTTAGTAAACGGAGGAATTTGGAAACATGATCGGAAAATTATATTTAGAAGGAAAAATCGCTTACGCTCTTAAACTGAAATTTATTGACATACCCTTCATTAAATTATATATGGGGTGATAATGGCAGTTGTTTTAAAAACTAAGAGCTCCTACAGTTTGAAGCAAATAATTAAATTTACTTTAAAAACAATGTTTCAAATATAAGAGAAAAGGTTAAAGAACTGTGTGACATGATGTACGTTACCGTTAAAGGGTGGTATCCTTTATTTCATAGAATAACTAGGTAGGGGAATGTGGGGCAAAGTGAAATGGAAAGATGACTGAGTTTTTTCAAAATGAACAAATCGGAAATTTGTTTTGAAAATTACAGTATACAAAGAAAGAATATTGTATTTTATAATAAAACTTGCGTTGAAATAGTATTTTCAATTTTTAACAGTAAATTTGAGCTTTCAAACAAAAGTGAAACATTGTTCACTTTTCTTTTTCATGGGGCAAAGTGATAAAAAATTATTTTCTATTGAAACATTTTTTATTTGATTATAAAACATATTTTTGATCAAAAGAATCAGTAAATAAAAGGTTGAATGAATAAATGAAAAGATAATGAAACAATAAACAAATATATAAATGAATAAATTAATTAATATATGAAGAAAATAAAAGAGCTAGTAAAAGAAACGATGAATGAGAAAAAAAAGTGAATGAGTGAATAAATAAGTGAATTACTAAATGAAGGAGCTTAAATGAAGTAAATAATAAATGAAAACGTAAATGATATATATTAAACAATTGAGTGAGTAAATGAAACAAACTATTTCACTTTGTCCTATCCACTTAGCCCCGTATGTATTTGACTAATTGTACAATTGTTTTAAAATACAAATAGGCTTAATATTAACTGAATTAATACTGCATTGAATATTAGGAGTTCACTTAATGTTTAATTAAAATTTAATGAGTATCAATTAATGTTTAAAATGTTAGTAACAAGAACTTTATCATTTTATAAATAATATAAAAAATAATATAAATAACATAAATAATTTTTGACTTACAAAAAAAATATTAAAATATGAGTATCAATTGTTTAAAATTGCCTGTATTGCCAAATGCTTTAATCTTCGGCGGAATGTTTCTCTAACTGGAATGGACTACATATGGTACTATACAGTTAAAATAATACCAGATAGGTGGTGCTAAAGCAGAGTAAATATTTCACCATTTCACTTTGCCCCGCTATTTCACTTTGTCCTATATGTTCTCCACCTTTTTTAAATTACTAGACAAGTCAGTATAAAATTGTTGAATTCTATACGATTTAACTAGGTATTCTGTAGAATAACGATAACTCGAAATTTCTTAACCTGTTCTAGTTGCGTTCAGTCACTTTTGAACCGTTAATAGCTGTTTTGCAATGACATGTTCGCTTTATTCAGCTTATTGTAATTAAATGTAATTCAATGTATAATTCCTCAACTTTTATTATATAAGTATCATAGGAGCAATGAGCAACGATTTAATGGTTCCTAACTGGTCCTGTCTCACTGTTCCCTCATTGCAAAATATTAACTGAATGGCTGCCATTCTCAGACAAAGAATATTAACAACACTAGCCAGCGTGCCCGGCGTTGCACGGGCTACTTAAAAAATGAAAGAGCTGTTCAATTGATGTTTTTGTATTATTCTGACATCAGTTTCTAAAGCGCTAAGGAGTAAATAATTACGCGTAATGCAAGGTTTGCAAAACACCAGTAGAGCAAATTTTTGGCAAAAACCTCTTTAACGTTAATCATATTTATCAGTAATACAAGTTATTAGTATTTTCAATTAGCACAAATGATGAAAATATATGCATTCTCAACTATAATATGTGCTCACTTTAAACTGAATTAAATCTGATAGAATATATCTAAAATATTTATGTACAATCACAATCAGCTTTTTACATAAAATGACACACACTTTTTTGTTGATTACGTGAAACTAAAGCACCAAGACTTATTAAATACCAATAAGCATTAATTTAATATCAAGTCATCAGATTCCAATTAAGCTTTAGTTAAAATCCTTTAAAACAACCGTTTTTGTTCAACTCTTTCTCTTAAAGAAATCCAAACAATCTTAATTTAACGTGTTCTTTTAACGATACAAACTGTATTGCAAAAATCGAAACAGGAAGGAAGAAGAGATTTATTACAATTCGAAAACTCACCCATGTGACGGTAAGAAGTCCAACAAAATAAACATAATTAGTCGCACATCCTAAATGTACCAAAATATGAGGCCGGTGAATGATAAACTTACACTACAAACAATAAACATTACTAAAGAAACATTTTTCATATGCTGAAAAGAGTTAAGAACGTTGAATGTGAAAAAATAAGAAAGGACAGACGATAAATGTCCGAATAGAGCAACCAATTTTAAACTAATAATTTAAAATGAAATTCTAAATGGAAACGTTGTTTTAAGATTTGGACAGCAGCCAAAAAAATCTTTTTTAAAACAATTTTTAGAATTTTATTTGCTCACCCATATGCAAAATGGCAACAGGAAAGAAATAAAATTCCTGAATAACGTTATGTTAATTAACGTTTTAAATAATATCTCCGCTAATTAAAGTCGTACAATTATGAGATTGGTCCTATTGTTTTCTTTGGAAAATTTCGAATTGATCGGTATCTCGTTTGACTCCCGATTCGCAGTGGTTCTCGAGAAGATCGATCTTCAGACAGATAGACAGACAGACAGACAGACGGACGCGAACAGATTTTAATATTATAGTGGATCATTCTACTGCTACAATGAACGTTAGTTAGTAAGCTAATGTAAAATTGATAACAGCAATCTGTAAAGTATATATAATAGTTTCGAAACAGTGCAACAAACAATAGAGATAATTTTACTTCGATGGGTTCAAACTATGTTGACAAAATTATTTTTCTTACATGGTAATTGAAAGACTTTTTCCTATAATATTGTTCACAGTATGTCGACCTGACTTAACAAAAGTTTTACTAGGCTGGAAATATCCAAACAGAAAACATATTGTTGTTGTCTCACTATTCTCCCTGTACCTGATTCTCCCTTGTATGTTGAAAACAAATTAACAATGTATATTCTGTAGTAATTCTGAAACAATGGACTTGAAAACATTTTCTGAATTACAGAATGAACATGCCATTCGATTTGTTAAAAGGGAACATTCCAAACTAAAGAATCGAAGTCAATCAATTAACCTCAGGGAAACTAACATTTCTCTGCTCTTTCTGTCTCTATTCATTCAATCTTTGAATGGGTTGGTGTACATAAGAAGTAACACTTCTTTATCTTATGTGAAATGTGAAGGCTTTTAAAAGTGTATAACCCTCCGCTTGAAACAAATAATTATACACCTCAAATAATGCTGACAAATTTTTAATGCTTTAAGATTTCAAAGATCTTAATGACTCGCTCTTACTATGAATTTAATTTTCAAATTATCCCCTCTTCAAACTGAGTCAACTAATCAACTGCATGTGCACTAATTGTCATTAATATCTATACAAAATAAGATGTTTGTTTATGTGTGTATTTATGGCGCGCTTTCTAGGAAAACGGTAAGACCTAGAAAAAGGAAATTTGGCGTACAAGGGTAATTTTTGTCGGCGTCGTGCACCTCGGAATTCAATTTTTGGTAAGTTATTTAGGAAAAAGTTATTTAATGCTCTGTGTGCTTTTTGGCAAATTTCGCATCTGTTGCTGAACAGACCCCAGACAAATTTATTCAGAAAAATGATTTTTATATTCAACTGTAGAAAATGTAATGTCAATCATGACGAAAAAAAAACTTTTAAAATTGAGCATTTTTTATGTTTTTTATGAATTTTTGAAAAGGTCATTCTTTTGTATTTATCTTATGCTTAATTTTTTCTAAACTTATCTCACGAAAAATGTAAAAGCCTCTTTTCTATCTTTAAAATATGTAACAGCTGAAACACTTCGCCCATTTCAGAAAAAAGAAATTTTCAAAAATTTGCAATACGTTTTTTGTTGCAATTTTTTTTAATGTAGTACAAAACACAAGCTCTACGCATTGCCGAAAAAGATTTCCGATCATTCCTCATTGATATGACGTCAGTCCCACATGATCTAACTTGAGTCGCTTGTTGTTTTTCTTTCTTTCCTTCAAAAATATCTTCTTTGTTTTTCTTTCATTAAATATTTGTGAACATTTTTATTCAATTAAAGCAGTGATTTTTTTTTCTTTTACAAATGCTACTTTCGTACATACTACAAGTAACACATAGATAGCTTCTTTTTTTTTTGTGCTATTTTAATTAAATACATGAAAGCGCGGGTTTTTTTTTTTTTTTTTTTTTTTTCTGATTTTTGTTTTTGTTAGGAGATAGGATTTCAGGTTAGATTACAATTGAGGAGGTATTTATTTATGATTTTAAATAAAATATATTATTCATTTCGCAACAATGTATTTCGTAATAATGTATCTACTCCGAATTATCTCAAATCTAAATACTGGAAGTTTAAAGTATACTGTGCAGTTATTGCTCACTACCAGCCAGTAGTGTATGAGTTACTAGTGAGAAAGGAAGGTAAACAGCAGTATTTGCTTTTACCTCTTACGCAATTACAAAGTAAAAGTAAAACCTACTACCCAAAAAATATTTCGATACAAACATATAGAGCTGCCTAAATGCTTAAATTCAAATTTCAATATTTTATCGATGTTTGTAGAAAATCAAAAACACGTTTCTTCAAATTTCTCAAACTTATTTTTGTGGAAACTGCAATATACCTGTTAAATTTCTTCGGAAGATCTAGAGGGATAAAAAGTTTGAAATTAGAAAGATATGGTGAAAAAAAAATGCAGGGATTGGAGGACATTCTCTCCCTTAAAACATTAAAAAATCATCAATCAAGTAACGTTAATAATTACGCACGTCAGTAAAATTGATTAAATGTCTTACACCAAATACTACTGTTTTGATCCTTGCAATAATTTTCTAAAAAGGAAATTGTCCTTAAATAACAATAGTAAACAACATAAAGCACAAATTAGCAAACCGATTGCAGACAAGTGTGTTGGGGTTCCGAGGAACACACTTTCCAATGCAGTGAAGTGTGAAATTTAGGATGAAAAATCATCCAAGAAAATCTAGATTCGTGAATGTTTACTCTTTTTTCGGTAGACTTTTCATCCAAAAGCTCACACTTTTTTGCTTTGAAAAAGGGGTTCTTTGATACCCCGAAAAACGAATCTGCAATTATTCTGCAATATCGCGAATCCGATATTATTACTTTTGCTGAAATTCTTCATTTCATATTGTGCTTAAGTACTTATTTACTGCTCAGACTAACCTAATTCAAAAATATTTCACACACTTAGGTTTTACAACTTTACTCTTTCCCTTTGGAAAAAAATACCGCCTCTTCCTTTTGCATGACGGTCTTATTTTATGATGTAGTGTACCACAATGTGACTTACGTTTTGTTTTATTTGTTTTGTCGTAGCACATATTTAACTGAAAAACATATAACAGCTTTCTGAAATCATTTTTAAAAAATAAAAATACATCAAGTTTCACTTTTTAACCGACGAAAAAACGGAGGAGGTTCTCAATTCGACACGTATATTTTTTTTTTTTAATGTATGACCACGCATAACTTTTTACAGAACAGTCTGATTTTGATAATTCTTTTTTTATTGGAAAGGGTATACCCCGAAGGTGGTCCCATAAAAATTTTGAAAAAAAAAATCCTACCCTAAGGGTGGGAAAAGGGGGTTGATTTGTTGTTCACTCACAGATTTTTAATGTATGACCACACATAACTTTTTACAAAATAGTCCGATTTTGATAATTCTTTTTTTATTGGAAAGGTTATACCCTGAAGTTGGTCTCATATAAATTTGAAGAAAAAATTCCTACCCTAAGGGTGTGAAAAGGGGGAGATTTGTTGTTCACTCACAAATTTTTTTATATATGACCACACATAACTTTTTACAGAATAGTCCGATTTAGAATATTCTTTTTTTTATTGGAAAGGGTATAGCCTGAAGTTGTTCCTATATAAATTTGAGGGAAAAAATCCTACCCTAAGGGTGGGGAAAGGGGGCGATTAGTAGTTCACTCTAAGATTTTTTGATGCTGAATTGGGTATAACAAAAAAAAAAAAAAAAAAAAAAAACTCACGATGAATGAGATGCAGACTTGTATGTCTCTCGTTTGTACTGTCTTCAGCAGGTAAACGACAGTATCTGCAGAAATGAGTTTTCGAGATATTTGAAGAATTGTGCGCTGGATTCAGTACTATCAACTGGGAAATGTTGGAATTATATTTCTTTTAGCGGAAACCAAGTAAGTTAGTTTGTACAACAAAGCTAACGTACAAACAATGATGACAAAATGCAAAAAAAAAAAAAAAAAAAAGATGAAATTGCAGTTATAGCCCTTTACCTGCACACGGCAGTGCAGACCTCTCAATCTCTGGTACTTGTGATTAGGGTTAGTTTTCAGTGCCAGTCGTCAAACATTTTTTATATTCAGGATTTGTATGAAAAAATAGGGCGAAGTTTAGTGATGGTGACATACTATTTTTAACCGACGAAAAAACGGAGGAGGTTCTCAAGTCGACACGTATATATATATTTTTTTAATGTATGACCACACATAACTTTTTACAGAATAGTCCGATTTTGGATATTCTTTTTTTATTAGAAAGGGTATAGCCTGAAGTAATTTCCCTATAAGTTTGAGGGAAAAATTCCTACCCTAAGGGGGGGGGGAGAGGGGGTGATTAGTTGTTCACTCCAAGATTTTTTGATTCTGAGTTGGGTATTACAAAAAACAAAAAGCTCACAATGAATGAGCTTCAGACCTGTATGTCTCTCGTGTGTACTGCCGTGGGCAGGTAAGCGGCAGTATCTGCAGAAATGAGTTTTCCAGATATTTGAAGAAATGTGTGTTGGATTCAGTAGTATTAACAATAAGAAAATGTTGGAGTTATATATTTTTTTTTAGCGGAAACCAAATAAGTTAGTTTGTACAACAAAGCTAACGTACAATAGATGACAAAATGCAAAAAAAAAAAAAAGAAAAATAAAAAGAAAAAAAAATAAAAATGCAGTTACTGCCTTTGACCTGCCCACGGCAGTGTAGACCTCTCAATCTCTGGTATTTGTAATTAGGTTTAGTTTTTTAACCGACGAAAAAACGGAGGAGGTTCTCAAATCGACCCGTATATATAAGTTCTTTTTTTTCATGTATGACCAGGCATTACTTTTCACAGGTTCGTCCGATTTTGATAGTTCTTTTTTCATTGGAAAGAATTTTCCCAGAAGTTGTTCCCATATAAATTTGGAAAAAAATTTCCTATCCTAAAGGATGGAAAACAGGGGTGAGTTATTGTTCACTCAAAGGTTTTTTACTTTTTTTCGTGTAAGACGACGCATAACTTTTACAGAAAAGTCTGATTTCGATAGTTGTTTTTTTATTGGAAAGAGTATACCTAGAATTTGGTCCCATGTAAATTTGGAAAAATTCCTTATCTAAAGGTGAGATATTAGGAGTGATTTATTGTTCGCTCACAGATTTTTTATTACTGAGTTGTGTATTACAAAAAAAAAAAAAAAAAACTCACGATGAATGAGCATTAGATTTGTCAGTCTCTTGATTTAGAGCTCTCAGTCTCTGCATTTCTGCTAAAGCTCGTTCATCGTGAGGTTTGTGTAGTAACTTATTTGGCTCTAGATCAGATAAAGCAATACCCTCAAGTGTTTTTACTCTACTCAGTGCCACATATGCCTGTCCTTTAGCAAACACTTTCTTTCCGAGGTCTATTACAGCTTTATTAAGGGTCGTACCTTGCAATTTGTGTACCGTGACGGCCCAGCATAGAATTATTGGCAACATCCTGCGCTCAATGTCACCATAACCTTTCGTTCCTTGAAAAGTTGCAACCACTGGAGGTATGGCGACACAACCATCGCTATCTTTTAGTCTGCTTCCTATGCTTTCATCGTCAAACTTAACTAATATGCAATCCGGTAATTCTCCTTCCTCTAGTTGATCCCTACGTATTGATGGCCATTTTATTTTTTTTTAAATACCCATTGCACCATTGACGAGGCCGTCAGATACTGATATGTTACGTTTCAACATCACACGAGATTCGGCAGCAAGTTTTACCTCTGATAAAAGTCCACCACAATTGTTCACATCTTTCGGGACAACATTATCTGGAGGTTTCTTTCCATAGGTAGCAATTTCACGAGACTCATCTATGGAACGGATTGTATAGACACGACGTCCTCAATTTCATTTGAAACTCGCTCTCTTATCAGATCTAAACGATGAGCGTTTTGCTCTTCACTCTCATTTGAAAGTCGCTCTCTTATATCTAAACGACGAGCGCGCTGCTTATCACCTTCTTGCAATAAACTATCGTTATTGTAGCTTCTCATTCTCGACAGTCTTTCCTCGCGCTGACCTAAACTCTCCTGTGAACGTGTTAATGTAATTCTCTTTCTGTTTGCTTCCAACCTTTTTTCTTTCTCATTAATAGATTCTTCTAAACATCTTTTCCTCATCCGAGCAGCATTTTTTGTAGGCCTACCCATGTTAGTATGTAAAGCCTGCTTTTTTAAAATTATTTATGTAACACAACAGATAATTGTTAAAATACGATTATATATATATATATATGTATATATATATATATATGTATATATATATATATATATATATATATATATATATATATATATATATATATATATATATATGTTAATAGCTAAAGTAAGGTAGGTAGCTATTTTAAAAGTAATCAAAAATATAAGCATACAGATTATAGCCATATTAGTAGCTTATAGCCACAAAAAATTACAAAATAAAAACTTTTTAACAAAAAAATTGAACCGCCGAAAAAACTGAAAAGCAAAAAATAATAAACCATTTTAATTAAACCTTAATAACTAAGTTCTTAAACTGATGTAAGTATACCTAAGTATATATTTTTGTAATAATTTAGAGTTTTTAATTAACCTTAATAACTCAGTTCTTAAATTAATGTAAGTATACCTAAGTAGTTTTGAGTCGGTGCCAAACAATAAATAAACAAAGATCCCTAAATTACCTAAATTTAAAGAAATAACCAAATAAAATTAGCAATGTAATGTGAAATGTCCGGCGATAAACATAAATGTTTCAAAAAATGCTCCCTCCACACGCCGTCATTAAATCATGAATACTAGTAGATCGTATACAACGAAAAGTACCTCTCGTTGGAGCTTTGAAACCTTTGGGACGAGAGAGGCAAACAACCAGTGAGAAAAATCTTCAGGATCATGTATGCAATTAACGGCTACAGTTGTTATGCCATACTTACGCTGAATAATACTATGACCCACAAAACCATTTATTTGAGCTTTTAACAAGATGAGAAATCCTTCTTCAGTATGATGAACAATGATATAAACATTTTGACTGTTGTATATGAGGCAAAAGCTCAGTAGCAGCCAAATACTCGACACGTGCTTCTTCGAGACCACTCGACGACGTTCGGGTTAACTTCGTGAACGCTCGGCATTTTCCGGCGAAGGGGCGTGTCGCCATACGCCACCGCTGCGCCTCACGCTTTACAAAAATAATTAATTTGCTTGTTTGGCACCGACTCAAAACTACTTAGGTATACTTACATTAATTTAAGAACTGAGTTATTAAGGTTAATTAAAAACTCTAAATTATTACAAAAATATATACTTAGGTATACTTACATCAGTTTAAGAACTTAGTTATTAAGGTTTAATTAAAATGGTTTATTATTTTTTGCTTTTCAGTTTTTTCGGCGGTTCAATTTTTTTGTTAAAAAGTTTTTTATATTCAACCTTGAGAAATCTGTCTGCTTCCTAATTTATTATTCAAAGCTTATTAGTAGCACTATAATCGCCTCTCGGAATAATGTCCTTTTTTCAGAATCAACAAGTACAAATGTATTACAGCGTTTCAGATGAAACTTCGAACTCTTTTCTTTTCATGTATTATGTATGAATGAACTTCAAAAGCACAGAAACTTTTCTTTGTCATGAATAAAATATTCAAAAAGGAAAAATAAATGTGTTAAATAAATAAAAAACGAAATACTATAGAACGCCTTGATTAAAACTTCAAGTCCTATTTAAAATTTCATTACCCGTTCTTTTTTTTCTTTTTTTTTTGTCAGCGTTCGATTTTAATTCCCAGTTAACAAAATCCTTCATTTAAATTTCTTCGTTCAAAAGTAAAAGAAAAAAAAATGGAATTAATATTGATGTTAAAATGAGAACTTTCATTAATAATGACTTGTGCTGCCATCTACAGAACACAAGAGAAGTGCAGCTTTCTTGAAAAGCAATGAAATGCTTTTGCTCCTCGCATACAAGAGGCAGAATACTGATTGATAAGGATAATATTTGTTCTGAATAATTCCAAGAATTTATCATTGCAATAAATATTTGCTGAATTTCATACTACGAGCAAGGGGAGTCGCTGTGACCTCTTAAAAGTGTCCTTGTTTATTTAATTTTGAGAGAATATTGCAACAGGAGAATTGTTTTCTTTTTAATTTTTGAAACATATTAAATGACTTCAAATGCTCCTTCTTGTTAGGTGTCCCTATATGTGTTCATGCTCGTATTTTATCATTCGGTAGAATTCGGAATTTCATTCAATAAATTGAAAATAGCGCCTCCTAAAGATTTCAGTTGGGGGCGCTCCTAACTGCGCGTCGAGAATGATTGTGAAAACCCCCTGTGATGAACGGGAGAAAAAGTTACTTAGGATAGAAGCATGGTGCAAATAAGTTTACAAAAATACATATTTTATTTAGGTTCCATCTATTAACTGGTAATATAAAACAATACGGATTAATTATTAATATGGTCGGAGAAAAGCTTTTTTTTTTTCGAATTTCGGAAATGGATAATGATGAAAAAATGCCATTAGTGGATTAAAGCGCGCATTGAAAATATGAAATTTTTTGGACAAGTTCTTGGTCTACCGACATTGCGCTGAAGTGTCTACCAAATGC
Source organism: Uloborus diversus (assembly GCF_026930045.1). Lineage (NCBI taxonomy): Eukaryota > Metazoa > Arthropoda > Arachnida > Araneae > Uloboridae > Uloborus > Uloborus diversus. The sequence goes on along the minus strand of NC_072740.1, from coordinate 9,226,219 downwards.
TGCTTTTTGATGCTTTCAGCAAAACTACTTAAAAAAAAGCATTGTTTTTTATTCTTGATAGTGCGGAAAAGGTGCCGCACTAAGTTCCCATAAAAATTTGAGGTGTGTGGTATAATTCCTTCCTTTGCCGTAAATGTGTAAACATTTTGGCAGTTTTCTGTCGTTTCTTTTTCTTTATTTTTATTTTAACTTTTATTTTCTTTATTTATTTTTTTAAACGCTTTCAAAAAAATTTTGTCAAAGTGTTAAAAACGTGTAACGCTACAAAATAGGGTGTTCAGTCGCGTTTTTAAGACTTCCATTTCGGAAAACTTCCGGACAAAGGTCTGGCGCCTCAAACCCCTCCTCCTAATATCATCTAAATCGTCAAAATTGGAATTTTAAAAATGACAGTTTGTTGAGATGCTTAGCACGCAGTCCTCTTTTTTAATTGAATGAGAAGATGCTCCCGTATGAAAATCTGAAAATGAAAAAACTAAGGTGAGACCTTTTAACCCTCACCCTAGTCCTTGAATATCGCTTAAAAACTTCGCTTTTTAGGACTTCTATTTCGAAATTTTTCTGGGAGAGAACCAAAGAGCACCCCCCCCCCCCCTTCCCGTAATCATCAAAATTTGTTGGTAACTGCGTTTTGGAACTTTAATGTCGAAAAATTGGGATGAGAGGTGATCGATTTCACTCTATTTTCAAAAAAAAAAAAAAAAAAGAATGATTGGAGACAGCACCGAAGTTCCAACCTTTACTCTAACGTCAACACATATTGCCTATAATCGCGTTTTTAAGACTTCAGTTTCTTAAAATTTCCTCAGAAGGCCTCCTGAAACTTTCCACCGTCTAAACCACCGGAGACCGTTTAAAACTGTATTCTTAGGACTACAATTTCAAAATTTTCTCCGGGGGTAAACCCCTAGACCATCCTAGCACGGGAAATTTTAAGCTGCCCCCTCCACCACCCACCCCCCACTAAAAAAATATTTTCTGGTTGTGCAACTGTCGGACAGTGGAGGAAGCTGTGGCCATACTTAGGACCGATAAATTGATGAATAGAAGACAACGGCGAAACAACTGCTTTCAATCATAACCATTTTAGGGGGTGCAGGTGAAGGGGCGAGGTTTGATTTTTGGAAGAACGTTAGAATTACCAAAAGGAAGGAAAATAAACTATATTCGTAATGCAAAAATGAAAACATATAATGTTTGAATGGTTTTATTTTTGTTTACCGTGGGGAGGGGCGGCACTTTACAGATTTGTCCGAGGCGGCAAAATTGCTAGAGCGGCCGTGCTCTACATAGTATTAAAAAAGTCTCCAAAAAGCGTCTGTGTGTTTAAACGCGCAAAACTCGAGAACTACCCGGGCCGATTTCGCTGAAATTGTTAGTTTATTTCTTTAAATCTGGAAAAGGTTTTGAGACCGGTTCGAAAAATATTTGACGAATAGTTCTTTTTTTATTCCAATTTTGGCCCAATTTTCACATAAATTCCCAAATATGGGGGCGAAAAATTACTTGCAAAAAATAATGTATCTTTGGAAAGAGTAGAGTTTTCCGCGTTCTACGCAAATTGTTTCAATTCTCTAACTTAACTACGGCGGGAGTTATTTGCGTTTTTAGCACGAATTTCTTTTAGGCTTAGCTGAAATTTAGGCACTACTTTCTTCATTAAATCTATCAATAAAAAGTGCAGGAATTGTCTCACAGTTTTCTTTTTGACAACATTTTTTACTTCAGATCTATATCGAACTACGGTCGAAAAACTAAGCCTCTATCTCCAAAGGAAAAAATATATACAAGTCGTTTTAATTCAAATTCGAAAAATCTCATCTCCATTAAAGTTTTTAACCATTTTATTTTGCATTTCCACGGTTACGCTTTTTGAATTCATTGTTTTTCTTTCCTTCTTTCTCCTTGTTATTTCTTAAAATTATTTTATTTCGTGTTTCCCATGGTTACGCTTTTTAAATCCATCGTTTCGTTCTTTCTTGCTCATTTTAATTCTTAAAAGTATTTTAATATCTTTCGTCATTGTTTGGGAAGGAAATTTGGCATGATGTTTTTTTTTTCTTTTATTTGAGCCTGATTGTTGAAAATACGTCACTTAACACAATTTTTATTTTCAAGGTCGACCGGGCAAAGCCGGGAAACGCAGCTAGTTGCATATAAATTTCTAAATTTAAAATATGCTTTTAAAAAACTTTGTGCAGTTCCCTGTTAGCTTCATATTTAAAATCCACTGGAACAACCCAAAACTCACTATTAATCACTCACAGATCTTTTAACACTAGAAAGACGGAAGCGGTCATCTTGACCGCAAACGATTTTCAAATGCTCATATTTGCTGCGCTTGACTTTTAAACTCTTTTTCCTTCATTGACTTTTCCTAACTATTTGTTAAGCTCTTACAACAGTAAAATTTTTCTCTTTAGGATTATTATTATAGTCACTATAAATGTTTATGCCTAAAAAGACTGACTACGATCATTTTGACCGCTAAGTAAACCTTTCTTTATGCATCCATTTTCTTCTTTTTTTCTTATCATTTGCGTGTACTGTGGACTATTGTTAGTTGTCAGGGTGAGTAATGTTCTTTTGGGCTTGAGTAGCACCTGCTAGTCAAGTTTAATTTTATGAACTGTTAGGAAAATGCGAAACACCTGCTGGTTGCATGGTTTCAGTTTTCTGTTATCTGCACAGGGGCAAAATTGAGAAAGGTAAATTTGAAAAGCATGTGACTGGACACGTGAAATTACTTTGGGTCTAAAAAGAAGTAAATATAAACAGGTAAATTCCAAAAATGTTTGCTGGAATTCTTTTGTGCACTAAAACATGTGCTTTGCTTGAAGCATTGGCATTTACTTTTTTCGATAATGATGAAGTGCTCAGTCACATAATTATTTTCATGATGTCGAAAGAACCGTTAACAAGCAAAACTTATTGGAACATTAATTCTTGAAACTGTTGCAGATTTATCTAAAACAGATTATGGTTCGAATGAACAGTCTGACTTATCTGAAGAGAAATATATTCCTAGCGACGAGAATAGTTTGCTTTCATGAGATTATTGCGAATATTTTTCGGAGCCTAGATTTGCAGAAAAGGATTGTTCTTCTGAGTTAGAATCAAAAGAAACCTCGTTAATAAAAACTGAGGCTCAAAATATAAAAAGCAGTGAAAAAAAGGGGGGAAAGGGTCCGACGCGGAAAAAAGGGGGGGAGGGGAATTCAAAAGCAGAACTCCAATTTCCTCCGAGTTACCTCCACTGATAAATTTTGCTGCATATAAATAAGTATCTACCTCAGGAAAAAGATGAAAACAGTGTGAAATTAAACTGTGCGGAAATAAATCTACGAGCATTTGTTCTGATTGCCAAAAAAAAAAAAAAAGCTGTTAATGGCTAATATACAGGTGACGTGATAACATAAGTATTTGGAAATACTGTAAAAGATAGATGTAATGCGCGGTATCTTGCGATATTTAGGCATTTTTTAAACCAAACACATGCATGGTTGATTGTAGTACTTGTTTGTTATTACATGCTAAGAAAATTTCCTATTTTTTGTACAAATTTACTCTTTCTCAATGCCAATTGTGTAAAGCATAAGTATTTCACTTGACCGAACATAAAATTAAAAGAAAAGCTATCTGAGACTTATTTGCAGACTATATTACGATTAAATAGTTAAATTAAATTCTGACATGTTGAAACAAATCTTTTCTATGGTTAAAAATCCCAAAAGGAAGAAATTTCCAATCTTTTAAATATGGCGGTCAAAGTGACCGCTGCTAGTCTTTCTAGGTAAACGCAAAACGCCGTCTTTCTAGTGTTAAAATAAGATCAAAGTTACTATTTCTCAACTAATAGCAGTTTGAAACGACACTCACGTAATAACAAGGGGGGAAACGTGTCATTGCTGTTGTTGGAAAAAAAACAGGAAGGAACTGCAACATTTGGTTTCCTTTTTAATGCAAACGAACTCCCAATCTGACTCCTGATAAATAGGATAAACAACTGGACTTAAGGACTTACTGGCATAAAGAAACGGAAGAAACCTGATGGGATGCGAAAATTTGCTACCAGACTATTCTTGTCACGATACATAGGCAAAAGAAAGGAAAAACGATTAAGAATTAAAGATTGATCAAAAATACGTGCTTGATAGTTGTGCAACTGTTTCGACTGCACTGTGACCTGTGCTGTGTTTACTAATTTTGCTGAAGACTTCAAAAAAGAGCATTTGGACAAAATTTCAACGCATTTGCGACATATCAAGAAATTGTTCCCAAAATTTAAAATTTTTATGAGCGCTTTCCTCCACCAATGCCATCTTTTTCGCACGACCCATTATCGAAAGTCGTAAAGAAAAAAAAAAAAAAAAAGGTCCACCCTACTAATTATCCGTTGTACTTTTCACATAAGGGGTGCTTTCAAATATTGATAAAAACATTTAATATACACTTCTTCCAAAATAATAATAATTACTATAGCAATTTTACCAGTGGCAAATTTTATTGATTTCTGTTTTACTTGTGTTGTGGCGTGAAAGACACTTAGTTTAAAATTCAAACATCTACGAAACGTTATAATTTAGAGTAAAATTCTTTCTTAGATTTCAGCTGTAGTACAGTAAACCCACATTAATCTGAACACTATCAAACCGCACTTCTCTTAATCTAGACAGCCATTTAAATGTACAAAAAACACTTAAATTTTGTAATAAAATGCGTTGATGAGAACGGCAATGAAGCCATATCTAGATGTTACAAACATCTGAGACACCTCCATCAATCAATTGCTCCACTAAGTTCACTAAATTAAAACAGCAAAATATCCGTATTTTCTTAACAGCGAGCGTATCAAGTGTGGCTTGTGAAGATGAGCCATGTTCAAAGTAATTTTTCATCTATTTTTCAAATCTCCCACATCAATCCGTGGGCTCCGGGACCATATATTGTAAAAAGCCCCTTGCAACAATCACCCCCCCCCCCTTATTTTAATTGTTGATGTTTAGGCAAACATTTCGAAGTTTAATTTTGCTTAATTATATACTACACTCCATTTAGTTCTGCACGATATTTGGATAAAAAGTAGTGAATAAACAAGTTTAAAAACAAGTAGTCAATAATCATATCTATTTGCAGCATGCCAATGAATATCTAAATATTTTATTTTAACTAATTAAAAAAACGAAACATTATTTGTGCTCACGTGTGTATTTCTGCAATCGAAGTTAAAGTTCTAAATAACGATTAAAGTATTTTAAACATATTAAATACCTTTAAACACTTTCCTTAAGTCTTTTTTTTCCTTCTTCAGTGAGAATGCTTCTATTGCGTCGTTAAAGTCGATGCTTGATGTGAGGTGGTGTTCAATAGCCAACACAGCCAATGAGTTCAATCGTTTTTGATTTATGGATAAACGTTATCCTGTCTTTGATCAGTTTCTTTGCCTGATGAAGACCCTTTTTGCTTTTGCAACAGTTACTAGAATCGTAAAAAATATGCTGAGGGCAGAACAAACATTTATAAAAACGGATTCTAATTTTTTCTCATGTATTGAGTTAGGTAAAACTGAATCTCCAATAATATTTCTGAAATATGCTTTAAATGACTGATTTTCCCTATGAAATTCATTATAAAATCATTTTTGTATGTACTAAGTAGTTTTTAAGACTTTCTCATCAAGCCAATCTCTTTCATGAGATTAAATTTAAGAACTGGGTTAAAGCGTTCAACTAATTTATGGTATGCTTCAAATCTCTCTTTCAATCTACATAAAACAAAGTCTAAAACTCTAAATTATAGGATTCCAACTTGTAAACTTCAGTTAATACAGAGAACATACAAAAAAAACTTGGCGTATTTTTTCAAGATTTGTTTTTAAACGCCAAGTTCCCATGTTATGCGGAAAAGCCCATTGGCTCAATTTGTTTAATTCGTACTTTCATTAGTTCGTAATACCTAGATCCCAATTAGTTCGGATTAGTGAGGTTCTACTGTGCTTATAGCTCATGAGATAAAGTTCTATAGTCTAGTAGTTATTCTTTTCTTGAAATGGCTGTTTTTAAAGGCTGTTATTTGAAGGTTCTGAGATTGTGTCCTGGTGGAGAGAAGCTTATTTTCCAAGTTCCCTGCATTTTAGTGTTTACCATATTACCAGCGTATACCCAATTTACAGTCAGTAACCACAATCTCAGCAATTTCAACCAGCAATATCTTTAACCAAACAATTACGGTGATTTTTTGAGAATGATCTTGGTATGCGATTAGTTGAGTTAACAGTTATTTATAGTAGAGTGTACGCATAGCTGATGCTTCATTTCATCTCTTGCATGTATTTGCTCTTCGCATCTATTGAAAAATCAAAACAAAATACATTCGAATGATGACAATAAATTTATTTCTTGTGCAAACAGCGGCATTATGTTGCTGTTAAATTATAGCCTTTCAATGTACTAAAAATGAAATATAGCCCCTGAACAATATTTAGGTGTCTCTACCGTTACATGCTCCAAATTTAAAAACTTCCTGAGGGAAACACTTTGTGAGGCTTTGCTGTAAATCACATAATATTTCACTTTCATAAGATTTTGTCTCCAAGTATAAATGCGGTAAGTGCAAAAGAAATGCGTCATATATGTTTTTTGAGCAATCACGATTGCTAATTGTTTTCACTTGACCGTTCATGATGTCCGGTTCCTTTTTCAACCCCCACCGTCCTCTGCAGATGCGACTCCTCGGTCCTGAGCAGTGTCCTCCTCCTGGTCGGTGGTGTCCATGTCCTACACACACGCACGCTTATACACACACAATCACACACATACACGCCAACGTGCATTCACACAGGTCTACGCACACACACAAGTCTACACATACACAACTATACACACGTAACCCGCAGCTCGTGATTGCGAAAAACATAATTTGAATTCAAAATTTCAGAATTCAAATTAATTCAACCTTTTTTATATATTTCTATGCACACAAAGTAGAGAAAATATGTATCTTTTCAGTTGTGATTTTTTTTTTTTTTTTTTTTTTGCAATTTTTTTCAGATGCAATTTAAATGTTAATCTTAAGATTGAAGCCCTAAATCATTGGAAGAAATTAAATATTGAGCATGAATGCAAAAGTAAAAACTTGAAAGACAAAACCAGTCAGCTGCTATGCCGTTTCACTTTATCAAAAAGCGTTCGTTTAGACGAAACCCAGCTACAGGGTTTTAACGTATAAAAAGTATGAAATAATTCTTTGCTATTTATTAATTAAAAGTAACACAAATGTTCCGCTGAGGTCACCTTGACCTTTCCTTTAACTCGAAGAAAAGATATCTCATTTCGCGCTTCCATAAACTCAGAACAACGCCAAACAAGATGTACGTCCTTTCGCCAACAATGAATCTTGTTTCGCGGCTTGAAAGGAATCATCCGAGCGCACTCCGCTTATATAAGAAAAGTAAGGAAAAACTTCGAGTCCGAAATATTTGCTTGAGAAGTTCAGTATAGCTGGTTGAGTGGGATCTGCTTAATGGCTGCTCATGTTATCAGGTGCTATCAATAGTAGCGACGCTGTGCTACCAACTTAAGATCCTGAAAAGAAGTGAAAAAGGTTTCCTGGCAAAAAGCGGGATCAGCCAGATTTACTTTTCCCAAAGATGAAGTTCTCAGGTACAGAAGGAGTTTTCCTTATTCTTTGCGTTGTAAGGGATTCGAAAAAGAAAAAGAAGGATTATGTTTCCTTTTTTGTATGTTTTTAATCTCTATTCAATTGGAAAAGGATCTTGAATTTTAAGTTGGTACTGAAATAGAAGACCTGTAAAACAACCTTTAGTAGGGTAGGAATGTACATAAAATACATGTACGTTCATGTTTTTAAAGACGCATTTACTGGAGTTCTAACTCTCTAACATGAATTTTATGTATTATTGTAGTAAAGCTTTGTTTTCTCTAATGTAAGTTTAAGTAAAAAATTAAGTAAGTAACTGATTAAAATTGTATTTTTAAAAAAATCAGAAATAACACTTGCCGCAAATAGGGTGGAAAAAAATAAAAAATACAAATTCCTCAGTTTTTGAAATAACAGTTATAACCTCTATTTAAAATTCATAGCAAATATTTGACAGTGAAAATTCCTTAATTAAGGACTAGAACTGCTCAACCACAAAATAAGATATAACATTACCAGGGGGCTACCGCTCCCTGCTAGCTATCGTTGACTTACCCCCTGGAACTACAAGCAGTTGCAGGGGGTTCCAGTAGTTCCATTCGGATCACCACGCGATCCGAAATAGGCACTCTCATTCACTGCACTCTAACTATATCAGTGTAGTTTAGCATATGCGGGAATAATAGTGTCTTTATAATGGCAGTTCTTTCTTGGCCCTTTCAACCTTGCCAGAATGAAAGGATAATTGTCCAAAATAATTGTAATTAGATCTTAAGTATCAAAATATTCCCCGCCATTTGGCGCTAACTTTAACTTCAGGTGATTTTTATGAATAACTAAAAACCTTCCCACTTTTCAAATTTTTATTACAATGCTACGCCATTATTGTTTTAATCCATTGCAAACAATAGCATTTCATCTACTTCAGCCTTGCGGGAAATTTTAAATGTCCATTTTGAAATCCAATTCATCTTTCTGTGTTATACCAATTCAAAGATTTCACTGTCTGCTGCAGCACCTTCATTAGATTTTTATAGTACGTATATTAAGAGTTGCAACATCATAAGGTTGAATAGTTGTTTAATAACACTAGTCAACAAAATAGAACTTCTTGTCTGCATCCTGGTTTTAAATAGTCATTTCATACTAGTTTTGGGTCGAGAAAAACGAATATGGTAGTGGATTTGTTTTATTAGTTTTTGTTTTCAAGATTCGTAAAAGCCAACTGGAGAAAGATGCACAGCAACCACACATTGATTTAAAGGTAATGTTAAAAAGGAAAAAAAATCCTTTGCAATAAATGTTATTAAATAGGTCCTGTTTTGTTAAGCAATGCTTATTTTTTGGAAAGCAGTGGTTGCTTTTGGCTTATTGCTGTAAACGCTTCATTTTCGATTGCTTTTTGTACGTCAAAGAAGGATCATCTCATGTAAGAGTTCAGCAGCATTTGGTGAACATTAACTCAGCCCAATAACCCTGATATCTGCGTCCCATTGCAAAAATATCTTGGTGAAACCTTTTCTCATACTCACTGCTCATAGCTTTAGTTTTTAAACAAAATATCCTTGAAGAAGTGAACAAAATCGAGTTTCAGAGACGCATCGTTCATCAATGGTCACAGAACTTCCGTAGTGATTGTCTGACCAACTGTTTTTAGTTCTTGTCTTCTCTGTTGCTTAGAAATACTTGTAATACACCCTTAAAGGCTTCTTGAGTGCTTTTTTCACCCCTCACATTTTTTTTTCTCTCAAAAACAGTGATTTTCATGAGTGCGCGCATTTGAAGTGCCGTTACAAATTTTTCTGTTTAACCTTAGCTTCAATATATCTTTGAAATTTCATTCTAAGTATTGGAAAATTGTCTTTGTGCACAGCTTTCACAAAGTTCTTCACTATTCCCAGCAGAATGAGCATGGGTAGAATCAGAAATAGGTGGATCTACTAGAGGCTCATTTTGGGCATTTCTCTTCCCAGAATTTAAATTTCTTGAAGTCCATTGCGGTTTTCATGTACTGAGATTTTCTATCCCAACCTGGGGTCAAAGTTTAGAAGAGAGTCAGCTCCATGGGGGGTGTTTCTATCTGCCAAGAAAAATAAGCATTATAAAGAATTCACTATCCTAGTTGGCTCTGTATCTTGAAAACTAGAGCAAATCTCAACTCTTTATGGTGATTTTCGTGTTAGCGAGGCAAAATACTTCGGAAACAGCTATTTTTTAGCCGGATGCATTTTTGGTGTTGACTAGTGTAATGAATGCTTTAAATAAGAAAAGGGCCTACAATACCCTTTTGCAGCTGGTGATAAGTGTTCTTGCTTCTTATTTTGTGCTATAATATTGCAATGTCCTTTTATGAGCTCGTTAACCCTTTATGCGATGTCATTTACAACTGTAAGAGTGTAGGGTTATCTTGGTTATCACGAAGAGAACTCGATTCTGCAGGATCACGAGCATAAAAAATATTTGCGATATTTTAAACCGCTGAAAAAAAATTGGAAGTAGTTTTTAGCACAAAGTTACGTGGTTTTTTGTACTTAAATTGAAATTCAGTCAATTCCTTGAAATAAAAATGAATTCAATTAAAGTCAGAATTAGTTCTTTTTTTTTTTTCAAATACAGTCAATTCTCAATAACTCGAAGTCCCAAGGGACCGGTTTAAGCCTTTGAGTAATTGGTAGCTCGAATTACCGGAAGCTCCTTACCCAGCCTTTTCAAGAATAAGTTTTATTTTCTTTCTCTACAATAGTGCATAATGGATAGGCATAGTTTGAATAAAATTGATTATTAGTATGTACTACATAAAAATATCTTTACAAAGAATAAATTTTATTAAGATACTTCAAAAAAGAAGTTATTTTTGATTGCTTACATTTTTATTACATTTTAGAACGTTAGTAAGGTTGTAAACACAGTTCGATTTATCCACGTTTTCGGAAATAAGGAACTAGCAAAATTTGATACTTGCCGATTTGTTTTTAGGTGGTAAAGATTCTACGAACAGTTTGCATAATAGTTTCGCAGAACAAGAATTCACAAATAGTTACATTTCCCTCAATCTTCAAGTAATCTTTCATTTCGGCCCAGTATACATCAACAAAGATTTCAAAATGATTTTCCCCCTCCCCCCACATTGGTCCCATTAGCTTTGTTATCATTGCTGTTTCTTATGAAACAACAGCTCTTAAAGCTTTAACTTCTGTCGTAGGCGTTTCCGTCGTAAAAGCACGATTATTTGAGTCATTCAGAAAATAAAGGCTACTTTTTCCAGTTTTTTAACAAAGTTTTAAGTCTCTCAAAAATTTTCCAGTATTGATATTTTAGATTGTCAATCACGGCCAAAATATAGCCTTATCCGTTTCATTCACGCAATCTTGCAACACTGAGCGAATTAAGTAGCAGAATTGTAAATAAATTATCTCTCTCACACAAGCCGATACTCAAAGCAAGGGGTTAAAGGAGGAAAAACTTTTTTCCTAAATTTTGGCTGCATTTTTATGCATGAAATGGAAACGAAACGAGAGATCACTTGAAACGGGTATTTAACACGACAAATCCTATTATTCTATAACTCCCTTGCACTTAATGCATTCCCGGAGATTAGTAAATGACAGGTGACTTTTTTTTCTTTTTTTCAATCTTCATGTGCTTTCCCAACATTGCAGTTGAATTGATTACCTATGAATTAATTTACTTTTATAACTATTATAACACTACAATTGTTTTACTGATTTACTCTACGTAATTTCTAATTGTTTCTAGTAGTCCACTGATTTTTTTTTTTTTTTTTTTATTTATTGCTTTATGTGGTTTTTGCACAGCTTAGTGTAGTTTTTCCACATGATATATATTTTGCTTCTGCAGTTTCATTTCATTTTAGTTTTTATTTTATTTTCATTATTCCTATCTTGTGCACTTTCGTTTATTTATTTACCTTTTTGTTAAAATATTGTTAAGTATTTTTGTTAAAATATTTTTAACTTTCCGTTTGAAGTATTTTATATAATGTTCTTAACCCTTTTATAGCAACTTATTATTTATCAATTTTAAACTAACACATCATGTAGGTGAGTTTAAATACAAATTACTGAAACTGTGTTTGTCCTCCATTACATATTTATAGGCCAGTGATTAGGGAGTAATAGTTTAAGAGCTAGTCTCAAAAAATCGACTTAGCAACCGAACCGAAGAGTTTTGCTTGCAAAAGGAATATAATACATCCCTTAATGTGCCTGCGCATTGCCCGATACCTTTCCAGGGCCGTTAGGCGTGGGCGGACGCGTGAACATGACTTTTTGTAATAATTTAAAACCGATAACCGAACACGACATTTTGGCAACTGATTCGAAATAGTTTTACGAACACGTAGCAAAATTGTCAGACATCGTTCCGGGGCCGTTAAGCAAGGATGGGCGCGTGAACATGACTTTTTTGTAATTTTTAAAAACCGGTAACCGAACTGCACGACATTTTGGCACAAGAATCAAAATAGTTTCTTAAATGCGTAACCAAATTGTCAGACAATTTTCCGAGGCCGATTGGACGATATGTTTTTTTTTTTTTTTTTTTTTTTTGGACTATCAATTTATCACCGCGCACTCAGTTTTTTAAATTACAAAACCGACAACCGAAATGCACGACATTTTGGCAACTGATTCGAAATAGTTTAATAAACGCGTAGCGAAATTGTCAGACACCTTTACAGGGCAGCGTTAAGCGAGGATGGACGCATGAACATGACTTTTTTTGCAATCTTTAAAAACCGGTATCCGAACTGCACGACATTTAGGCACAAGGTTCAAAATAGTTTCTTAAACGCGTAACCAAATTGTCAGACACCTTTACAGGGCCGATCGGACGATATGTTTTTTTTTTTTTTTTTTTTTCTGCCTATAAATTCAGCACCGCGTCCTCTTGCGGTCAAAATGGGCGCCGTCCAATCAAAAATAAACTAACTTTGAAACGTTGACAAGAGGCAGCGGTAGTGAATTGATAGGCGGGAAAAAAAAGCATATCATCCGATCGGCTCCCGCAAAGTGTCTGACAATTTGGTTACGCGTTAAAAAAAACTATTTTGAACCTTGTGCCAAAATGTCGCGCAGTTCGGTTACCGGTTTTTAAGATTGCAAAAAAGTCATGTTCACGCGTCCATCCTCGCTTAACGCGGCCCTGTAAAGGTGTCTGACAATTTCACTACGCGTTTATAAAACTATTTCGAATCAGTTGCCAAAATGTCGTGCATTTCGGTTGACCCCGAAACACGTGTTTTCAGTAATCTGTTTATTTGTGCTGAAAAACGTTGGATATTTCCTGTAATTTCTCGACATAAAGGTATTCATTTATTTCTTAATCCTATTGTGGTTAATATTAATGATCAAAATAATAATGACCTCAAATAGAAAGCTTCTTAAAAAATCTGAAAAATGATCCCGAGGTACAATACTTTTTTTTTCCTGGGGTCACTAGCTTTCCTCTGATTTTTTATGCGAATTCTCATGCAAAAATAAGCAAAGTAATAATACTAAATAATGATATAAATAAAGACAGCAAAAAAATAAATATTTTATAAATCAAGTATATTAAGAACTCTAGAGCAAAACCTTAACCCATCCCGTTAAAATATGATTGCATAGAATTTAAAATCTTGATTGAATTAAAATATTTCAGATAACATAACTTTTCCAATAAACAACAAAGCAATCAAGGCAAAAGTACTTCGATATAATACAGCTTTGTGACTCTGGGTTCAAAATTAGGTAGTTTAAAAGAAAATGACTTTTTTGGTGAAAAACCCACAAGAGGGGACTAACTTAATAAATCATTTCGTGCTTACTGATTGTTACTTCATGCAAGCACATACACCTTACTTCAAGCTTTAAAAAAAGAAAAAGATTATAACCTATGCAATAATGTTTTAAATATATGTTCCTACATTTCAAACTTAAAATAGAGTCATACGTTGTCATAAGTCGTGAGTGGTTGGAACGAAGTACGCTACGCTAGCCTTTTCTTATTTATTTATTTATTTATTTTTTAAATAATCTACGGCAGAACGAGGTGCCGTTGTTGACGTCCGCACAATTTTATAAATAAATTTGCTTCATATCTTGGTGAAAAAATTCTTCCAACTTATCTAAAACTTCATTGACTTTGCTTTCCAGAAGATTAACGTTCAATCGTTCGAGACAACAAAAAATTTCTAGCGACTTGTAACGCAAACTCTAAATCTTCAAATCAAATATTTATTTTTATTGCACCAAGTGAATTTTATTAATTTAACCTGTAACATGACCTGCCCCTTACTTTTCCCCACTACTGTCAAAAAGTCGGTCAATACAGTTTTCGAAAAATCCAACAAATCTAAAACACTCCAGAGCAGGCAAACACATTGAATATCTTAAGGAAAAATCACAACTGTCTTCATTCTTCCTTAAAAATAGCCTAGAAAGTGTCTTTCTGCTCTTTTATTTACATATTTCAGAGTACTATACTCCAAATACATCATAATTCTACCGTCTTGTAACGCAATCTCTAAATCATCGCATTCAATATTCACTTATTCTACACCAAATGGCTATTATTAATTTTACCTGTAGCATAACCTCCTCCCTACTTTTCATCACTGCTGTCAAATAGTCGATTAACACACTTTTCACAAATCCTACAAATATAAAATACCCATCGCATGCAAACAATATGAATCCCTTTAAGAACAATCACAACTGTCTACATTTTCACTTGAAAATAACGCAAAAAGTATCTTTATGCTCTTTTATTTCCAGAGCCCCAGGTCACCACGATCTATTTCACGAAAACTGAAGACTAACTCATGTAACACTAAAGTGAACGAGACAGGAAATGGCCATGAAAATGAGAATGAAGAGTCATTCGGGCTTTTCCGGAGTCACTTGGTGGTTACGCTCCAGTACCAGTCATTCAAAACTTGGGTCAGAAAGCGCAAAACCTCGATTCTTTTTCCCTCAAAGATCCTTATCCGCTGCACATTCTCTTCTGATATGCAGAGACAATTACTCTGCCTGCGTAGAGCATTAATCTTTGAAAGTTTATAACTGTGATAAATGTTATGGCCTCACAGGGTGTTTCGCTTTATGGATGAATATTTATATGCCTGCACAATGGGGAACGTTTCTGATGATAAATGCCGCCGAAAAGTATTTATATATTACTACTTACTTCAGAAAGTTGGATTTAATTTCTACTTCTGAATTTGTAACATGGAAATTAATTTTTGCATGGGTGTAAAAATTGCTAATGTTATTTTAAGCACGATGCGGTTTCACTTCTTTTTCGCTTGTTCTGACACATATTTCAGTCGCAGCAATTGCTTAAACTTTGTGCTTGTTATAATAAATATTCGAAGACAAACTCCTCTTTGAATAAGCTCAAACTCCTCTTACAAGATAAGATAAAATTTATTTACAAAAACACACATATATAACAAACAGTAAGCAAAATAAAATAAAGTTAAAACATACAACGTGAATTACAAACGACAGTCACAAAACATTAAGAAATTCTAGATTATAGTTCAACATGAGTTGCTAGTAAGAATTCAACACTAAACACTAAAGAGCGCAAAAGGCACTGTCCGCAGTGTTATTAAATCAATTAATTTTGAGTAGAAACACATAAATATGTATTAAACAATATAATATTTACAATTAAAAAAAAACATATATATATATATATATATATATATATATATATATATATATATGTATATATATATATATATCACAGTATACACAAATAGTAAATATTTCACACAGAACAATAATTAGACTGTTTGACTCCAGAAAAAAAAAACATAATAACTCGCATTGAAACATTTTATATTATAAAAACACCAATACAAAATCTCCCCCCCCCCCGGTTGGCAAGTCAGTATATTTTATCAGCTAAAAGTTTATTATTGATAAAATGTTTTTTTTTCTTTTTTTTTTTATATATATTCACTGACCCCTTGTTTACATTTTTTGAAGTTCTTCACATTCCAAACATCTTCCGTAAGTTCATTAAACAGCCGCGGTGCCAAGAAAGAATTGCTTTTTAATAATCGTTTTATTTGGTTTTATAACTTTATATTGTTTATCTGACATTCGAGTATTATATTGTTTTTGATTAGTTTCAAACCAGTTATTGTTGTTATGTAAAAAATACAATATTCTCTGTACATATATTTCTCTGATATTATAGATTATCCTTGATTCTTGTAAAATAGTATCGTTTTTATTATATTCATATTAAGATCCATAAATTATTTTCAAAATTTTTGCATAAGTTATATTTAAATTGTAAGATTTGCTTCATAATCACCACCCCATGCACAAATACTATACGTAACTATTGAGTTTAAATAGGCATAAAATAAACATCGAAGAAACTTTTTCCCCAACTATATTTCTCAATGAATAAAGCCAATGTATTCTACCTCTTAGTTTCTTCACAAATTTATCAATATGGCATTTCCATTTTAAATTTTCACTAAAAGTTATACCCAAATAATTCATATTTTCAACTCTTTCTATGGTAGCGCAGTTACAGTTATTTGAGCAATCGCATGTCGGTTCGTGATATTTTATGCCCAAATCAATTTTATCAGTTTCTTTCTTTTTTAAACCAAACTTTATATATATTTTTTATTTATATAAAGAGATAACATATTGTCAGTTAACCATTTATTTACAGCAGTTAAATCAAGTTCTATGTGGTTCTTTATATCATCAATGCTCTTTGCAGAATATGTTAATGCTGTATCATCTGCATATAAATTAATTGTACCGTATAATTTAATGTAATACATATCATTTATATATATTTAAAAAAGTAAAGGACCTAAAATTGATCCCTGAGGGACTCCCATTTTTGTTGTTCTATACTTGCTTATACAGTTATTTAATTTTGTTGCTTGTTATCTGTCTCTGAGATAGGATAATATCCATTTATAAGGTATTCCTCTGATTCCCCAGCATTGTACATCTTTTTTACCAAAATCTTTATGCTCACACTGTCAAATGCTTTGCGTAAATCCAAAAATACAGCTGGAGTTTCATTGTTTTCATTAATGCCCGCATATATTTCACCTGCTAATTTCAACACAGCTTTTTCAGTGTTTCTGTTTTGCCTAAATCCACATTGTGCATTATGGAAAAAATCATGTTTTTCTAAGAAATCCATCAACTGAGAGCTATAACATTTTTCCAATAATTTTGAAAAAATCGGCAAAACTAAAATATGTCTGAAATTATTACAGTCATCTCTAGTTCCTGATTTGTGTATTGGTGTAATTATTGCTTTTTTTAGCTTCTATAAATTCACCTCTTTGCAGACTAATATTGATGATTTTTGTCACAATTTCAATATGATATTTAGCAACAATCCTAAGTGCTTTTCTAGTAATTCCATCATGTCCCGGTGTTTTATCATTTTACACATTATCAATAATACTTTTAACCTTACTTATTTCCACTTGGTAAATATACAAAGACTTTGTTCGGTGTGTGATGTTATTATCATAGTTTGATGCTCTATCGCCGTTTATTTCCACACAACAATTTGTAAAAAAATCATTAAATTTTTCAACCAGTTCATTGCTATTATCTACATCGATGGAATTCTTTTTCTTAACCCCTGTAATATGTTTAATAATATTCCATTGTTTTCTTCCATCTTTCCCAATATGTACAAATTTTTTATGAGAAAAATCCTCTTTTTCTTTTTTAATCAACCTTTTTAATTGTTTGATGTATTCTTTATAATTATTTTTATTTTCCTTATTATAAGGAAAAATTGTTTTGTTTTTTTATATAATTTTTCTTTTTTATTAATCATACTTACCAACTCTTGTGTAATCCATTGTGTTTTTAATTTATTAACTTTTTTTATCTTTTTTTTTTCGTGGATTCCTTAATTTTATTGATAAAAGTGTTATAAATCTCATTTATCTCCATGTTTTCATCTATTGAGCTTGGGAAAATAATTTCTTTAATATCCTGTTCAAGGGTTCTATAATCAATGCACGTTTTAATTATTTGCTCGCCTCTCCGCCTGCGTTTCAAATGTGTTTCTAATAAATTTTCGTTATCATTTTTTACGAATAAAGCATAGTGATCGGTTATTGTTGCTTTATGTACTGTTACCATTATTGCCCTATCTATTCTATAATTACGTTTACAAAAGACATGATCGATACAGGATGAGCTTAGGTCATTACACCTAGTTGGTAGATCTACATATTGCTTGAAACCCATAGCATACATAGTGTTGATATAATCATTCGTAGTCGTGTTATTCTGTAAAGTATTAATGTTTATGTCACCAATATGCAATATGTTTTTACATACAATTCCTTTTACCTTTTGTTCAAGTTCTGATATATATTCATTTATACTACATTCAATAGTCCTGTATATAAAAATTATATAAAGATCAAGTTCCCTATTATACAAGTATAATGCCTCAGCTGTAGTCAAATATACTCTGATCAGAAAAGTAGTATTTCTCTTTAATATAAGCAATGACTCCCCCTGATCTATTTCTTTCTCTTGTATTATAAAGTTTGTCATATCCCTTAAGATTATAATTTTCAATTTCAGATTCCTTAATCCATATTTCACTTAACAACAAAATATCTATATCCATATTTTCAATTATTATTAAGAGTTCATCCAGATTTTGCCTTATGCTCCTAATGTTTATATGATAAATGTTTAACACCGCTGTACTATCTTTTTTTAATAAAAGTCTCTGCTTCGTCCACGTTATTTAGTTCAATGGTTTTTTCAGTTGTATCATATTCCATAATTGAACACCCGTTCACCTTTCTTAAGATCATGGTCTTCCATCGCTCAAAAACTGGTCCGTATTATTGCTCAGTTCATCCAAGTCCTCTTTCCTCCTTACCTGTATTACTCTATCATTTTCACTTTTTCGAAGAAAGACCTTCCCTCCTTTTATCCAAATAAATTTATAACCATTTTCACTCTTGAATTTTCTGACTATATAATGTAATTCCTTAACCTTTCTTGTAACATGTTCATTGATGAAAATCTTTTGTTCTTCAAATTTATTGTTAATCATGGTTGCAATTAAATTTTTATTATCTTTGGTTGCTTTGAGCCATATATTACGTGTGAGAATATCCTTAAATCTCTCTATAATAGGTTTTATTTTTTTTTTTTTACTTTGCGTTGAAACTCAGTGCATATTAATTATTTAACCTTTTTCTTCTAGATGCAACTCAGTGGCCGTCTTTCCAATTATATCATTCAGATTCTCTCCTTTTTCCTCAGGATAGTTGTTAATTTCAATCGTTTATAAAAAAAATCGTTAAATACGATTATCTTCAGTATGTATGTATGTATGCATAACTTTGAGCGAAAAGAGCAGTCATCAATGATGACCGGATGTATGACATGAATCATAACATTCCTGCTGCGTGTATTTTTTTGAATAGTAGCTTTCGAAAAAAGAACTGACTTTCGAAGCTTTGGGCACTATATTTGACTTCAGCTTATTGCTCATGTATGTATGTCAAAATAAGGAATGAACAAGCAGTTTTTTTTAACCAAGCGTTTCAAAGTATTACAGTCAAGTGCCCATACTTGGGACAGTTTTGAACTTTTCCCTTTAGTAGCATATTAGTCATATGTTTTCCATTTGAACGAAGTATTCTATTTTTAGGATGTACCTTAATACTTCACCTCAGGACAAGGTACAGATGTTTAGTAGGTATGTCCCTTTAAAAATAAAGCAAAATAATGTTCATTGTCCCAAGTTACGGAACCCCCGCTCTAACTTGGGACAATTAACATTTTGATCTTTCTTTCATTTATGCAGCAGTTGGGTCACCAACTAACATTTTGAAGAAGTTTATTTTAAAACTCAATTTAAAAAATATCATTTGATAGAAATAATATAATCTTGTAAACGTTCAAAGATTTCAATAGCCCTGAAAGTATTGACTGTCTCTCCAGCCTTCTTTATTCTTTCGAATGTAATGTTTCCGCGTTCCCCTCTACATTTGGAAGCATGAAAGTAGAGGAAACTAGGGAGGTTTGACCCTAGGGAGACTTGACCCATGAGGATTTTTTCCATGAAAAGGATATTTAGGGAAAATGTTAGTGATGTTATTGGTTGACCAGTCACACAACAGTATTTTGCAAGGATAAACGATTTCATAATCATCAGTTGTTTTCAAGAAATTCAGTGTTAAATGATACTGCACCTAAAAAGTAAATTTTGAAGATTTTGGAATTTTTTAGATTTTATCCTCTAGTTTTGAGTGAAATGAATTTTAAAAGCATGCATGTTTTAGTCACTTTTCCAGCTGTCAATTGATATAGAGTAGTTTTATATAACTTTAATCTAAGTTGCTAAAAATTTAAGGTAAACAAGAGAAAGCTATTTAGGTTTTATACCTTACCATTCTAACTTGGAGCAGTGTCCCAAGTTTGGAGTATATTTGAAATTTCTCAAATTTATGAATAAATTAGTTAAGTGGAAATGAAATTGTCCAACTAAGGCACATGCCGAGATGAAAAATTCAACAAATTCAATGTAATGCTGATCAGTTAGCGTAGGTAACAAAAGTTATTTCCATAGTCAAAAATCGCATATTTCTTCGAAATTTTGAAAATCATTAAACTGACCCATAAAGCTGATACATCAAAGTTTAACTCTCATAGCCTCAAAAAAAAACTATTCATTTATTCAGTAACACTATTTATTTCTTACTGGTGAAATGCCGACAGATGTACTAGCCCTCAAAACTAATGACCAAACGGCACGACCTTGAGGGTCACGGATTTGAACAAAATTCTAGCTATACGTCCATTCCCTCGACATATGAGCACAGGTAAAGCGGTTTGACTGCATAGGCCCTAGTTTCTCTGCAACGAGGGTCCAAAGTTGTTAGTTTGGCTCCAGAAATGCAATGGTGTTTTGATTGGAATTTCAGAATTCGACACTATGTGCGATCTCCCAACACCTTTGGCATCTTTTGTAAGTAAAGTGAGTATAAGGGAGAACACGTATTTATTTATGGGCATTATCTAAGTTATTTGAAAAGTCGAAACGATCTTGCATTTTTGTTCTTTTGTGTGCCATATGCAATAAATCAGAGTTTTTTCTCTTCTCCCATTTTTTGCTTTTTAATGTGGGATATCTTTGATAGCAGGCGATAAACACCCAGTTAAAGTAAATGTTTTCATTAGCAAACGATAAATACTTTTTACCAACAGACGATCAATATAAAACGAAAATGATTAGTTTCATTTCCAAACGATAAATATCCTGTTACTATGTTATTTTGGCATTTAAAGTTATTGAAATTAAGAGCAGTAGCCGAATTGAATTTGAGAACCGCTTATTGAAGATAGGCAAATAGGCAGGAGGGCCCCTGCTCATGACAGCATTCAATTCATAGTTTTGTATTTCCCGAGATTGGTTTTTTATTCGCTACTTTTGTGTGCGGTACAAAACCTAATTATTTTTCTCTTATTTGTCTTGTTTTTCTAGAATGTAAAATCAAAACAGCACCAGACATATAAAGATATCCGAAACGAGTTCTAAATAAGTAGATTAGATGCAATTTATTCATTTATGTTTTATTAAAAGCACATGATACACGCAATCACAAAATGAAATAGCACAAAATTATGAATCTGAATGCGATTAAAATATGAGTGAAATTTACTACACTGCATTAACATTTCTCAGTTAAAATTTCAGTATTCAATACTATACATTTATACTGCCGTGAGGAAATAAAGCGAAATAACTGCAAAATGTTTTTTTTTTCATTGATTGTACCTTAGCTTTATTGTTCAAGATTGCTTACTGATTTGAGCTTTAGTATTTCTCGATTGTTAGTGCGAAATCCAAAATGCGCGTCTTCAAATATCACAAAAACTCATTTCTACAGATTCTGCGCTTTACTTTCCCACGTCAGTATACGACCCGCTAACTTACTAACTGTTAACCGTTAAAAATCGGCTTTTGAATTACACTTTTAATGGAAAAATAATTGGTATGTAAAATGTACCAAATAAAGTTGATTATATATTAAAATATATAGTTTTTCAATTCGACATTTCGGAAAGCCAGCTTTCAATTTTTTTAAGTTCTGGCAAGAAAAGTTCAATATGAAATTCTATAATACTTGCAGTAACAGAAGTTTCTTTATTTCTTCTTATTTATTTTTTTAAAACCGAACACAAGTATTTTATTGTGCACCATCATTTGACAGAAAGATCCAGAGAACCTTTCATGTTTTTCTTTTCCTCTGCTCAATCAATTTCAACTATAGCAAGGAAACTTCAGTATGCAGTTTAAATGTACGCTGAGACTAATTTCTAGTTATTTTTAATTCACCGAAGATGAAATTCATTTTCCAACATAATCTTTGCTTTTTTTCTTCTGTTCTATCGATCCAAATAACAAAAGTGGCACTTTTCACAGAAAAATGAGTGTTACCCTTTCATAGTTCAGAGAAAAGTAAATAAGTTAATGCGGAAAACTCTATATTGTTGAAATCAATAAAAGATAAGACTACCCTAAAATGAAAATATAATTAGAGCATTATCATACTAATTATAAAGTGCCCCAGCATTAATTATGAAAGGCTGAATAATCACCTGGCGAGATTAACTTGGAGATAACCTCTCGCCTGATGATGAGAAAAGAATATCATACGCCAAATCAATTCATTAAAAATTCAGAGAACTTTGGAAGACAAAAGAAAATTGATAAGTCATAATGACTATGAGTATTACCTTTTTTTAATGCTGAACATTTTTCAGTTTTCCTTTTTGTTATAAATTTTAATGTAACTAACTATTTAGAGTTGCATCATATGTTAATTTATTGTTATTGATATTATTTTATTTAATCTTTGTAATTTACTCTAATTGTAATATTGTCTGTTTAAAATTCAAAAGGAAATTCAAATCGATTTAGAAATTTTTAATATATAATTTTAGAATAACTAAACATTTTTAAGTTGTCCTGGAGAAGTCATAAATGACTAATTGAGTTCAGTCAACTGAAATTATGGAATTAGTAAAGAAAACTTGAAAAAATCTGCTTAATCTTAGGTAGCTCCGATATCAAAATGATCAGAATTCCTGAAACAAACGTCAAAAAGACGTAGATGTTGAGGTTTTTGAGTAATATATTGCGAATATAGCAAGAAAAAAACTTTTCGTATTTGAAATTTTGAAGCATTTTTTGTCAAAAAAAGTCGTCAATCGTTTAACCATTTGAACAAGCTATGCAATCAGATTCAATTTTATCAAGAATAGAAATAAATAAATAAGTTTTTCTAATTAGTTTTCACATTTTCTAATCTCAGTTCGTGCATTCTGCAGTAAACGATGCAAGTATTTTCAACATGACTTTTTGCATCAACAAAAGTACCTACTACCAAGCTTGTATTGTGGTAACTTGACAAACAAGACTACATAAATCATTCATTTACTCTTAACTTTGTACAGTGAGAATCAGTGAGATAAAAATCTTTCAGCAAAATAAAAGCAATCGAAATTCATAATTACAGTTAAGAACCACTCTTTTGTAATATACCTTACAATCTATAGTTCAATTATTAAAATTTACGGCGAATAACTGTACAGCTATTTTAATACATTCTCATAATCATTTGTTCACCTAACAGTTTTTCGATTTCTTTTGCGTCACTTGCTCATGAACATGTGTTCGCAAACGCAATGTGGGCTAGCTACACGCACACAAAGTTAGACACTGACGGATGCCCAACATGTCGCATATTCAATACAGAACAAAGGTTTTACACAAAATTTCAGTTTTTAAGGAAAGCTTAAAGCGGTTGCTAAAATTTGTCTATCCAGCTCAACACAGTGGGGCAAAAACGTCAAAAAGCGCTTAAAAGTATTTTAAACCTCTCTCGCTTGTTTGTTTACACAGGCATGTTATAATGGATTTTTCTCGATTTCTTTGGGCTCAGGGTCAAAAGTTCGCAGGTTTTGCTAATTCCTTTTCAGGGCCTTTCTACAGACCATTTATGACTCATTAATATTAATTTCTAAGAAGACATAAGAGGACATTTTTTTTTGTATAGTGTTTTGAAAAAAAATAACTTTGAATTCCGAAGTTTTTGTTGCTGATCAAAACCGATTTTCGATTTGAGAATTCAATTACTCATTTTTTTCGTCCTATTACTATCGTTGGACACGAGAAAAATTAAATATACCCGCCTTTAATAAGAAAAAAAAATTATAGACTGCTCAAAAGCAATTTTTGTAAATTCCCGCACTCATGGTTCTTCAACTTTCTAAAGGCTCCCTTCAGCTTTGTAGTGGACGAAGGGCTCTAAAATTCCAGTTCTGATTGCCTAAGAGTAGGCCTGTGCAAATTTATTAATTCTCAATTGGTTTAGTATAGAAAAAAAAACATTAATAAGCGCTTTTTGACATTTTCGCCCCACTGTGCGTCGCAACGACACGCAGCGGTCGGTGAAATCTTGTCACAATGGATAGTTATTACGACGATCGTACGTTGTCGTTACGACGCGTGCATGATATCTGAATGCAGCAAAGTTCAACGATATATATATATATATATATATATATATATATATATATATATATATATATATATATATATATATATATATATATATATATATATATATATATATATATATATATATATATATATATATATATATATATATATATATATATATATATATATATATATATATATATATATATATATATATATATATATATATACAGGGGGTAAGCATAAAAGACTACCCCTGTTTTAAAAAGTTATATTTTCTAAACTATTACACTTAGCACTATAAATGTTCGATTTGTGCGCCTTTCGTAACGCGACACACATCTAACATACATTTTGGAGTGTTTCACTGTCAATTTTTCGTAATGCTGCACATATGCGATTTTCAGTTATTGCAATGTTGTAGGCAATGTATAAACAGTCTTTGACGAAACCCATAAAAAATTTTAAAAAATCACATAGGGTTAGGTTTGGGGATCAGGCTGGCTAACGCATAAAGGGTACAGCATCATCACTTGCACGGCCAATCCATCGTTGCGGAACGTTAATGGCGCAGCGAAGTGGCGAGTTTGGGGTAGGGGTAACCCCCCCTCCGCAGAGGTCTTTGTTTTAAGATTGTTGCCAATCCTAATACAGTAGTTAATACACGTGTAAGGCGTGTTGTGATCATAAAGTCCCCCCCCCCCCAGAAGGAATTTCTGGCAGCGCTAGTGCGGAACGTGCACGTTTAAATAGTTACATGCTTTAGAAAAAACTTTGACAGTCTATCGTTATTTTTTGTATCATTTATATATATATATATATATATATATATACATATAAAACAGGAGATACAATTTAAGACAATTTTAAAATAGAAATTCAAAGAAATTGAAAAAATCAACGACATTAAAAAAACTGAAAGAATAAATACAAAAGTGTACCGTAATGCCAGCGCAAAGCTGCTAGAAACAAAAACAGTACATACATATTCACACAAACAGTCAAAATACAAATGAAAAAGCAAATGAAAAAGGCGAGAACATCAAAATGGAAAATGAAAAAGGTGAACCCAGGACCAACACTTTCTCAAGGGGGGGATTGGTCCTAAAGTTCACAAGGCCCTTTCTGTCTAGCAAGAGGGAAGGTCCCAATTTTGGGACCTTCCCTCACCCCCTTCACCTTTTTCATTTTCCATTTTAATGTTCTCGCCTTTTTCATTTGTATTTTGACTGTTTGTGTGAATATATATATATATATATATATATATATATATATATATATATATATATATATATATATATATATATATATATATATATATATATATATATATATATATATATATATATATATATATATATATATATATATATATATCTGCTTTTTTTCAGCTTGTATCAAATACTTTTCTCAGACTCTCAGACGCTGTCAATACAAAATTCATTTCGATAATCGACGTTCCGTAAATATCACAAAACATCTTTTACATTCCTCCACGTCAAATGTTGATAGTTATTTTTGACAAATTGTTCATTTTTTACAGAACATTGAGCAGACCCTGATGCATCAAAAATAAAATGTAATGTTCCGAACAATTTATTTAAAAAATAACAGGGAAGTTTCATTATTTGAATTACCATACATATTAACAAATCTTGTTTTACGATATTCATTTATTATTTTCTCATCAAATAACAAATCATTTTGAGTTTTTATGATTATACTACAAATAAAATAATTGAGAGGAGGAAAATTTAATTTTTTCCTGCCAAAATGTTAAGCATTTTCACTTCCAATTACTCATTTCTACACCTTAAAAAAAATTAGATTTAATTGAAAACAATATTCTTTATGTCATTTTTAATGTTAGCTATCCTATAAAGGTATAAATATCCCCGCAGGTTTTACTTTATAAACTCACCAAATAGAAACTGCAATGCATTATCCTTCATTATAACTTTTTTAAATTGCTCAGAGTATTTTGCCTCGTTTTTTTTTTTTTTTTTTTTTTTTTTTTTTTTTTTTTTTTTTTTTTTTTTAGAGGAAATGTATGGGAATCCTCTTTTGTTTTTGATTTAAAGTCAATTTTGAAACACTCCAGTTTTTTGGCCTTGATTAATACTTAAGAGGGTTCTAGTCTAGAGGCTCGATTTTGAGACGATTTCGTGGGGTTAATAAAAAAAACTGTAACCATTTTTACTATCAATTTTTTATCAGTTTTTTATTGATACTTGAGAAGTATAAAAATGTATAATAGTGGGGAAAAAATTCAAAATTGTAATCTGTAGAGATTGCAAAGTGGGAACTCAGAAAAAAAAGGTATCTACTGGTTGACTAGATTACAATCCTCTTCGTGATCTTAAACATGTAATTAAGGTGGATTCTTGTTAAACAAGGATGAAGATTCGTCTGGACGTCGCCGATTTGGCAAAAGAAATTGCACAAAATGACGTCTTCTTGGGGAAAAAAAGGACATTTTTGGCTCCTTTTTTCAACTTCAAAAAATCTTTTTTAAAATAGTAAAAAATAAAGAAACCCCTACGTGGAGAAAATTTTGCTAGTATTAGAAAAGTCTGTACCAAATTTCAAATAAATATGTGCATTAGATCTTGAGATATTTTGTCAACTGTATTGAAAAAAGTAGTTTCGAGAAAAACGCGTTTTACGTTTGCAATCGCATTTCGGGCAGTCTGAGTGGTTTGATGGTATGCTATACTTATATTTTTTGAAAAGCCACCCTCGCCTTATACATTGTTCCTTCCTATACCTCAAAAGCTACATTTTTGGCAGATCTTTCGGCCATAAGAGCAGTTCTATCTTCTTTTGAAGCTTCGGAAGCTTGTACCTCGGGGTATTTGTTACGCTGTTCATCTCGTTTGCTGGCTTTCTTTGTCTATCTAGATGCAGATTAGTTTCTGACTTTTTTTTATCCGCTTTATATTTAAAATTGGAATTCAACGCTGAAAAAATACACAGTACACGGGGAACGTACATATACTTGAGAAAAAAGAATTTATCTTAGCAAAATTAACCATGACTCCGAAACTAATTCGAATTTCCTTAAATCCTTTTAGAGGCTTATTCTTAAAGGTCTAAACTTTGAAAATATACAAGTATTTCAATTCTGAAAGTAACATTTACAAAAAGTTTCCAACACAGCAAAATAAAATTGGGGTGCAAATATGGGCTCTCTAAAAAAGAAAATTCCTAAAAAATAGCTTCAAATGTTTGAAACCCAATAAAACAATGTACAAAATGTTAGGGAGTGTATTTAAAATTATCAGCAGCCGTTTAGTATTCATTTTTCCTCTGGTTCTAAAAAGGTTCATTTCTTTAAACGCACACACAAATAGAATTCTTCATCTTGAATATCAAAGTTTAGCAAACAGGAATTTTAAAAACAATAAATAGCTCTTCAGTAAAAAATATGCTGTTTCAAAGAAAGGAGCAAGCCTAAAAATCGTTTGGTAAAAAACAGAAAAGAATTCACTTTTTTTTACGCTGAATTATAATGGGGTCGATATGCGGTTAATTTTACCTCCATACATTTCATCATTTATATGCACTGCAACAGTTTTAAATCCATCCACTTAATTAAATTATAAAATACTCACATTACGTTTTAATTGTTGTATTTAAACAAAAAGAATAGGTGGTGTGCTAAAAAAAAGGATATATACCTGTCTTGAAGTTTTTATTATTTTTTTTAGTTACACAGAAGCTATAAAGCTCCACATAAGTAGAGACTATATACAAAGCGCCTTGCCTCCGGATACACACAAGGGCAGCGTTCGGAAATGATCCACCGGTTAAGCCGCGTGGTTAGTCCGGTGTGGTTATGACATATTTAGAATTTCTCTAGGAACGCCGGTAGAACAGTTGTGTTTCCGAACGCTCGTGGTTACACCGCGGTAGTTCTAGTTCAGCAGCAAACGACGCTCCAATCAAAGCGTAACTTTCGGGATGTGGAAAGTCACGTGCGTCACGATCAAAACATGAAACACGACCGGATTGGCCAACACAGACTTTGTGACGTTTGTGACCTGCTAACCGCTTCCAGACGGCGGTGCGACAGGTTGCTACCAAGTCGACCGCCAAAAAACAACCGCAGCGTTTCCGAACGCGGTTAAGTGACGTCACCGGTTCCACAGCAAGCGTTTTCGAACGCTTGCGGTGGCACCAAGGCGACCGATCCTTGTTTCCGAATGCACCCAAGAAGAAAGATTTACAACACGAGAGAAGGAAAAAACATGCAGGGCACCGGCGAGAAATAGAACCCATGACCTCCGGCATAGAATACGAAGCTTCTACCACAGAGCCACGGACGCCCGTAGCTTGAAGTTGACTTTGAAAAAAAGAATTAAGACTAGCTAAGTCGTGTTTAAAAACGGAGTTTTCTTTTTTTTTTTTTTCTAATTTGAATAACAGTAAAAAGTGACTTGTTTGTTTATTCTATTCTATTCAAGAGTCACAACTGACTTCAACTGTATTAATGTCGAGGACTGCATACTATGTGCCTTGCCTCTATTATTTTATATACCGATAGATGGCAGCACCATCACCGGATCGAACAGTTAGTGAGAATTTTGAACTAGCCCAGGAGCTAATAGCTACCTAGTACTAGCACCCCCAGAGGTATCGTTTCACTTGGAGGACATTGAGACCACGAGCATATTTAACGTCGCCCAGTCCCCATTAATGACGACGGTGGGTCTTCCACCAGCGAGGATCGAACCCGAGGCCCTCCGGTCCCGAGTCCAATGCCTTACCGATCAGGCTACCACGGCCTTGTTTGTTTATATTTCGCTGATTGCGGTGCAAAAAATTTTTAAATGGTGTCTTACTTTTGTAGTCTGATGCAGAATGAAGGAAGTTGTGGTGTACCCACAAAAAGCAGGTTTGAGAAAAATGTGTATGTGATTTGCCATGTTAAACTTTTTTTTTTCTGTTACCAATGCAACAACGCAACTGTGGTTTTGAATCCTGCTCCCAATGAAGATTATATACTCATGAAAATTTGGGTTATGATTCATCTGAGGAAGATTAGTCATTCAAAAATGACTTGCTCTGGAATATGGGAGGATAGATCCCATGCCCTTCGAGTTAGTAGGGGAACGCTCTAACTAACTGAGCTAATGGCTCTCTATCTCGGAAATGCTATACACTAAAGTAGTACGAAATGAAGCAACAAAATAAAATAAAATCGATAGTTTTATTTTTAAATATATACTTTTTAATACATATTATAAGTTTTACTGATATTTACTATAGTAAAATTAATGTCTTGTTTCCTGATTTTAACGACAACAGAACTCTGGCTCAGAATCATGCAATGAATTTAGGTTATACTCAAATATTTAAAGAAATTTTGATCAAAATTCTTTTGTAGAAAATAAGTCATTAAGAGGACCGTAAACCTTCCAAATAGCTCAAATCGGTCAAAAAAAAGATTGTTTATTCCGTGTAAGTAACAATATATGAAGTGTGCTGACTCGCATGAAAAAACCGCTTGTTAATTTGGTGTTTTATCGCGAAGTTACATGCGTTTGAAAAAAAAAGTAAACAGAGCGTGTTTTCGATTAAAATGGCTGTTAAACATGTAAACAAAGTCGAAAAACTAGTAAAACTAAGAGTCAAACATGTAAACTAAGTTTCAATAAATTCTTACATTGGTATTAATGTCAAATATTTAGTCATTGTGAAAATATATTTCGGGAAGTATTAAAATATGAAGATTATTAAAGGTAGGTGAAATTAGACTTTAACGTCATTTATCTCGGACTGGAAAAATTCGATGCTGACACATATTGAAAAAAGTTCCATGCGACTTAATTTTTTTCGACATGGCTCAAATTTCAGAATATGTTACTTTGGTAGTAGTTTGATAAAACTGGGTATGCATTAAGGTTTAGGAGAATTTTTTGTTGCTTAAAAATATTAATGTTTTGATTTTTATTTAATATTCGTAACAAAAATTATTGCTTTACGCGAAAAAAAAAAAATTTGCAGTTAATGGGCCAATCCTTAAATGGATACCCAAAGTTCTTGGCAATGTTCTGTTCTCTGATAAAATACAAAGTGTTTGAGAAAAAAATAAAAATTGAGTCGCGTGGAGCATTTTAAAATTTTTATTTAAAATTTTAAAATTTTTAATTTTAATTAAATTTTTATTGTGTTGCGTTTTATTTATTTATTTATTTTTTTGCTTGATATTCTGCATGCTAATAAACTTACTGACTTTTATGCCAAGTTTCACACTTCAAAATTAATAAATAAAAAAAAATGCTTTCTGGGTCACCGTCCCCTTAAAAAGATAGTTTTCGGACGTTGTGGATTACAACTTTCGCGTTACATATTAGTACGACGCTCCAACCAACTGAACCACTGTGTCTTCGCCACGGGGCACACCATGCATTGAAGCAATGCGCAATAAAAAGCAGAATAATTTTTTTGGCAAAACAATCAATTCCAAGTTTTCTTTATTTCTCGCCGAAAACATGACATGGAAACAAATTTTCAAAATGAAGCTTTACTTATGAAGTTTGATAAAATATTGAAGAAGATATTGCGTTGTCACAAAAAGAAAGAAAGAAAGAAAGAAGACACCTTTGAGAAATAATATACAGGGTGTGTCAAGCGTTTAAAGACTTTCAGGGCAAATAGAATACACCAAGACGATGGGAAACCACATAGCAATGCATGTTCGGAAACGCTTTCCTGATGCGGTAGTGACGACACAAATCACCAAAAAGACAAGAGGCGAATAAGAGATGAAAACATGTTTATTATCCTTAGCACAGCACAAAACTAAGAAAAAAGAACATGAAGGAGTCAACGATCATCATCAAAGTAGGTGTTCGAAATCACGACCCCGGGCCGTGATGCATGCCTCATATCTCCGGCGCATTGATGATTGAACGTCAAAGCCAACGCGCCAACAAAAAACGCGTGTGCGCATGCACGGTCATTTGATGCTTCAGTTTACGTAACAACATCTATTGTGTACACCAGAGAAAAACTTACCAGTATTTTTGCTGCATTAAAAATAATAAACATGTTTTCTCCTCTTATTCGCGTCTTGTCTTTCTTGTGCTTTGTGTCGTCACTAGCGCGTCAGGAAGGCGTTTCCGACCATGCATTGCCATGTGATTTCCCATCACCTAGGTGTACTCTATCTGTCCTGAAAGTCTGTAAACGCTGTACTGATACTCTGTATACGATGAAACGTCGGGAGGACGGGGATAGTGCATCCTTCTTGTTATCATAAACTGATTAGTTTTTGTTTTAGATCAGCAGTAGGCTACCCGTCGATCGCGATCGACTGGTCGATCTCGAACCCATTGTGAGTCAATCGTGGCAATATTTTGATTCCTGCTTTTTCTCTGACTAGAATTATTAAATATTAATTTCTTGGAAAAAAATTCTGTTTAACGTCTAAATCTAAGAATATTTGAAAAATTTCCAAACTTTTTATAGTCACTGGAACTTTTTTATTCACAATTTTATCAGTTTTAAAGAAATACAATACTTGTTTCTGAAAATATTCTGATAATGGTTAATAAAACACCATTTTTGCCGTTTAAAAAAACTATTTAATAAGTGTCAAAGTATTTTTTTGTAAGAGTTGACCTATAATTCGGAGTCATCATAGTCTCAACTTAACCCTGTATGCAAAACATCCGTTTTAGTTTGAAGTGTATGCATTATGCCCCCCTCACACAAGTCGATCTTGTGCTCGTATTAAACTTGGAAAGTAGATCTTCAGTCAATTTAGGTTACCGACCGCTGTTTTAGATGAACTTTAACAAAAAACAAATGTTTATTAAATAATAATAAATTGAAGTCATTTCTTATGGGCTTGAGCATAAACATTTTTTACATAAAATCTCAAAGTATTTGAAACATACGATCACAGTTTTGCATGAAAGACATGAAACAGTTTTTATAACTATTTTACGCCTTCAGTAAAACTCCAAAAAAGAAATAGAGTGTTACGACAACGAATGGATTTTTTCTTTTTCAGAAGATACTAACTTCAACTACACGTCCTATTAAGGAGTCTATACTATACATTTTCATAATCTTTAAAAAAACAAAATCATAATTTGCATAGGATTAGTAGTTTGCCAATAATTTTCTGCTTCCAATAAAAGGCTTGACAAAGGAAAAGCAATAATATAATGGAAAGTTTTGCAGATGACTTTACAACATGTTTTTCATTCTTTTTGAAAGGAAAATGGGAGCAAATTGCAGCACAATTTTATATCTCATCTGTTTCCTAACAAAACGATGAGATCTATTTTTAACCTTGCACGCTTACAGATGATTAAAATAATGATTGATATCTTGACTCCCCACTCTTTATCTAATTGTTAATGTATGTCACCAAGCAACAGCAGCAACATTATAAAGTTTTCCACATTAATCCTCAAGGTTTTCTTGTAATTATGACAAGACTGATAAAGATGCTCTGAATATAAAGTAATTATTGTTTCATTGGAAGTAATTAGAACTGTAACGCAAAAAAAAAGTTTTTTTTTCTTTTTTTAATTATTATTAAAGAATATTAAATCAATATTAAAAAAAAAAATTGCGTAAAAACGTCAGTATTTAATATTTTTAAGAGTATTTTAATGTCTCGTGTAATTAAAAGCGGAACTAAAAACCTGATTTGTTTTTCACAGAAATGCGAACTGATGCAGTTATGTTGATTTTTTAAAAAATACTAAATATTTTTTACTAGCAGTACCCGCACCGCGATGCCAGTGCAAAGAATTTAAAGGAAGCCCGTGGAATAAAAAGAATCCAGCCCCTCACCCCCCCCCCCTCCCCTCTGATTTTAAATGATCATTATTCTTCTTCAACTAAAATGCGTACTCAGCCTTTGAAAAAAACCTACCAAAGACTCTTTGGAATTTAAAACTATTCGCCAAAACCCATAAAAAAATTAACAGTAGTTTTAAAACTCGAAATAATCCATCAATGTATAGTTCATCACTTAACGCACCAAGCAACCACGCTACCGTAACCCTGCCCTTTAGCGAGTGAAGCGGGTTTTTTTTCTGCAATTTAAAATGTTCCACCATATAAACAATATTATAATAAAAACGTTATAAAGAATAACCACAATTGAATAATACGACAAATCAAATTATTTACTTAGATAAAAAAAAAACTATCTTCAACTATCAGAACAAAAACAAACATTGAAGAAATAAGAAAAACAAAACCCAATAGAAATATCCTACAAAATTATATTATGTACCTGAATATCGAAAAAAAATTCATTCAAAAATCAGTTCGCTGACCACAACAGTCCCACAATATCGTAGCGAGCCGCGTCCGAGCCGCGAGGCATGGTTCCTTGCAGCTATCGACACTGTCAGCAAGCGCCCTCTCGATGAGTTAACTTTCCACGCTACCTATCGGGAATTCATAGAACTAAACTTACACCGCCATCTATTAGGAATTCATAGAACGAAACAATTAATTAAATATTTAATTTGCAATTACAAATATTTCGGTCAGTCTGATTTTTAAAAAATAGCCTATAGCCTTCTTCAATAAATGAACTATTCATCACAAAAATAATTTTTCAATTCGAACCAGTAGTTCCTGAGATTAGTGCGTTCAAACAAACAAGTTTTTCAGCTTTATATTATTAAGTATAGATTTAAATAGACGCAATACGCTGTTTAAATTTTTGAATTGTTTTGAAACTTTCTTGCGAAATTCATTGAACTGTATCAACCAGTTTTATAAAACTGTGAGCAACATAGTTCGTAAAATGTACGTAATTTTTAATGAAAATACGGGGATCCGTCTTCTGCTCGTTTCGCTCGCCAGCCATCATTCGCCACCTGCAGTGGCTCAATGCTGCCTGCAAGATTTTAATAGTATAGATATTATGTTAACTTAAGTTATGAGAGAGAGAGAGATTTAACAATTCCTGAACCCCGTTTTGAATTTGAGCGAAACGAGCAGGGAGTCACCTAGTATATATATTATTAAATGTACTCCATATATTTATTCCTTAAGTTTAAAAGGAGGTACATAAAATTTTATATTTTTCCCAAAGCAGTCAAGGATTTCTTAATTTTCAATCAATTGAGGTGGATGCTCAAATGCTTTGCCATGCTTTCATTCGCAATTTGAATATTGGAATAATCACTATTTTTCTGAAAATTATTAGAAAAAACTTTTTCCTTTTCGTACAATCTAGAAAAAAAAATTTTTTAACTAAGTCTTCAACCTTTGCTTTGAAAAACTGTTGACTAAAGGCAACGAGGCCAAAAGAGGCTTCGTGAAAAACGATCAAAGAACAATAAATATTGGGTACTATTAGTTGTTTTCGTTTTTCACGCAAAATTGACGATTTGTGTCGAAATAAAATGAGCTTCAATAAAAAAAAATAATGAAGACAATTTTATTCTCGATTACACGTGACGTGACTTTTGACTATTTTTGCTAGCCAAGTTGAACCTAAGTCAGACACGCAAACCGCCAGTATAAGCCTCCTGATTGAAAATGGCTTCGATCGACGACGGTTCGTATCCCTGACAGAAGTTCAACTCGGCTGGTGAATATAACCGTTAGTGGGTTGGATTAAGACTTGATTTATGAGAAAACGTCCCTCCCACCTCAGGCTGCTATGGTGTCACTTGAGCATTCTCTGGACATGCTTTTGACGTCTTCAGCGCCCACGCTTGAGAACGTGGAGCGGCAGGATGACCTAATACGGTAAACTGAGGACCAGTTTATTTCCTTATTTATTTATTTTGCTTGAAGTTCGAGTCTTAAATCTCTCTCTATCCACACTCATAAACCATAATCCATCAAAAAACCAAAAACAAAAAAAAAGACATATTGTAGATTTTCTCTTGACTTGTAACAAAACTCTTCAAATTGCATGAGATATTTTTTACTATGAAAAAAACTGTCAAGTATTTGTATTTTTTTCTAATACTTTGATCTCTTACAGTGAAAATTGTAAGCTGGAACATTAGAACCAGATGGCTATCAAAAGCAATGCTTATCATAATCATACCGACATTCGCTGCGAGGGACAGAAGCTTCAGCAGCCACAAGACAAACGGAATCAGTCAAATACCTTGGAATATGCTACTAGACCCCAATTACACAAGTCACAAAATGCCTTCATCATCCTCAAACTCTTCTTCAAATTCACCATCTCGCTATTCTGATTTTTCTTCTCCAGTATCCAGTTTCCACCAAAATTCTCATCATAATGACTTCTACAAAACTTCAGCTCATCAAATTCCATACTATGTTCCTTCGCCAGCATCGAAAAACCAGCAAAGTCATTCACACACAATGTTTCCAAATTCGTTTACTCCCCAAGAACATCATACATCACAAAGAATTGCAGCAAATCATTTCAGTGCTCCAGTTGTGTCATACAGACCACCCGAAACAGTTGTATTTCCGGCCAATTCAAAGTCTAAAGTTTATTTGCCTGAAAGCCCACCAAATTATAGCTCACGTCCGACAAAGAAAAACTCTGCACCGTCTCATGACCTCAAAGCAACTGAAACAAAGAAGCAAAAAAAGAGGTAATGACGCAGAGAAATACATAATAATGCAAAAAAAGTTATTTTTCACTGTTTGCTCCCTCTGTGTAAAAAAATGTGTAACCTTACTCCGTAAAAGCGGTGGCAGCTTAGCTGCCTCCATAGCAATGGAGTAACTTAACTGATAAAACTGGTGTAAGGCTCTAACTTTACACCAGTTTTATCAGTTAAGTTACTCCATTGCTAAGGAGGAAGCTAGCCGCCGGAAGAAGGTTACACAAAGTGCAAAATGCTGCCACCGTATTTACGGTGTATGGTTACACATTTTTTTTTTTTTTTTTTTTTTTTTTTTTTTTTTTTAGTGCTTGCTGTGGCAAGAAACCTTCTGCTAGCTCAAAGCAGACAAATGTAGTTTTTGCTAAATGGCTGTCCACAAATAATGTAACACTTTGAAGTGGGCGTGAAATTGTGACAGTTTGAGACTATGGAGAGGGAAGTGGTAACAAAAAGTGTTACACCAAGCATTTTTATGACAATATGCTTATGAAAAACAGCATGTGACAAATGGAGTGGAGGAGGTAAGGTGAAATCTGACACTTTGGGACAAAGGTGGGGAGGGGTCAAAAATGTTGAAAAGAAGTGTGACATTCTTTATGGACAGCCCCAAATTTAGTTCCATGCATGGCATACATTTTTTGATATATTTGAAAGTATAGTATATTTCTTCTTTTTCTTTTTATATAATAATCGTTAAAAAATATTTTAACAGTAGTTCTCTAGCTATATTACATATGGGGCACAGATTATCAGATAATTTTTGATTGCTTAAGATATAAATAAAAATGTATGTATGTTTTTAAAATAAAATTATTTAGGATATCTTATACAAATATGAAAAGCAAAGAAGTTTTAATAAGGAAAATATTCATTAACAGCAAAACTTAATTGTGATTGCTTTCAAGGATATGCGTTTTATAGAATATGAGTGGAGTTTTTTGGTGAGTTTTTAACGAAAATATTTCCAAAATCTCGGAATTAAAAAGGACTTTTTTTTCAGTGACGAATCCGAACCTTTTTAAGAGTCATAGAAAGAGTTGCCGTCAATCTTTAAAAGGAATTGAAAGATTTCATTTATTTGGCCTAATACTTACTTAAATGTTTACTGGTTATTTTTAAACTACCATCTAGAAAAAAACTTTTTGCTTACTATGTTGGCACATGTTTCAGTAGCTATACATATCTTATCTAAACGTAATTTTGAAAAGAATTCAGTATACTTTAGCGAGTCTATTTTTGTAATATAATCTTAAGCAATATTTCTTACAAACAATCAAGTGTCAGCTTTTATATAAATAAACTAAATACAGTCTGAATAATAATACACTATTTGACCAAAAGTATTGGGACACTTTCAAAAATTCACATTTTTAAGGATTTCTCAAGAAATAAAAGACCAATTTCTTTGAAACTTTTGTCACATAAAAAATACGCTCCAACTGTCATTTTGCAATAAAAATTTTATCACCCTTGTGTTTCGGGGGTCAATAACAAAGCGAGGAAAGCAAAAACGTTTTTTGGTCATCATTCATCGTAAATAGCTCAGAATACGCTGTAAATTTCAGAAATTATCTAGCTTACTATGTAAAATCATTTTTCATACTTTTGAGAAGGTATTACTAATATTCACGAAAATATCAGCATTTCTTCCCAAACTACAAATTTTATTTGAAGGTTTTTGACTCATAACACGCAAAGTTTTTCAACAGAACTTGCGAAACTTTTAGATAACTTGACAGTATACAAGAGAAGCATGATACTAAAATTTGAAATAAAAATGTTGAAAATTTGATAAAATATTGACATTTCAAGCAATTGATTTTTCATGCGCATGCGCGAAATATCGCAATTTATAGCTTTCATAATCCAAAACCCAACTAGATTCTCCAACTCATAGTAAAGTTCTAGTTCAATATCTTAAAAATTCAGAAAGTGATCAGCGATATAATGAGCCGAATTTAAACAGATCTTGGATAGGCGACGACTCGTTTGGGGTCGGTCGCAAGTTTGCAACATTTGTTTGCAATCACTCAGTGTGATTCATGATAAAAACGGATATGATCATAAAAACTGCACAAGGGGGACTCCAATCACCATCCGCGACAGAAGAGGGGTGTCCTGAAAACTTTATTTGTCAGGGCCAACAGAATTTGCGAACCAACTACTATTGAGAAGGAACTTTCCCACCTCACAAATGTCTTCCAAGCCAACGGCTTTTCGAAGCAGGAAATTAAAAGAGCTTTAAACCCCAAAGTAGAAAGGCAACCACCTGAAGAAGAACCAGTGAAATCTATAGCCTATCTCCCCTACGTTTAGGACGTCACCGACAGAATTGAAAGACTGCTGAGCAAACACAACATCAAGACTGTTTTCAAGCCTACCCATCAAATCAGCAACCTAGTACGATCAGTAAAAGAAGCGAGAGACCCTTTGTCCGCTGCAGGAGTTTACAAGATCCCATGTTCCTGTGGATCGGCCTATATTGAAACAACAAAAAGAAGCGTGAATACAAGAATAAAAGAACACCAAAGAAATTGCCGTCCGGGCCACACTGAGAAATCAGCAGTCGCGGAACACACTTTTAGTGATGGCACACATAACATTTATTTCAATGAAACCAAAATACTTTCAAGGACTTCCCACTATTACGCCAGATTAAACAGAGAAGTGATCGAAATTTTCAAACATCCCAACAATTTTAACAAAAAGGAGGAAGGAATTAAGATCAACAAACTCTGGCATGCTACACTTATCCCGAGACAGATTATCCCGAGATATACTTCTAGCCAACCAGAACCAGCGACAGACGCCCAGCAGCCAATCCCCAACCAGAATGAAGGGAGTTCAAGTTTCAGCCAACCAGAAACAAGGATGATTGTTCATCAGCCAATCCTGGCTCAGAACGAAGGGAGAGCTAGCTCTTCCCACATAAATAGTGACAATACTTCGATATCTGCATCAGTTGCTAGGATGTCGCTTCCCTGGAAGTTTCGACCACGCTAACATTGAAGATGGCCGCCGCAGAAGCAGCCGAAACATTTGGAGTAACAACACTCAGACCACGGCACAACAGCCCGGAATCTTACAACATTATTGATACCGGCCATGAAAGCCTTCATTCTTAGTTACTCCACAGTTTAAACAGACTCCGTATTGGTTTCAAATCCGTCAATGTAATTGGTATGTTTTATATTAAAGGGTTTTTCGGAAAAGTATGATGCTTTCCCTGCATTTTTCAGTCGTGTTCACATGTGCATCAAGCTTGTTTATATGTACCCCTCTATAAGGGCACATGTGAACAGTTAAAGACATTTTTAAAAATTCCATAAAGTGAAGAAAAAATTCAAAAACAAATCTGAAAAAAATCTAGGTTACAAAGAAAAGGCTCTTCAATTAAGGGGTTTGCTCCAAAAATTCATAATATTTTTTGAGAAATTAAGAGATGAAAAAAATTGTCCACATGTGCCTCCTTTTCCCCTCACTTTTGAAATTCATTTCTCCAAAACTGGGGGTTAAAATCTTTAAAAAAAAATCCACAATCTTCAAAAGTTACTTTTAAGGAGCAGCATCATTTAAAACTGATTTTCTTGAAAACAACTAATAACTCTGAAATGGCTTGTCCCTGCAAAATATTGTTGTGGGACTAGTCAACCTATAATTTGACTAAAATTTTCCCTAAATATTGTTTTCATGAAAAAAAATCCTCAAGGGTCAAGTCTCCCTATGGGTCAAACCTCCCTAGTATCCACTACACATGCTTCGGGGTTGTAAGGAGTTTTTTTTTTTTTTTTTAAATACAGAAAGGGTATTTCAACCTTCCAATACTAAGCAGCAGTCACATTGATTTTAGTATTTATTGTTTTAAACTGCTCATAATATTAGTATCGTTTGATTGAAGTGTGTGTAAATTTGCTCTTCGTAACTAAAAATTAGAGAAAATCTCAAGGTGAGTCAGTAAGTAGGTAGTTCATTTGTGTTTAAGACAACGAGTTTTATCTTAGAGTAGAGCAGTTTCTCTTCAGTCAATGGTGATGTTTCTTGCATACCTTTTACTTTTCACGAGAACTTAGGTTAGAAAAATCATTTCACTTCCTTTGAGTCTCGCTTACGTTTATATTACAATTTAAATTTATAATTTTTTCTGTAAGTTTCATCTTTATTAACGGTAATTTGATGTTAAACTATTTTTGCATCGAGAAAATAGTAATACAAAATTTCCAAAAAAGTTTTAATAAGGTAAAAAGTGACCCTTCAGAATGAAACTTTCGAACTTTTATGTTGATGCCTCTTTATCAATTCCAGGAAACCATCTGATTACTTCGATATGGAAGATGACGACTATTTGGATAGCTACTATCAGGATTATGACTATGAAATGGAAAACGAACGTCCAACCCGTAAAGCGCCCAAGAAAACTTCCCATTCTCATTCAACAAAATATAAGCCGGGGGTTGATCCATTTGGAATGCTTCCTTCTGCTTCAGATCCCGAAGGTTTCTTCGCTAAGGCAAAAGACATACTTCGAGGCGGAAGCTATAACCGACCAAGTTATTCTTCGAGTAACCCAGATTACTATCCTAGCTATCAGTCCAGCAAACCTTATGGTGAATCTGATTTGTACAACACTCAGTCATATTATGACCAGGAAAATAATGGTAAGTTTAGGTGAAGTTAGTTGACACGTAAAAGCTCAATGACAAAACATCAAACGTTTTCTTATATAAATTTAACTAACTCAGTAGTATATATATGAACCGCTGAGTTGTAGAGCAGAAAAACTGCAAATAACCTCTTGGACGAATATTGCATTAAAAATATTTTATCTGTAATGTAACTTTGGACTTTTATAGCAAAAAAAGGATATTTGTTTTAAAAAAAAACTCTTTCGGTGGCAATCTCTTTTATTATTTCATTGACTTTATTCAAGAAATTCCTATTTTTTATCTTTACAACTCTCTAAATATTAAAAAAAATGCTTGATTAGCATATGCAATGAAATCAAAATAATTTTGATATTCGTTATCAGTTGTCACAAAATGCAGTTAAACTTGAATACAAATCTAATCGTCTAAATATTTTACAAAACCGACACCTTTCTGAGAAGTTTTAATCATCTAAAAAATTTAAGTGAACTAACAAAGTATTAACGAGATCTGTATACTAGGCTGAAACTTAATATTAATAAAATGATTTTATTGTGTAAAAATATGACCCAGCAGCGTATTTCACAGAGAACTGTTTCAAGAAAAATTACTCATTCCACATTATTATGTCAGTCAGTCTAGTCTAGACTTAGTCTACTCTAGTCTTTATATCAGCTTAATCATCCACTACACCTGACCCTTTTTCACAAAGATTGCTTTATGGTCCAAAAAACAGTCGTTGTTTTATGGACCACATGGTCCATAAAACGAAGGACCATATGGACCGTATGGTCGTTCTTCGTGATAGTTGTATCAAACGCATGTCAATAAAAAAAAGTGGCATAGTTTCTGAATCTAAATGCTTTAAGAATGTACGAGGGTTATTTTCTTTTTCAAGGTCCGATCGATCGTGAAATGAAAACTCTTTTATTAGGAATATGTACGTACACCTTCCAACTACTTTTCGACGTAGTCGCTGTTCCGATTAAGACATATGTCGTAGCGTGGTACCAATTTTTCGATACCCTCGTCATAGAAGGCAGCCGCCTGGGATTTCAGCCAAGACTGTACGCTGGTCTGCAGCTCGGCGTCGGAGCCAAACGTTTGTCCTTGTCAGCGTTTCATGTGACCAAAGAGATGGTAATTGGAAGGCACCAAGTCTGGGCTGTATGGAAGATGGTCAAACACTGTCCAGCGAAACTGCGGCAGGAGATTTTTTGTTAAAGTAGCAGTGTGTGGGTGCGCATTGTCGTGCAGAATGACAATGTCTGATGACAACATTCCTCTACTTTTGTTCTGAATTTCCCTTCCTTCAGCATTCAGAAATCGAATTACAGTACGCACTTCACACTTAGCGGGAGACGCAATTGTTTGAGACATGTCTCCTCGTTTACTGCGTGCTCCGAAATAACCGCAGCGACTTGATGCACTGCACAATCGTACTTGAGAGACTGCGGAACAAATCTACGCACAGCATCATGGGCTAGACTTTCTGGTTTTCACTCCGCGATCGATCGCACCTTGAAAAAAAAAATAACCCTCGTAGTTATCAAACCATCGCAAATATACTTAAAATTTACTCTCGCAGGGTACCCATCCAAAACAGAATATTACGGAAGTCCTGGCTATGATTATGATGGCAACTATGGCGACAAATACGGTGGATTCATTCCGTACCCTGAAAAACGAAAAGGCTCTAAGTATGGACCACTTGCATTTGCCTTAGGTCTTCTCCCGCTGGGTCTTCTTTTAGCGTCACTAGTTCCTACCGTCGTGACTATTCCAGTTACAACCGCAGTTGCTACAGGAAGAAGACGGAAGAGAAGTGTTCAATTTGTAAATCCTGTTCTAGACACCATTACTGAATACGGATTACCAGCTCTAGAAGATCCGGTTTGTTTAAAACGAATATTTTGCCAAGTAGTGAGAGGTGGGAAACAAGACAGATCATCCATCGTACAGAAACTTTATTTCAAATTAGCATACGTGTAAGTATGTCTTTCAATATAGTTACCAACTTTTGTGATAGATCTTAGCTTTTTGCGGATTTTTTTGAATTACATATGTATAAGTTTTTGTATAACATTCTGATACAATCGACAATTTTTGGACTTAAATATAAGAATTCGCTACCCAGCTACAAATAAAAGGATTAAATTCATTTTCCAGGAAAAAAATGGTTTAATTTTTGCATGTTCATTGATTTACTTTTACTGAACCTTATAAAATTCTCATGTAGTCAATGTTTTTATATGCTAGTGCTTCAATAATGTTTGAACTGAATTCCCTACGAGAGCACCTGAAAACCTGTTTCAAAACTGCTGTCATAACTTCTCTTTGTTTTCGTGTAATATTTTATTTCATTGAACTTTTGAAGCATTCACAAAATTCAATCAAACAATATAATTCTATATTTTGAATTTAAATAGATTTAATAATGCTCCTTCGACAATTCCTCAAAAGCCTGTGAATAATGGAAGAATTTTTCCATAACTGTTAATAAAGATTTAACAATGGTTTTAACTACCTTAAAAATCTACAATATTAATGTCAGGAGCAACAGACTTTTTAAAACTTAAGTTAACAATATCTGTATTTGAAATTTAGAAGTCCTCAAAACTTCATCGAAAGCGACAGGCTATTGCTATTAAAATAATTCTCATTGATTTACTTATATCGTACTTTTAACAAAACTTTTAAAAGGTGCTAAGGGGGTATCGTAAAAAAATTGTAACCATCATATATCGTCACCTCAAAGTAACAATACGATATCTTACTGTTATTTCAGAGATTAGACGTCTTACTGTTACGACATTTCTAGCTCTGCCTAGTGATGGCGATAATGCTTCACAGCAATATTGTGCTTGTTCAAAAACCGCAGTGATCTTACGTGTCTATTTCCCTCCCCTTCTTTACTTGGGGAAGTCATACCGTTTAAAAAGCGTTTTCTTTTAATTTTAGGTCGCAAAATACTTATTTTGAAGACTCGTAGCAGCATAGCTAAAATCTAAAAAATGAGTAATAAAGGAAAAAACTATCAATAGTGAAAAGTAACAGAGCAGAAATTGTTTATTAAAACCCCTTCAGTCGGAATTATGAAATATTGGGCCAAAAATGTTGATGTTTGGTACACAGTGTACTATGGTAAAGGGTATCTTATAGACAAAATTTTGAGTTTGTAGGAGAAAAATTAAAAGAGTTATGGCACGTGCAATGTTCCAAACATATATATTTGAAATCAATATTTCATATACAAAAACGATAAAATACCGAACAAACTTCATTATAAAATGTTCTACATACAATTATAAAACATAATATAAGCGTTTGAAACGATGAATTAAAGATTATATATCTTTTAAAAAATCAGGAAAAAAACCTGTCTTTTCAGATGAAACTCCATGGTTGGAAAAATGAGCCACTCTCTATCTCTCAATCCTTATATGTCAGTGTTGTCAATCCCAAAACGAAAAATTATTTCACAGATTATAATAAGTAGAATGTAAAGAGTCAACTACAAAAAAATCAACTAATTAAATCAATTATTAAATGATTAGCAGCTGTTTAAAATGTATGTCCGGTATATCGGACACCAAGTCTTGAATGGGTTAATATAAATATCGTCACCTTAAAGCAGTTGTATGATATCTTACTGTTATTCCTGGGATTTGGTGCCTTACTGTTGCTCTGAGGCGACGACATATCTGGACTTTTCAGCAACTTCTTTTTCTTACAAGAAAATTGAATTTCAAGACACCGTTTTACTGTCACTATCTCTTTTGACTCGATAACGAAATTAAATCTGTACCTCAG
Organism: Uloborus diversus; assembly: GCF_026930045.1. Classification (NCBI taxonomy): domain Eukaryota; kingdom Metazoa; phylum Arthropoda; class Arachnida; order Araneae; family Uloboridae; genus Uloborus; species Uloborus diversus. The sequence continues at coordinate 9,181,959 of NC_072740.1, read as the reverse complement.
GGCCAGCAAGACGTAAGTCACATTATGATTATTTTATAGGAGAGGAAAAACTTTTTTTTCGGCGTATGCAAAGGATGGGACGCGCTCTCTTGTAACCCTGGTAACACATTGAAAAGGAATTTTTTAAAGAATTACGTTCACATGGCTCGATGCGGAGTAGGTTCCTACATACAATGCACTAATAAACAGAAAATCGCAATTTTCGGACATATGTCCTTCTGGCTCTGATGTACAGAAATAAGGATTAAAATTTGAGGCAGTAAAAAGCAAAGGAATGTAAGTAGACTGTTTTATGTTTTGCGTAAAACGCGTACAAAGCTTAAACCGAAGGTAGGCTTCTACTGAAAAATTTAATCTTGCTGTATAGCAGCACCTACCAGCAATATTGTTACCATTCTTTGCTCCAAAACGGATGAAAGTTTCTAATACCATTCGTACCTGTTGTCTTCAAATTTTTAAACGTTGTTATTTACAACTCATTGCTTCTAGGTTCTTCTGCGTCTATTTCTTACTCTTTTTGAAAAATTTTATGTCATGTAACTTGCTAATTGTATTCTTTTCCAGAAACCAATGCTCTAACTTGGAATATTCATTCTGGAAAAAATTTCTTAGGTTTATTCATTTTTATTTACAGACTTGATGAAAAAATTGCTGATGCTGTTGGATTGAAATCATTGCTGATAGCTGTAAAAAAAGACCAATGTCAACAGTTTGAGTGTACTCCAAGGAAAAATTCAACAATTCCTAAGAACAAATAAAAATTGATTTAATAAGTGGTGTGAAAAAAAGATTCCAATTGCTGCAAAACTTTAAAGGGAATGCGTTATTTTTCTCCTTTTATATGTATACTAGTTTTTGTATCTTTACTTCAAAATCATTTCAACATCTTCTTCAGTACATTATATGAAAAAAAGCATTTCTGAGTTATATGATGATATTTTTTCTGTGATATTCCATTCAGCACCCCTTTTGTAATCATGCTTTAGTTAGCGATGGATAAAGTAAATAATTTACTTGACATCTTTTGAGGAGTGGAAAGCAGTTTTTTAGACAAGCGGAATGGTGTTAATCGACTTTAATCTCCACATTTTTATGAGACAAGAAACTCCTTTAGATTAAAATTGTCTTTTACAAGCTTGGTTTTCATCTCTTCAGTTAGAAACATGATTATGATTGTTAAATACATATAGTCAGCTTTCAAACATGAAGATATCAAAAGGATCACTTACTTAACATTTTCAAAGTTAAGATTTACTTATAAAAACTTTAAGGTTTTACTTATAAACAACTAAACAATTACATTAAACTTAAAAAATGTAGGTTTTGGTTTATTGCCAGAAAAAAGTGATAGTTTTATGCAGTCAATAATTATCTTGTTCGCAACATGAAGAAAATTGGGATTAAACGACCTCTGTTTCAAAAATGCTAAATAAATTAAAGAAAATAAATAAATAAAACTGGAATGTTCTTTTGTTTGAGTATTTTTGTTCACACATCTAAAAGAATTTTCTTGGAATTAATATTTAAACTTGTTCTTTGTGTGTTTTTGATATAAATATGTTGGCCCATTGAACTATTTTTCATTACTTACCAGACACCATTCTCGCATTTAAATAATGTGTTGAGCCTAACAAATTTGACAAATGATATATAAATATATATATACATATATTTATATATATATAACCATTTACACTACTCAGCGAGCTTTCATTTTTGTTGATTACAGTGTACCCCCATTTAACCTGCAAGATCTCTATTTTCGTAACCGTCAGCCCCAGACACATACTTCCGACTACAAAAATGGTCAAAACATGCTACGAAGTAGAGATATTGAAAGCATGAAACAAAAAATATAATAAATTTAGTGAAAATACAAAACATAGCTTGCTTGGCATTTACTTCATTTTGACGAGAAAAAATTATTATTTTTTATTTATTTATTTATTTATTTTTTATTTATTTATTTATTTATTTTTTGTCATTTTTTTAATGCGTTCTAAAATTTCAGTCTTCTCTTGTTCTCAATGGTTTCAAAATGTCGAGGTTAGAAAATTCACATTTCAATCAAAATTACATTTACTTGTGCTCTTTTTTTTTTTCTTTTGAGTGATTGGGGTTAAGCTTGACAAACTTCTTAATTGTAGCTTGCAATAATTAATATCTTCACTATATCACAATTATACATTTCGCTATCTTTCAATCAACTTTAATCACTTCGTGGCTTTCTTTTTCCCATTCCTGTGTCGTACTTCTTAAAGACGGGAGATGAACTTCTAATAAACTAAAGTAATCATATAAGATGCTTTAAACTGATTATTTGTTTCCACAGACATTGAGAAATTTTAATTTGATTTTCATTTTGTCTCTTAATCAAAACAGATTGGATCAAAACACACATGAGCTGTTACTCAATTAGTTTTAAGAGAAAAGATGTGTGACTTGAACTTGAAAAACTTATATGGCTTGCATAATGTCTCAAGTCTGTCTTAGTGAGTAACGTCCAGGAGCGATACTTATTCCCGATGCCTTAGTATTCATTTTTCGTCTCAAATACATCCGAAACATGGCCGTTTAAACAGAGCAGAAGGGAAAAAAATTCTAAATTGATGATAGATTGCTCTCAATGTCTCTCAGACTTGATCTTATTTGGAATTTTAAATTTTCAAGCAAAGAACAGCTGACCCGCAGAGAAAACACCAGTAAATCTTGACCACGGAAAGACGGCGGATGACCTTGAAGCTGAAGCATTTGTGTCATTTGAAATAGGTGGAATCAGCCAGAAAGCGCCGAGAAGTTAAAGACGCGTTCTCGCTGATCCTATCTAATACAAAACAATAACATACAACCTATTAAAAATAATAGAAATGTTGTTTCCGTTTCAAGGTCATCCGCTATTTTTACGTGGTCAAGCTTTCGTCGACCTTTTAAAAGCTTCATTGTTGGTTTTTGTTTAACTATAAATTTCAGCGATTAGTACAACGACAAAAACATCGTTAAACTATGTCTTACGCTTCACTTAATGGTTTCAAAAATAACAGCTTTTGTATTTAAAAAATAATGCGGTTTTTAGTACAAGCAAATTTTTCCAGTAATCGACCTTTGAAATTCAATGCTCAGCGCTGTATGAATCCAGTGGTCGGCCGTTTCATTTTCATTAATGTTATGGGACATAAGTGAATGAAATTTAACGAAGTTTGAGCAAAACATACAACACATCATTATACTTATAATATTAGTTAATGTTGAATTTACTAAAGAATTCTGCATTCTTGATACCTTCGTATTTTATCTTTATACTCAAGGAACCAATGAACTAAATATTTGACTAGAGGCAGTAATGACAAACAGTGGGCAGAAACTGCCGTGGCCATACCTATTTGCAGAAATGAGATTTCAAGATATTTGAAGAAATGCGCTTTTGATTCAACATTAACAATAGAGAAACGCTGGAATAAGTCGTTTTCTTCGGGCAGCGGAAACAAATAAGCAATCTTGTACAATAAAGCTAACATACAATAGATGACAAAAATGCAAAAAAACGAACAATTTGCTGTTACTGCCCTTTACCTGCCTACGGCAGTTTGAAAACTGAAACAATTAGCTAGCCTAAACACAAGATTGACCCCTTGAAAATTTAGCAAAGTGTACAAAAACATAATGTGTAATTGAAAAACTAACCACATTAGTATGATACTCATTCGAACAACTTGAGCTAACGTAATTGTAAGAATAATGCTTCTTAATTCCTTTCTACTGGAGTGATTACTAATTTCCGAATATTATTTATAATATTATTACTTATTTATAATGTTCCCACTCTTAAATCACGCCGTGAACTTTTGTGCCTTCTTTTTACTTCCTTTTACAAAACGAGCTGATGTGTGCATCACATAACTTCCTTTTACTCCAATTTTCTCATTATTGGGAATTTTAATGTGATTCAATAGTTTACTCTCTAAATATCACCACCAGTGGGCAAATTGAAACAAGATTTTTTTTAAAAAATCGCCAAATTTGTCGCTAACTTGGCGACAAAACTTTGGCGACCAAAAGACTGGCGATATATCGCTAAGTGTCCGCCAAATTATAACACCATTTCAGTATACATCGAAATTAACAATGACTTCCCCCAAAAAAGGGGCAAAAGACCCCTTTAGAAACACCCGAATGCAACCAAAAGGGGAGGTGCACAATTAGACCCCACAAGGAGTCTGCGTAATAAATATCAACTTTCTAGGCCATACCGTTCTTGAGTTATGCGACATGCATACGCACGTACATACATATGGACGTCACGAGAATAGTCGTTGTAATTAACTCGGGGAATGTCAAAATGGATATTTCGGCTGTTTATACGTTCTTAGGCACTTATCCGCGTGTGGTCAGGTTGAAAAAAAAAAAACTCAACATTAATTTGGGGGTGAGCAAAATGGAAATTAAGGCCGAATTTTGAGTGAAAAATTTTTCGCGAATACAATACTTCCTTTTTTGTAAAAGGAAGTAAAAAGGAAGTATTGTATTCGCGAAAAAATTTTCACTCAAAAATCGACCTTAATTTCCATTTTACTTATCCCCGAATGAATGTTGAGTTTTTTTTTTCGACTCGACCACACGTGGATAAGTGCCTAAGAACGTATAGATACGCGAAATATCCGTAATGACGATTCCCGAGTTAATTACAACGAATTTTCTCGTGACGTCTGTATGTACGTATGTATGTGCGGAAGTGCGTATGTGCGTATGTATGTCGCATAATTCAAGAACGGCATGTCCTAGAAAGTTGAAATTTGGTACGTAAACTTCTAGTGGGGTCTAGTTGTGCACCTCCCCTTTTGGTTGCATTCGGGTGTTTCCAAAAGGGTCTTTTGCCCCTTTTTTGGGGGGAAATCATTGTTAATTTCAATGCAAACTCAAGTGGTGTTATAATTTGGCACAACACTTGGCAATGTATCGCCAAGTTTTTTCGCCACCTTGGTGACAAATTTGGTGGTTTTTTTTTTATCTTTATATTTTTTTCCTAATGTGATTTTATTTTGGACACTATTGGCGATATTTAGAGAGTTAACCATTGAATCACATTAAAATTGCCAATATATATATTCGGTTCGCAACAGACTTGGCGTGAAAATATTTGAAGTGTTTCTTTGCTTACTCCAAGTCCAAGGCACTATTATTATTAAATTAGTGTAAAAGGAAGTCATGTGATGCATACGTCAGCTCGGTTTTTTACGCTTGAAGAATGAGAAGCGATCCACCAAAAAGTCTGCTGCTGCTCTCATTAAATACTTTATTACAATTGAATTTTATATTGAAATCACAACACCCGGAATGTTATAGGTAAGGTGGGAGGGAAATGATTAGATTATTAGCAAAAGTTTGCGCCTTCTGGACTGTGCATCCTCCCGCCCTCGGACCTATGGCCCTTGTTTTTTGTCTCTTACGTTCAAAGCGTGTAAAGCAATGCATAAAAGTTTACTGAAGGTGTCCACAGTTAATATTTTATGATGACAACTAACTTTGAATTCGTAGCACCCGGGATGTGATAGGCAATTCACGGATGGAGGGAGGAGATCCTGGGCCGAAATTAGCGCCCTCCCGCGTATTTACAAGGTGGGCCGAAAAAACATATTTTTTTTATTTCGAAGTTGTAATAGCGCGGAAAAGTTGCGAAGTATAAAGAAAAAATCAGGGAAAAAAGAATTATGGAAATCAATTGATATTTTCCGGTCGCGCGTGGGCCCTAAGGTTTGACAAAATATGGAAGAAAACTTCATTTTTACGATTTTTAAATTTTTTTTTTAATTACATTGTTTCTTAATGTAATAGTTTGTAAGGTCTTTAAATAGAGCCTCAAAACAATGTGTTTAAATTTGGTTTCGATCAGAAAAAATATCTTCCGGTCGCGCATAAGTCCAAAATTTCCCAAAATAACAAAAAAAAAATTTTACGCGGTTTTTTTTTTTTTTTTTTTTTTTTGGATTTGATGAAAAACCAGTATTTAAATGTAACAGATGAAGTATTTTTTCAGTCGAACTGAAAAAAAAAAAAAACTGTCGCCACCTTCCTTGGAGCACGCCAGCTGTCTCCCTATATTGTTTTCTTAGTCTGCATCTGTCAGTAGTGACCACAGTTCACTATTATTTAGTTCGATTTAGCTGTTTTCATTCTGAAACTCTTGTAGTTTTCTGTCATGATATATGCCTGTGCAATGGGCAGTTTGTCTTCTCCATTTCAATGAGTTGCCATTCCGCCACATGTTTGAGTTCTTGGATGGCAAGACAACTGAGCTTAGTACCTCTAAAGGGCCAATCGGTGAAAAGTTAGTTGTCTGCCTGGAACATTACTTTTAAGCAATTTCCAGTGCACACGCAGACTATTGAACGCTGTGTAAAACTCGTCACGGTAGCCTCAGGAAAAGTTTGTGAAGCTGAATCCCGAGACGAATTTATAAGAATATACAGACATTTCCAGATCATCCATGTCTGGCTCCACCATCAAATAAGCCTTCAAAGTCAGGGATTGATTCATTGTCGAGATATGATTTGATGTCGTCGTCGACACTGATTTGTGCCAATAATGGCGGAGAACATAATTCAGAGTACATCCACTTTCCTTTTCTGAGTATTTTTGCGCATTGAAGTTGATTTTTGGTGGCGTGAATGTTCTGCTTTCCTTCTTGGCTCTATCTGTCTTGCCTTCAGAATTCTTCGAACCCAGAGTATTTATGTATTTATTCTCAGCTTGAGTCATGGCTAACGATGGCGAAAAGACCATTTCCTTCGATCGCGGGGTCGACACAGAAAGCAAAGGTTTTGGCAAATACCTGATAAATTGTATTGCTTGATAAACAAGTTTCGGTCCATCTTAATATGGTTTGATAGGCATGTGCAATTTCAGTATAAACAAATCTAATTCTTGAAGTTCAGGTGAGAGGCGTTCTTCACATATATACACAATCTGAGAGTTCTATTTGCCTTTGTCAACCACTTCGAATGTGATAAATGCCCTGGATTTCATAAAGGAAAATCTTCTTTACAGGTTCCTGATTTAATTGAACTTTGAAATATCAAAGAAATGTTGCTGATCTATACTGAGCACGTTTCGGTCAATCTCTAGGACCAGGCAATCAATACTAAAAGTTTCTTCTGAAATTTATCTGCCGGCAGATTTTGAATGTCAACTAAGTTTTCACCAATTGACTCTAAAGAGGTACTAGGCCCCGTTGTCTTGCCATCCAACAGCTCGATCATGTGGCGGAATGGCAACTCATTGAAATGGAGGAGACAAACTGCCCATATTGCACAGGCATATATCATGACAGAAACCTACAAGAGTGGCAGAATGACAGCAGTTAGATTGAACTAAATAATAGTGTACTGTGATCTCTACTGTGAGATGCAGACTGAAAAAACGATATGGAAAACAGCTATAGTGGTCCTAGGAAATGGGGGGAATGGAGTGGAGGGGAGCACCTCAGCCAGGCGATGACGTTGTCTAGATTACTGTCTCACATCTGCGCTCGAAAGTTTCTAAGGCTTTGCGCGACCGGAAAACATTGACTGAATTTGACAGTTTTCTTTCTACCATCATTTTCAGTTCGACTGAAAAAATTACTTCACCTTTTACATTTAAATACTGGTTTTTCGTCAAAGTTCTTTGTTATTTTTCGAAATTTTGGAGGTTATGCTCGACCGCAAGACATTAACTGATCGAAACCAAATTTAAACACAAGGTTTTGAGGCTCTGTTTAGATACGTTACAAACGAAAACATTAAGAAAACATACATTTTTTTTTTTAATCACAAAAGTTATGTTTTTTTTTTTTTTTTTTCTTTTTTCATATTTTGTTAAACTTTAGGACTTATGAGCGACCGAAAGATGTCAATCGATTTCCATAATTCTTTTTTTTTCCTTTTTTTGTCTTCATAACTCGCAACTTTTCCGCGCTATTACAACTTCGAAATAAGAAAATGAGTTTTTCGACCCACCCTAGAGTATGCACCCTTGAACCTTTATGCTTTTTTTTTTGCTTGTGCAACTTCCTTTTTTTTTAAGTCAAGGGGGGGGGGGGGGAGTCAATCCTGACACAGAGTGAGTGCATTCCGGCCCGCTTGTTCTTCCCCCTCCTGCTTGTGCTTGTGCATTCGTTTTTTTTTTTTTTTTTTTTGGCTGTTGTTCTCTGTCAATACTTGATTATAATTGAATAATATATTGAAATCATAGCTCCCGCGGTGTTACAGGTAAGGCGGGAGGGGGGGCGGGGTTAGATCTTGAAACCAAAGTGAGCGCCCCTCTGGACCGTGCATCCTCCGCCCTTGGGTTTGGCCAGTGGCGTAGCTAGGGCGGGGCGGAGGGGACGGTCCGCCCCGGGTGGTACTTTTGGGAGGGGCGGCAATTTCACACTATTGATGCGTAAAAAATTAACTCGTTTTCCAAACAAGGAAATCATGCATGAGATCTATTACTGGAGGCAAAAAAGAAAAAAAAGTGTTCGAATTGTAAGGTTTTAGTACGACTATGATAATACAATTACTCTAATACAAAACGTGTTTTTCCTATGGACATCTCAGCACTATTGTTTGTTTTTTTCTCTTCCTTCGTCTGAAGCTACAGACTGAGGGAGGTGGTAGAGTAAAGTCAAGGGACCATGTTTTTTTTTTTTTTTTTTTGCTGTTAAGATTAACTATTACGGAGGAAACAATGAATTTCATAACCTTTCGCTATATGATGAAGCTACCACTTGATTTTAAGTAAATTCCTAGGAAACTGCCGTATTTAAGAAAAAAGAAAAAAAAAAAAACACTTTTTTTAAAGGAAAGTGACAACAAGGGTAAAAGAAGAGTGGTCTCAAATGGTGGACGATTTCCTGCTCATTTTTAGAATAGCGTTATGTTTCAAAAATTGCTTTGATTGGTCATTGACTACAAAATTTTCTCTAAGATAGAACGAATTTTATGTTCATTTTATAAAAAAAATATTCACAACTCGAATAATAATTACTTGTACCACTGTATTATATCAACTAATTCCCTTATACAATGAGTTTCACATTTAGTCATTCATTTTGAGGAAAGGTTTTTAATTAGTAAAATGATCTCTAGGCAAAGCCTTTCACATTTTGACCTCTATTAGTGAAAAAGAGATTCATCCAAATTTGGTAATATAGCAGTACCGGATCTAAGGGAGTTGAGGGGGTGAGTCCTGCTCGTACCCTGGATGGTAACTTCTGAGTTTGTCAACATTAGGTGAATCTCTCAAGTGCGGATCCAAAAGGGAGTTATATTAATATCGCTGGTTATATCTCCCTTTGAGAAATCAAATTGACCCTAAATTTGAGTTTCTAAAACTTTAAATTAAGAAAATTTCCCCGACCTTTACGCTTCTTCCTACTGTCACAAAGCTTAAAATGCATTTTCAGGACTTTAAAATTTCCAGAGGAGAGCCACTTACCATCCTTCCTGCCTTCGTTTGGCCAAACATAACCTAAAACAGCATTTTGGGGAACTCGTTTTCAACCCCCCCCCCCTCGTCTTTTGCTGTCTAAAGTGTGTCAAAGATAGCTTTAAAATGTGTTTTGAGGCCGGAGAATTTTGACCCACCGAAGGCAACTTAAAATTGCGTTGTTAAACCCTCAATAAATGGCACATTCTTCTGAAAGAGCAAGCGAATCCTCCTATCCCTTAACGTCACCAAACAGCCCAAAAGTGCAGTTTTAGGTCTTGAGTCTCGAAACAGTTCCAGGTAGTGATGTGCCGGAACATTAAAAAAGCAGATCCGCGGATACAGATCCGGATCATTGGTGTCATGATCCGCGGAATACAGATCCGGATCATTGGTGTCATGATCCGCGGATACGGATACGGATCTCTTTTTTTTTTTTTTTTTTTTACCCAATTCAATCATCCAAGTGTAAAATTTGTTACGGAACGTATTCCCGTCAGAATAATGGCAATTTCTTCAAAAAATGTCAACTGCGGCAAAAATATCATCAAGACTATGATTTACTCTTTAAAGAAATCTCCGTTAAAATTGAGGGAGAGTTGGAAGGAATGGTTCAGCGTTGCATTAATGCTTAGATGGAATGTGAAAAATTATTTCTTGCTTACTCGGTAGATGTAGGATACAGGAGCAAGTGTGTAAAGCTACTACTGGACAGGCTAGAAATAACTTTTCCCATTTTATTTCAGCATAAATGCAGCGCTGACCCATTCCACCGAACTTCTCCGACCGACGAAATAGAGAGAACACCTTTATAAACAGTAAATAGAGAATTTAGTCTCACTTTTTTTGAAGGATACCGAGGAAAAACAAAAATGAAGAATAACAGAAACCCCAAACCAATAACAAAACTAATATTAAATTAAAAATTAAAAAAACAAAACATGTCCCAGAGAGCCGACCTCATATTAAGATGAATTTCGCGTTTCAGAACACTCATTTGTTAACAAATATGAACTGACAGCAGGTAAAAATTTTAAATCATTGAGCTTTTTCTCCTCTTATCTTCCGACTATGAAATCGCTAAAAATCACGCGTATAAAGACTTAGAATTGCATTTAAAATTTACTTAACAAGATTATAGCTCCTACTGTATATAAGGTGGAAGTTTCAAATAAATATCAAACGCAGAAAAATTCGTTCTCTCAATTAGGGCCAACATTTTAAACGTACGGGTGAATTTGTACTACCATAATTGTGAAAACGTTAAATCGGTTTTTAATTAATATCTCCGGTGATTAAAGTTCTACAAAACCGAGGCCAAGCTAAGAACACTTTCGATCAAGTCACCTTTTGAAGGAAAATTGAACTATCAAAATCAGTTCATCTGTTTAGGAGCTACGATGCCACAAAAAGACACACTGATATACACTTTTAAAACTTATTTCCCCTTTCTTTTTGCAACAGGGGGGGGGGGGCAGATTGGCTTCTGGAATGATACCTTATAATTTAGATAAGGAATAAAACCTAATTTAAACGGAATTTAAGAGTCTTTTATTCAAATATTTAAAAATTTTTAGAATAGAAATGATTCGTTTAAGATCCGTCAAAAAAGTAACGGATACGGATACAGATCTTTATTTTCCCTCGGATATCCGCGGATACGGATACGGATATCCGGAACATCACTACTAGTAATATATTACAAATTTGCACTTCTAAATATGTAATCACAAAACAGCATTTTCTAATTTTCTTCTGAACAACATGTCACTCACGCTCAAAGCAATATTTTTTATGCATACATATCTATCTTTATATTTATTAAAATAATGAAATAAGAAGTTTTGAGTTTGTCTGCCTCGCGACAATCGTTAGAAGTCTCTAACAATGAAAATTTAAGGAAGAGTTCAGTTAAGGATGAGATTAAATAAATAAATAAAAAAAAATGCTGTGTGTTGTGCTATGTATAGTCTGGCTGTAATAAGTTGAGCTACTACGTTTTGGCAATATTTACCTTTTCTTAAAGAAATTAGAAAAATATAGAGATATAAATAGATAGATAGATGGGATACAGACATAGATAGGTTTAAACACATGTACAGAGATATATTTTCTGATTTTCTGTAATTCTAAAATATGCCTCTTAAAAATCTAAAAAAATTGTGAATATTTCTAAAAAAAGAATGTTTTATAATTTTATTATAGCCTTTTTCAATAACTTTATGAAAAAGGAAAACATGTATTAAAAAGAACTATATGTTCTGTAATTTATTTATTCTGCAGAAGAATAAAAGTTATTGGCTATGATCAAACTTTTTTAATCAGTCGAAATCGGAGGAAATGTTTCCAAAAACTAAAGCTGCTAGAAAGGTTGCGCTGTAGACTGAACATGATATCCAAAAAAAAAAACGAACTGATTAGCAATATGGGTAGGAACTGATGGAAAAGTCACGCTGTGAAACCACCACAAAGAGCCTTTCTTCCCACGAAGTATTTTCAACTGATGGGACAAGTGACAGTGATGTACAATTCCAAAGACAATACAACTACGAGGATTGATAGCTAATAACTTGAGAAGGTGTCCGCTTTTCGGGAGGAAGGGGAAATGAAGAAACTTTGATATTAATTCTAACTTTTTCATCACGCAACTTGTTCTATTTTTTTCCCCTTTGAAATTCTTCATTCCGAAGTTGCTTTTGAGTTTTGAATATTTTTTCTGGTTCAGATGTTTTATTCGTAATTTTAAAACACTCCATGTGTCTATAGATCGCAGACAGCTGAACCAACAAGAATATATACGCGATAAACACTAGACTAGACCGCAAGCGTTGGAAAACACTTCCGGTGGTGGTACCGAGGCGACCAATCCTTGTTTCCGAATGCATTAATACAAATACAAATACAAATGTGACGACCAGCAACAGGCTCTGGGCCCAGCTAGGCTGGTCCAAGTCAATTAATTAGTCCCCAATGAAGATCAATGGCCCTCTTAAAGCTATCCACTCCCTTGCTCATTACCGCCTCTTCCGGTAAGCTATTCCAAGTGCCCACGACCCTGCTAAAGTAGTAGTTTTTCCTGATTTCCAAGTTAGCCTGAGATTTAAATAGCTTAAAACAATGACCCCTTGTCCTGCTTTCCCCGCAAAAATTTAATCCATTTACATCTTTCATTTTGATAAATTTAAATAACTGAATCATGTCCCCTCTGACTCTCCTTTGCTCCAGGCTATACATGTTATGCCTATTAAGTCTGGTATCATAATCTAAATCTGAGAGTCCCCTTACTAATTTAGTTACCCTTCTTTGAACCCTTTCCAATACAAAAATATCTTTCTTCAGATAAGGCGACCAAAACTGAACAGCATACTCCAAATGAGGTCTTTCCCCAGCAGCACAGCAGTATCGGCCAATGTCATAACCACGGTGTTTGGTAGATTGGCCAATATCGGGTAAAGCTGGGTCGGCCAGCGTAAAACGGCTAACTTTTTTACAATATTGGGCAATACTCGTTGCCAGTATTGGCCAATACTGGCAAATCAAAATTGGCTAATGTTGGCCGGTAATTTTCCCCCAGTATTGGCAGATACTCGGAGCGAGTTTTGGCCAATATCGGTTAAAGTTGGGTTGGCCAGCGTCGAACGGTCGACTTTTTAACAATATTGGGCAATACTTGATGCCAGCATTGGCCAGTACCGGCAGAACTAAATTGGCCAATACCGGGTAGCAATCTCTTTTGCAGCATTGGCCGATACTCGAGCCAATACTGGCCAATGAGGCCAGGTGACACTGGCCCATTATATATAGCTATTAGCCAGTGTTGGGCAATACTGCTAAAACAGAATTCAGTCTTAAAAAAAATCGGCATACAGCCTTCCATCCATCAGTTTTAGGGTTTTGTTTTACCTCTTTTAGTTGAAGGATGGAAATCTGTGTGACGATTTTTTTTTTTTTTTTTTTCAAATAACGGAATTCGTCTTTACTGAGAAGTGGCACAAAACTGTGCGTTTGTTTTATTCCTAGCGCACTGGTCAAAGGTCCCTCGACCTTTCTGTCTTAAAACGACATAATTTACGGCTACGATAACTAGACTAGAGGAAAATTGACGGTTTATCATTTATTTTATAACTAGATTACTGACAGTAATATCTTTCACTTTTTATCATTTTTAATGAGCAGCAAATTACTTTTTTTATGCCAAATGTTAAGATTGTGGGAAATTAAGATTCATTATTGTTAAGAGTAAGGATCAGATTTAAGCATGATAGTTCTTCCCACTGACAGTATTTCCATCATAAATGTTTTTGTTCGCTCATTCGTTCATATAAATGATATAATCAAAATGCTTATTTTTTTCTTAAAGGAACAATTTATATATTTACAAGTTCATTGGGGAAAAAATTTTTATTCATTTTTTTTACATACTATCAGCTAGGTAATATGTAAAAAACATACATATATATTGTGTTTACATATTATCAACTTTTTTGTCTTCGTTTCGACCATTCAGTGTCCTTTATTTGATACTGTGAGACCGATGATCCCAGTCTACAGCTCCAGCAAGTATATGCCGATTCTGCGGCTGATAGCATTTGTATTCGCAGCATCCCACTTAATTTTTACACTTGCTAAAGAGAGAGAGAGAAAAAAAGCAGTCACTTAAAATAAAATTACACTTTTTTTAAAACTCTGCAATGTGCAAAGCAAACACTTAGTAAGGATTATTACTTATAACCAACATGTAAATTGTAAACTACATACAATGGACTCTCGTTTTTTGCAGGGGTTACATTCCACAGAAACGCTGTGTAAATGAAGACTTAACAGTAATGTTAAAATAGGTTAGGTTATGTTCCATTGATAAAAAATATGTACTAATTCCAATACAAATACACAATGGATATGAAGAAAATATGAATTAACTTAGGGAATATGAATAAGAGCTGTTTATGATATTCCTTTGGCAGTCATTTTTCTATGCAGGGCTTTTCCTTTGTGGGGCATGAGCACATCCATGGTCACTTGCATCATTTCCATGATGGGATCTTCCTTTATAAACACAAATCAGAAAGATCCACTGTCAAAATATGGCTCAAAATTTAAATGTGGAAGCTTTCGGTCGAGTATCATCAATGTTGGTATTGTTGTTGGTTTTGTTCTTATTTGTCACTTCTAAAAGCTTTTTTTCAAGTGAGCTATGAATTGTGCGAGTTTAATAACATTACTTCTGAAAAGAGCTCTAAAAATGTCTCCAATGGCTCAAGCTCCCTTATAAGCATGCCAAATCATTTGTTATCTACAATCTTAGAAGTTTGAAATATGAAAATTTTGAAACACTTGATGCATTTTAATGTTGCATCTGCATAAATCAAAACTCATCCATATAAAATGAAATAACGGAGTCAGATCTTAAACTGTGTGTAATGAAATCTGTGTAAAATGAGGGTATTGCAAATTAATTGGTAGTTAATCTGACATAAGTAGTGGTGCAACAAGAATGGTTTGAAGGTCAAACTCTCTCCAGAGTTCTTAGCTTCAACATATACTGCTAATTTTATTACTGTAGAAACGGTAGAGTTAGCAATTTGCTACCAATTAGATAAAATTAAACACATCAAGACTATAGACCTCCCCTCCCATTCAGGTTAAAATTCTTGCTGCTCCAGTGGAGATGGTTAAAGACATCTAATTATTTCACTGCTGATTATAGCAGTAACTAAACATTTTCCAAATCATGTCTTACTCTTTGATAAGACTCTTTACTTTGGCAAATTTATATTTTCAAAAAAATTCTCGCAGATTCCTACATTTTTTTTTTCGGCTTGGGGGGAGGGAAAAGTTCTCAACTTATACCCTTTCCCCAAACCGATAAATGACACCACATACAATGGAGATATTTTTTTTACAACAATTATGTGTGATGAAATCATATGATTCCAAAAGTTTTTTTGATAAATTTAATTTCAGCTACAAAAATGATGCTGTTCACCATCAACTAAAATGTTTGCAGATCACATGAAGGTTGCTCGTGGACCACTGTGGGCTTTTAGTGGTAGCCCCCATTACCCTTGCAATTATTAGACACTGTAAAATAACTCATATACAAACACATTATCCCTCGTATTATTTTAGCAAGTATTTTTAAATTACAAAATGAAAAAATTACGCATAACTTGATTTGCGGATATACATGATTTTCTTTGAATGGTTGTGTACTTCTGTTGTAGTAAACAGAAAGAGAGAAGACTTATAGGTTCAATATCAAACAAATTTATGTAGTACAATCCTAAGGTAAGTAATTACAGCAGAATATTTACAGGTGATAGAAATTCAATACAGATTAAATGTATAAGAAAATCACTTTGAAGAAATTTTTATTTTAGATTTAGCTTACCACCATTAAATTTAGATTGAATTAAATAGAAAAAATCTATTTTATCATTAAGTACTTTATTCTGCATAAATTGTTAATTTTATTACTTTCAAAAATGATCTATCAAACTACTGTTCAGAGTATGGATTTTTGAGGATCAATACATTTCTTAAATTAAGATCAGATTCCATAAAACTTCTCATTTTTGCTCACAATTCTAATTGTTGTATTTGACAAGCAAAAAGGAAAAGAAATCCTAGAGGCTTTAGATGCTAATTCTTCTAATTTTTAAAAATAATTGTAATATTATTTTATAGAAATATTTTTTTATATTCTAAATAATATTTAGAATAGAAAGATATATTTCTAGGCTTGAATAAGTTCAAAATACAATGAGTATTAAAGCAAGTCATCTATTTTCTTTATCATTCAAATAAAGATACTTCACAATCAAAAGTTCTCAATCGTGCACTATTGTTGAATTTACTAAGACAATCTGATACTAGTTTTACTATAAACACTATTTTTCATGAAAACAAAATCTCCTCAGGGCTACTACTGACTTCAGCTATTAAAATAATTGCTTCTAGTAGTCTATGATATAAAAGCCCTCAAAATAGTTGCCAGATGCAGAAATAAATCGATGCCGAAAATAAGTTTTGAAAAAGTCATCAGATGTAGAAAATAATTTCGAAATAGAAAACAAATTTAAATGTTCAATAATCGATAAACAAATATACTTTTTTAAATACATTGAAAGTTATAATTTGTACACAGTACAAAATTAATTCAGACTGTCAAAGTAATTTTAATGTAAAGGAAAATATTCAGAAGTTAAATTTAAAACTTGTTGATTTTAATTCATAATTCTTGTGACCATATGCATCAGCCTTACGATTACAAACTTGTTTAAAATTGACAATAACCAGGGAAAAAAAATTAAACTAGAAATGAATATATATATACATATATAAAGTCAATTCATTACTAATTAACATTAAATATAAAATATGCAGATTTGAAAAATACTTGGCACTCTGCAACAAAGAGAGGGCAAATTTACTAAAAATCTCATTGTTGTAGGTTAAGCAGGTCTTTAAGAAAGTAACATTAAGGTAAAAACCTGTTTCTTATTTTAAACACTACACCCTTCTTGAAATTAAAAAAAAAAAAAAAAAAAACTAGTGCTCTTTTCCAAGTACCAAAACTGAACTTATATAATGATAACTCCGAAAGAGATAAAAATTCTTACAACAGAAATCTGAATAGAATTTAAGAGAAGAAAAATGTGCCTTTTAGTCCTCCTTTGTTTTGTTTATCTATCTGTGATAAAATTTGGTTGTAACCAAAGAAACATTTGCAATTTCTTAACTTAATTATATTAAACAGACATATTTTTCATATAATTTAAAATACTGCATGTTCTTTCAACCTAAATATGTTTTTTTCTTTTAAAATTTAACTACATAGCAAGCTTAGAAACAATTAAGTCCCCTATGTTACTTTGTTGTCTCCTGTGTTACCAACATCCAGGTAACACAGGGGACAAAATATTAAAAATTCCCCTTGTATTAATGGAAATACTGCAGAAGTATATGATTTTTTTCCTTCAAACTCAACCTGAAAGTTTTAACATGGGTTAAACAATAAAATAATTAAACCTTTCTATAATTTAATAGTAACACAGGGGACACATAAAAAAGACACCTATGTCTAAAGTTCTTTTTTCCTCACCTGGAACTCTTCAAAATAGCACATGTGAAAAAAATGGCTACTTTACATTAATAACTTGTAGAAGTACATAGCTATCGTTGACAATATTTAAGTAACACATTCTTATTATAATAATTAAAGAAGTAAGGAGGCAGTATCACAGGAGACAAATATCAGAAGACAAAAGATTTTCTACCATAAAATAAAAATAAATTTGAAATTTTATTTTAAAAACATGTTAGTATAATATGTTAATAATGAGTTGAAAAGAAAAAGAAACATATTTAAAAAAAATTAATAACATGAAAAAAAATAAGGTTTAAAAATAAAGTGCTGTTGGGACATGGTTTTTTTTATAGGACACAATTTCAATAACCCCATTCAAAAAGTAAAAAATGTACTTAATTTTAGTAATGTATCAATGAAAAATATGTCAGACCTATCATTTTTAATGTTTACATTTAACTTTGGTTTAAAATTTGGGAAAAGGTTACAGGGCAGTTTTCAAAAGGTGGGAGCAAACACAGACCTCAACTTTGAAGCTTCAACACAAAACAACTTTCATTTTAATTGACTCAAAAATTTTTGAGTTAAATAATAATACTGTATAGAGGCAAGAATTATGGAAAAATAAAATTATGGAATGTTAATGATAAATGGAAATAATTGTTAAATACATTAAAAATTATGGAAAAAATGCTCTTCAAATACCCTTAAAAATATATTTTCTTTGCTAAAAGGCACAATTTTGGACTTTCAAAACGTTAACTGAGCAAATGTACCATCAAAAAATTTTTTTTAAAATTATTTCCAACCGTTTCAAAACAAAATTAAGGGTATAAATCTCAAACTGAATATTTTTTTGATAATATTTCCTACAAATTGAAAAATTAAAGACAGATTATTTATTGTGTAAAAAATTTTAAAAAAAGAAGGAAGTTGGAAGTTTCATGTATGTCCAAAAGTTACAATTTTGACAATGCTATTATTTGAGTACTAAATATATGATTTATATATTTTAAAGGTATTTTTTGATCCTCAAAATCAATTGTTAATCATTTTAAAGTGTTTTCATATGTTTTTATGCAGTATCTTTGAAGCAAAATCATTTTTCTTAAACATATATGTGAGATGTCCAAATTGCGTTACGATCTAGACGCCGATAATTCTGTCCATATATTCAATATATTAATATGATCTTCTGTCTTGTAACCTTACTAAAGGCTATTATAATGTTAATTTCTTTAATACATTGCTATTTTGCACAATTAATACATTATGCATTAAACATTACTTAAATAACAGTAGAAACTCAAGTTATGAAGTAACGAATAGTAAACAAAGGCAGCAAAAATTGCCAAGCAAACCCCAATTGGCGACAACTCACAGCATACGATATGCAAAGGGTTACCAGAGAGGTATTCAGGCTTTCGCCAACAGAGCCGGTTTTGGCGACTTGATCACCTGCGCTGGCAAAATGGATGGGGGTTTTTTTTCGGATTCTACAAAACCATAACAAAATTTCATTATTTTAAGACCAGTATATAAGGTCACTCATGTACTTCATAAATCCTCTATTTTTCATTGCAGAATTTAAAAATAGATAAAAATCTGTTACCTACCGGACAACTGTATGTCCAAAATCTGTTACCTACAGACCGATCATTAAATTTGCTATTTATTAAATTGCATAAATACCTGCTGTCTTTTTATGTTTGTGTATGATGTTCTAGGTATACATGCCATGCAATAAAGGCAAAATTGATTTCAAATTCCAAAATTTTAAAAATGGCTCAAAAGCAAAGTTTTAGTTCCCACCTTTTGAGAAACTACCCTACAATTTAAAAGTCTTCGACATTAAATGTTGCATTAACTTTGGAATGACCCAAATACAAGATTCTTGATCTATGATTGATCACCTATCAAATCATGTATCAGGAAAGAAATTATCAATTTAGATGATTTGTTTCAGCTTAATAATTTTTCTAAACATAGATAAATTTACTATGTTACATGGAAATGCTTTAACATTTCCAAAAACAGGTAAATGTTTTTTATTTTAAAAAACTAGAAAGCTATTTTAATTTATTATTGCCAACCAAGAAGTAAATTTGCAAAAAATGTTAGGACAGATTCTGCTATAAGTGAAATTGCATCCAAAAACCAAAAAAAAAAGTAAAGACTACACATTTTTCTCAATATTGGACAAGAGTCTATTTTTTATCAATATGTGTACATTTTAGCCATTGCTCTAATTTTATGTTTTCCCAATTGGAAGGTTTTTATCACTGCTCCGACAGAAAATTAAAAAAATCGCGGTACAAAAACTTTTTATAATTGACTTTATTATTGAGCAAACTTACCAAATCATAAATCAGTGAAGTGGACAAAAGGGTTGCGGGTTCAAAGCCAGACGGTCGAAGATCCTCTGTTGTGTGGACAAACAGGTATCATTCATCTCTAGAGCCTGATGAGAGAGGATTCCCGGCTGAAAAGATCAAGAGGTCATAAGGGCGGCACAACTTGAACCTCTGGCAGGGAAAATCACATAGATATTAAAAAAGGCAGTAATTAAACAAACCTAAATAATAAACATTACTATTATGTTTCAAGGATGCATTTTATTTTTTACCAAATTACAGTGCATTAGTACTAGTTCCAAAAATAAATATGAAACCAGTGCCTAGTTCCAAAAATAAATATGAAAAATATCATATATAGATATACCTATATCAGCGAACCATGGCAACATACAACTGAAAGTCTTGTACAACTATTTAAACTTTTATTAAAGTTAAGTTCCTAACCTAGAACTATAATTCTTGAGACAAAATTAAAAATTATGTAATCAAAAGAGTCAATTTTTTTAACAGATGCAAACAAATCAAATTACTGAAAGATATTAATGAGAAGTTCACATTAAACTCATATTTGCCATAATATCAAAATACTCTTCATAATTATAAATTATCTTTTTCACATTTAGATATAAAATAGCAAATATTAAAACATTTCAAATTTTGTTTTTGAAAATAAGAAAATATAATAACAACATATACTATAATATGCTATTATAGAGATTTTGTTAGTTGAAGAGATTTCTTTTTTTCCTCAAATCTATGTAGTTAGTTGAGCATTTTTCTATGCATCAAAATCTTGAAGGCATATATGCTTTTTATTTAAAATACTAACAAGCAATTACTATTCAGTAAGTTACCGCCTCCA
The DNA here is from genome assembly GCF_026930045.1 of Uloborus diversus. Lineage (NCBI taxonomy): Eukaryota > Metazoa > Arthropoda > Arachnida > Araneae > Uloboridae > Uloborus > Uloborus diversus. Next base: position 9,161,207 of record NC_072740.1, on the reverse strand, counting down.
GCTCAGTTTGTCCTATGCCGGGCTGATGTGTGCTAATAAGCACGAAACTGCAGTCCTCGGCTGGAATTGACTGAGCTGGCAGTGTATTTCAAGCAATTACTACTCCAGCAAATAGGATGATGTAATAAGTAACCTTTTAGATTATGTAATCTTTCGTGGTTATAATTTTTACAGATACAATTTTAAGCAATTATTATAGAATTAAATATCTCTTCACTTCCAGCCATTATATTGCAATTATTTTAAATAACTTGGATAAGCACAAATCACAAATATATCTAATTGCAAATAAATATTTAATATTACATACAATTTTGAACAATTTAGTATACAACCGCTGGAATCGCAATAGAGAAAATACACAGCACAACAGAGATAAAGATACTATTCATGCTTACTTTAATAACTCAATACCTTTACTTTCTTAAACTGATATCAAATGCCAACTACTGTTAAGTGCACCAGAAAAAAAAAAAAAAAAAACAGCGTCAGAGAGCAAACTTACTACAACCCTCTTTTGCCACGGTACCTATCCATTTCCTGAGTTTGGATTTCCTTGAAAAAAAATATGTTATATGCACTTGAACTATTGAAAATATTTGTGAATTCATGAAATTATTTTCATCAAAACATCACTGTTTAAAAAAAAATGTTTGTAAAGAATCAAAGTTTCCATCTTTTTTCCTCGCAGCCTCAAAATGTTCAGAAATTGTACATATCTGATTCAAAACTGAATTGTTAAATATATTAACTGGTTGTTGACAAAAATAAAATACTTATATTGCCCACCAAAAAAGCGTTATACTTGACAGTAAATGACAATTATTCTAACTATATTCTAACTTATTTCTTCAAGAGCACGGGAAGAATTTTCAAGGGAAAAAAAGAATATTTTATATGTTTTTATCTTGCTCGATACCTGAAAACAGCTAAAATGCAATTTCCCTGTACTATATATGAATTCTGTGCAAGATACGAAAATATAAAACGAAGCAAAACTTCGGGCGTCCTTTTTTTTTCTAAGTGTTAGCGATAACGTTAATATATAGCTCGATTCTCAAAACGTGAAAAGGAACGACTTATAATAAAGGATAGCACATGCTAAAAAGTTTTAATTGAAATGCCTCCAGAGCCGGCCTTAGCACAAGCGGGGCCCGATTGGAGAATTCTGGCGAGGCCCTTTATAGAATGATTACAAATTTGAAGAAATAGCGTCGATTTTTCCGCGGCGAGCAATTATTCGAAACTACTGCAATTATCCGTCTTCCATCAAGTTGCTACATCACTTTTTATTTTGATTCATTCATTTATTTATTGAGAAATGAATGAATGAATGGCCACAAAAATATGTGTTAGTTTTATAGGAACGTAAGATAAGTAGCTCTGAAATTCTTTATGCACTATCCTAGGCGGCAGGTGCACAAAAAAAGTGGTGGGTCAAAAGAAGTGTGGGGATAAGGAAACGGTGCAACTGGTGCTGATTTTTTTTTTTTTTTGTAAAATCGGACTTTATTACGGGATTTCAACATGATTAAATAATCTCCAAAACATGTGGAATGTGGCTTCCAAAAATCAATCCACCCAGTAAAAAATCATTTTCCTATAGATCATTAATTTTAACTCTGAAAAGTAAGGGGGCGGTTTCTCCCCCTTCCCCTCCCATACGTACGAGCCGCCTATGTGCGCAATTTATTGCTTTGACGGAAAAGTAAAATTCACCGAAATTTTTCAATTCTAAAAAAGAAAATTTGGACTGTCTTTGTTGATGTCGAAAGTAGAACGGAGTTGCAGGGAATGGGAGACCTCCTCTTGGAAATTCTTCAAAATTGAAGTCTTTTTTTTCTGAGCAGTTTTCAAACGGAAATGAGGAGGGAGTTAGAAGTTAGATAAACCGCGTACGGTCCCCGGAGGAGTCTTCAAAACTGGCCTCTGAAACCGCAAATGAGGTCTTTTTTTTTTTGTAAAATTAAGGGAGAGGGGGCGGAGGTTTCTACTTAGATAATTACTTTTGCAAATTTAGGATAAGTTGAGGCTAATTTTGATAACGAAAAGAAATTGGGCGTTTCTCTCAGAAATTTTTCCCGAAATTGTAGTTCCAATTGGGTAATGTTTGATGAAGATGAAGAAAGGGAATTTGGTGATCGCCTGCAGAAAACTTTCAAAATTCAAGGATTTAAGGCGCTATTTTAAACTATCATTAGTGATGTGTGACGTTAGAAGATTCGGCGACTCTTCACAAAATTTTCGATATTGATGAGTTAAAAACGCAGTTTAAAGCCCTGTTTGGTAACGATAGAGGACAAGGGAGGAAACTCTGCCCGGAATCTTTTTCGAAAATGAAATCAATTTTAGGCTATTCATGGAAAGGGAAGAAATCAAGGGTTTTCTCGTGGCAATATTTTCTAAATGCGAAATTTTAAGCTATTGTGCTGAGGCTTAGAAAAAGGGTCATTAGAAAGAGGTGTTCAGAGACCTTCCGCTGGAAATGTTTCGAAATTTAAATCGTAAAAACACTATTTTAGACTACTTTTGGAGATGTTAGGGGAGAAGGGGAGGGCGTTGTGAAATTTATGAATCCTCCTTGATTGGAAATGCTTTGAAACTGAAAACTTCGTGATGTAATTAGTCTTTGGTGGTAAAGTTGAGGTAAGGGTGGGCGTTCTATGGTAGCCTCTTCCTGAAATTATTTGAAATTGAAGTCTTAAAAAAGCATTTTAAGTTACCTTCGTTTACATTAGGAGAAATGTCAGGATTTGATGGCTGGCCCTAGAAATTTGTAGACATTGAATATTTAAAAACCAAATTCCAGGCTAAATGTATAACGTTATGAGAGGAATGAAAGCAATAAGCAATTTGTTCTCTTTAGAATGGTTATAGAAATGTTTTACACGTATTAAGCAAGCACTATTTGAAGTCTTTTATTTATTAAACTATTTATTTATTTAATTATTTTTTTTAGAAACGTACCTACTTTAGTTTTAATTGTATACTAGAGAAATTGTCATTGCTGCTGAGTTTTGGCATTTTTTTTCAACAAAGATGAAAAAATAAAAAAAATAATAAAAGTAAATATATTAAGTGAAATAAATGAAAATGGGGAATTCCTGAACTAAAACCTTTGAGAATTCCTAAACTTTCGGGGCTTTGGGTAAATTCCTGCATTGCCCATGAGATAGTACGGTCCTGGGACAGGGCCCCTTGACCTGTATGTTAATGCTCACCGTATTAATTGCCGATAACCATTAAAAATTTGTCCATTGGTTCCACACTACCTAGTCCCTTTCTCTAGATCGGAATTAATGGGGTACAGTGGGTACGGCTTTGGACATAGACAAGAAACTCTCCCTAAATCCATTAATCGAACTGAAAATAGCTCCATACTATCAAATTAAGTAGTATCACTTAAGCGTATTATAATAAATATCAGTAAAGTTCATTTGAACTTTTTCTTTTCTTTTTTTCTTATTTATTTTCAGGAGAAAGGGAAAAAAAGACTTTTTAGAGCGGGGCCCCTGCTGGCGCGGGGCCCAATTGGGTCTTTTTGCTCTAATCGGCTTAAGGCCGGCTCTGAATGCCTCCCCCCCCCCACGCTATTGACATCATAAAACAAACACAGCACAAGCAAATTTGGAAGGTTTTTCGGGTATTCAGAACACTATGTGTATTGAACAAAGAGTGAATGCAAAAAGTATAACACATTTCAAATTCTACTTTAAAGAAATTTGCAATTGTATTCAATATACAAAACGATTTCAAACTTACCCACAGAACGAGTTAACTAAGCAAATACAGCGATGGCGTCCTTCGACGGAGCGGAGCGAGAGAACTCCCGGCTCTGCGCATGCGTCATCAGAGAGCGCTGGCTGTACAGCACAATATCAAATGGAATTGGCTAATGTCGGCAAAAGCGAAACTCCATACATTTCTTTATCGGGGGACAATAGATTCCTAAATTATTTCAGAATAATTTTTATCAATTTTATCCGCTTATTAGAAGCAGCAAACATCCAATAGGAAAACTATTTTGAATGTAATTCTCTAATTCAGAATACCAATACAGCACAGTATCGGATGCGATCGGCTAATGTCGGCAGAAGATAAAAACGCCGAACATTTCAGTATCGTGTATTATAAATCCATAAATTATTGTAAAATGACTTTTTTTATCGTACCTACGTATTAAAATTCAAAATGTCTTGCAAAAAGAATGTTTTAAAAGTAATTTTCTAATTCAGAATGTCAATACAGCATAGTATTGGATGCGATCGGCCAATGTCGACAGAAGTGAACGCCGTACATTGTATCGTGGATTATATAAGTCGATAAATTATTGTAAAATGAGTTTTTTTGATTGAACCTACACATTAAAATTCAAAATGCCTTTCAACAAATATGTTTTGAAAGTAATTTCCTAATTCAGACTGTCAATACAGCACAGTATCGGATGCGATCGGCTAATGTCGGCAGAAGATAAACGCTGTACATTTCGGTATCGTGTATTATAGATCGATAAATTATTGTAAAATGACTTTTTTTCTTTGTACCTATGTATAAAAATTTATAATGTCTTGCAAAAAATAAGTTTTAAAAGTAATTTTCTAATTCAGAATCCCAATACAGCGCAGCATCGGATGCGATCGGCCAATGTCGGCAGAAGATAAACGCTGTACAGTTCGTTATCGTGTATTATAGATCGATAAATTATTGTAAAATGACTTTCTTTCATTGTACCTACGTATAAAAATTTATAATGTCTTGCAAAAAATAAGTTTTAAAAGTAATTTTCTAATTCAGAATACCAATACAGCGCAGCATCGGATGCGATCGGCCTATGTCGGCAGAACCGAACCTCCTTACGTTTCGTTTTTGTGGATAATAGATTCCCAAATTATTTCAGTATAATTTTTCCCAGTATTATCAACACATTACAGAACAAGATATTCACTAAAAAAACTATTTTAAAAGTAATATTTTAATTCAGAATGCCAATACTGCATAGAATCGGATAAGATCGGCAAATGTTGGATGAAACGAAAACCGTAGATTACTTTATCGTGGATGATAGGTTCCGAAATTATTGGAAAATAACTTCTCCCAATTGTACCCACGCATTAAATTTCAAAATGCTTTGCAAGAAAACTGTTTTGAATGCACTTTAATAATTGAGGTGGCCAATGTTGCTGAGTATCGGACAGCATTGGACATTAGACAGGGAGCGTAAATTTCCAAATATATTTTTGCAGTGCTAAATTTCGTCAAAATGTCTGTTATTCTTGTTATTCTTTTGGGAGGAAATTACGAAATGTTCTGAAAAGTAACCGTTGATTAAGTTTTTCTGATTTGACCAGTATCAATTGGCCAAGCCTATACAGTATTGGACTAGATCGGCCAATAGCGAGATCTGTCAGTTTCTTTAATCAGGGGTTTCAAATACCAAATCTACTGGAAAAAGTCTTAGAACAGTTCCACCTTTATGTTAAATACAAAATTTCCTTTTAAAAAAACGTTTTATAAAGCCTTTTCACTTTTTCAGTATCGGGATGCCAATACTGCCCAGTATTGGCCAAAATCGGGTAAAATCGTCCGACATACGGCGACGCACGCCAGGTTTGGCCAATACTCGACCGATATTGGCCCAAATTGTTGTGCTACTGGGGTTACTAAACTCCTATATAAAGGCAGAAGAACTTTCTTAGATTTGTTTGAAATAGATCTGTTGATGAACCCAAGCATTTTGTTGGCTTTGTTACTAGCATTACTGCACTGTTGACTAAACTTGAAGTCCTGATTTATAAAGACACCCAGATCCATAACATTTTCTGCCTGATTTATGACTGAACCCTGTAAACGATATCTCATACGCTTATTTCCATGACCTAAGTGTAGCACTTGACATTTCCCTACATTAACTGCCATACCCCATTTATCTGCCCACTTAGTAATATGATCTAAATTCTCTTGCAGCTGTTTTACTTGTTCCTCATTTTCGACAATCCTCATAACTTTTACATCGTCAGCAAAACAATTCATGCTTCCAGAAATATTTTCATTGATGTCATTCATAAATATAATAAACAAAAGAGGCCCTAAAACTGATCCCTGAGGAACCCCACTTAAAACATCACTCCAATTAGAATGATTTCCTCTCACAACTACTCTTTGCTTCCTACCAGTAAGCCAATTTCTAACCCAAAGTAAAGTTTTTCCTCCTATTCCAATGTCAGCTAACTTGCTGAGAAGAGCAACATGCGGTACCTTGTCAAAAGCTTTTTGAAAATCAATATAAACAACATCCACACATTTTTTGTTATCTAAAGCTGAGGTAACCTTGTCGTAGAAATGCAATTAATTAGTAGTACAGGATTTACCTTTCCTGAAACCATACTGCAAACTAGTCAACAGACTATTAGTCTCTAAGAACATCATGATCTTAATTTTGATCAAAATGATCATCATGATCTTAATTTTGATCATTCGTGGGTTTCCGATGAGGAATCAAGGAAATAGAAATAAAAAGAAGGATTTTCGAGACAAATAAACGATTATCTTTGCTTCAAATTATTTCGTGTATTCAAAACTTTCAAAAGACATTTTTTGTAAATACAAAGAAGTGTTTATAAGCCACGAAAATACTTGCTTAGCTTACGTTCGACGAGCACGACCGGTAGCGACCGGTTATTTAGTCACGTGACAACTAATGCTCCAATCAACCAATCAACTGCTAAGAATGGTAACCGGTGCGTTAACCGATTGATCATAAAACGCTACGGTTAGTTAGTGGTTACTCACCGGTAGACCGGTGAGGTTCGTCGAACGCAAGGTTAGTGATGCGTTATACTTTCCTTAAGAGTCCCCACTCACAATGACATCATATAAGCACAGTCGGTCCCAAAGTTTAAACATGGAAATACATTTTTCTTCTCATAGTTTACTAAATATGCCATATATAACTACACATTCTTTCACTACATTTAATTTTTAAAAATAATTATAACTTTTTTTTTGGAAAACAAATATTTTTACATAGCCCCGCTTCACTTATAAAGCGATTAGGTAAATGTATCTTTAACCGTAACTAGGGTTGTTGCTAAGAACGCTGAACTCCGAATTTATACATACAAATGTCCGGTTGACTATAGATATTTTGAAAAGAAAATGCGCCCAAATCCTTTGTGGGAAGCACAACTTCTTGACAAAGATGAAAATCCGCAATGGTATTGAATTTTCTCTGTCTTACTTAATGTCAATTACTTTTACGCATTATTTGACGCGCATCATCGCTCCCGGAATTGAAGTGCAGATTGTGTATACAAAAAGATGCATATTGAATGCTTTTGCGATTAATTATAAGTCTTTGAAAAGTACAAATTTTGTTTTTGTTCATATGAAAGTCCTTTTTATTTTATTTGAATGCTGCAGATACTTTTTACAGAATAAACTAGGTCCCATCAACAGGCTCGTCATTTCAGAAATTTCCATTGTGTGTTTGGGGAACAAAGGGTTTGTCCTCAACCCAGCCGGCTATAAAGAGATCTTTATATACGTTGCCGATAGGCTAAAATTTGTTCAAATAAGTTCGTTGCATCATTCATGCAAAGAGTCACATACATTAAAGTTTTGACAGGGCAGGTGTTTTTTTTTCCTGTTATAATTTTGTTGTTGTGATTAATGAATAAATTAGTTCCATAACATTTCAAAAATATTTAATGACATTTTGATGAATTGTTAAATATTGCTATGCATATTGTCCAAGTTCTAAAGAAAACTAAACTCATTAAAAAATCACAAGTATTTGTTTTTTTAATTTCATATTGCAATTGAGTCAATTATTTTCAATGCCAGTAAATTTTCAGTTTCCCTTTCATATACGTCCGACACAATGGCAATTTTTTTTTAATGTATAAATTTTGAACTTTTTTGAGGATTTCCATTGGTTTTTAAATTGTTCCTACATATATAAGTTTTGAGAAAAAATTGGCTCAGTTGAATAATTTTAACTGTGAAAAATATGAACTTTTATTGGTTAGTTTCGTGCAAATTCTACCTCCAACACCATAAAACAGCGTTTCCGCTACGATCGCATTTTTGCTCAAAATGCAAAAATGCTGTTTGTATTGCAAAAATGAGGCAATGCATTTAATGTAATATGACTTAAATACAGTTTGGGGAAATTTTAGGCAAAAGTTTTGTGTTTGAGGAAATTTTAAGCCGGAAAAATTTCTTGCACCCCTGGTTAAAAAAACTGATGTTGATGTTGGCCCTCGGGAAAAGGACCAACGGATGTGGAATGGTAAGTTCGGGAGAAATGAAGCAATGGAAACTGAATTTCAATTTAAATAACATTTTATTTAAAACATATGTATAAGTATAAATAGGAAAAACAAACATTCAACATTTATAAAATCAAATCCCCATAAGCAAGTTAAATATTTCCCCCCCCCCCCCCCAACATATATCAACAAGAAATATCACATTATTCGTTTTCTCTAAATTTCAGTTCTAAAACGTCCTCAATAAACAACCCTAAACAGCATGCCACATTTCCAAGGAAAAACTATTGGAAAATTTTCATTCCCTTGTAAGTCTACACACAAGCACTTGGCACACAAAACATGAAGGCCACATCCACCAATAGGATGAACTTTTGAGTTGAAAAAACCACTCGTGGACGACAGACCATCCTCTGTCAATGGTCACTGCATTCCAGGCACACCCATACCACAGTAGAGGATTCCTCACCATATTGATTCAGATTGCGTCCTGCAGATGACAGGTGAAGTCCATTTTAAAAAGTAACAATTGAAAAAGATATTGGGATGGATTTTTTTTTGAAAAAAATAGAAACCATAAAGCATGTACTGTGAAGCACCGTCTATACCTTTTTGAAGGGACTGTATGAAAAAAGTACAGATGAAAAAACGTATAATTAGTATAGGTTAATGTATATTGAACTCTCCAGGGACCAATTTAAAAAACGTATAATTGATAAAAACGTATAGAAGAGAAACGTATGGAACTAATGTGATATACCCCACCCTTGGCGACTTTTTCCTGTTGGCGCCAAGAAAGCGTCGCCAAGAAAACGATGTATGACGACATACGTCATACATCGTTCTTAGCGATGCTTTTTTAGCGCCAACAGGAAAAAATCAGATAAAAAAACATGATCAAAGCACTTCAGAACACAATATATATAAAAACAACATAAAAGCACAGCAAAAAATATCACGAATATATGCTTCAAAAATGTACAGGGCCGGGGTTTTTTGTAAACATATTAAAATACAATGAAATAAATTATTGTATTAATTACAAGTCGAAATTAATGCATTAATTTTTTTTCATCATTTCTCCGGGATACGAGCCCTCGGTCTCATAGTACTTTCGTAATGAGACCTCGGCTCGCCGGCCCTGCCTCGGTCTCATTACGAAAGTACTATGAGACCTCGGGCTCGCCAGGACCTCGCTTCGCTCGGTCCGTTATCCCTCCGACTGTTAATATACATTACAGTCGGAGTATGGTCACAATTATGTATATTTATGTATATTATGCATATTCATGTGTATGTACACCCAAGGGTGGCTCCTTCCGTTCAGTGTACAATAATGACAGTTTTAAGTGTGAAATATGCACCATTATTGTGCAGATTTATTAATAAAATTCAGCATTTTTAAGAGTACAACCGAAAGAACTTTCAATTGTTAACTTAAAATTCAGTACCTAAAGGAGGCACGTTAATGTCTAAATAATTCGTGGCATCGATAAGGATTAACTTTTAGAACAAAATAACCAAACTATTTTTGTAAAATTAATTAACATACAGTAAAAATAAAGTTAAAAGCTACAAGAACCCCTCAAGGATTTGTAAAAAACAAAGAATTTCCGAAGTGAGAATTTTTATGTGAATTCTAAAATAAAGAACTTACCTTTTTATGGTATAAATCCTCACACTCAGTCCAATCAAAACATCATCTGACAATGGCGCGTTATAGATACACACCACGTTGGAGTTAACTTTTAATTAACCTTCAAGTTTGAAGAAACTGGCATTTTCTAATGTTTTTACTTCAAAACACAACTACTGAATCTAAACTAACACAAAATAAGCATTCCTGTAAGGTATATTGCACAAAACAACACGTATCTCTCCTGCGTAAAACCAAGAACCCAAGTAAACAAGTTCGGACAAGTTTGCCTTCGCGTTGCCAACCACAGGTTAGTTTCACCAGGGATGCCATGCTTAAAAATTTATCGCCTCATTGGCGAGAAAAATATTTCAATTTTGTGCAAAAAATCGGATGTCGCCAAATGGGGGGGGGGGGGTATATCACATCTGTACCAAATATGCTTACCTTTTGTAGTGAAGATTAGTAGACATTTCTCTTCAGGAAAAAACTGTTGCTAATGAATGTCAGATTATGTGTGAAACTTTATAGATTTCTAGAATTATTTGTTCAGCTGTAATAGACCATGCAACATAAGCAGTTTTGGTGCAGTCTAGTTCGTACTGATATAGTTCCACTTTAGTAATTAAAATAAGAATGTTAATGACATAAATGAAATTTTTTTTCAATAAAATATGAAATAGTATACTTTTAACAGTGCGTATGCAAAATTTCAACCATATTGAATGAAATTTGAATTTTCATCCTCATGTCCACTTTTTTTTGGATTGGGTGATATATAAGTATTGAGAAACAAATTGGCTCATTTGATTAATTTAAACTTTGAAAAATATGAACTTTTATTGGTAAGTTTTGTGCAAATTCTACCTCCAACGCCGTAGAACAGCGTTTCCGCTACGATCGCATTTTTGCACAAAATGCAAAAATGCTGTTTGTATTGCAAAAATGAGGCAATGCATTTAATGTAATATGACTTAAATACAGTTTGGGGAAATTTTAGGCAAAAGTTTTGTGTTTGAGGAAATTTTAAGCTGGAAAAATTTCTTGCACCCCTGGTTAAAAAAACTGATGTTGATGTTGGCCCTCGGGAAAAGGACTAACGGATGTGGAATGGTAAGTTCGGGAGAAATGAAGCAATGGAAACTGAATTTCAATTTAATTAACATTTTATTTAAAACATATGTATAAGTATAAATAGGAAAAACAAACATTCAACATTTATAAAATCAAGTCCCCATAAGCAAGTTAAATATTTCCCCCCCAACATATATCAACAAGAAATATCACATTATTCGTTTTCTCTAAATTTCAGTTCTAAAACGTCCTCAATAAACAACCCTAAACAGCATGCCACATTTCCAAGGAAAAACTATTGGAAAATTTTCATTCCCTTGTAAGTCTACACACAAGCACTTGGCACACAAAACATGAAGGCCACATCCACCAATAGGATGAACTTTTGAGTTGAAAAAACCACTCGTGGACGACAGACCATCCTCTGTCAATGGTCACTGCATTCCAGGCACACCCATACCACAGTAGAGGATTCCTCACCATATTGATTCAGATTGCGTCCTGCAGATGACAGGTGAAGTCCATTTTAAAAAGTAACAATTGAAAAAGATATTGGGATGGATTTTTTTTTGAAAAAAATAGAAACCACAAAGCATGTACTGTGAAGCACCGTCTATACCTTTTTGAAGGGACTGTATGAAAAAAGTACAGATGAAAAAACGTATAATTAGTATAGGTTAATGTATATTGAACTCTCCAGGGACCAATTTAAAAAACGTATAATTGATAAAAACGTATAGAAGAGAAACGTATGGAACTAATGTGATATACCCCACCCTTGGCGACTTTTTCCTGTTGGCGCCAAGAAAGCGTCGCCAAGAAAACGATGTATGACGACATACGTCATACATCGTTCTTCGCGATGCTTTTTTTAGCGCCAACAGGAAAAAATCAGATAAAAAAACATGATCAAAGCACTTCAGAACACAATATATATAAAAACAACATAAAAGCACAACAAAAAATATCACGAATATATGCTTCAAAAATGTACAGGGCCGGGGTTTTTTGTAAACATATTAAAATACAATGAAATAAATTATTGTATTAATTACAAGTCGAAATTAATGCATTAATTTTTTTTCATCATTTCTCCGGGATACGAGCCCTCGGTCTCATAGTACTTTCGTAATGAGACCTCGGCTCGCCGGCCCTGCCTCGGTCTCATTACGAAAGTACTATGAGACCTCGGGCTCGCCAGGACCTCGCTTCGCTCGGTCCGTTATCCCTCCGACTGTTAATATACATTACAGTCGGAGTATGGTCACAATTATGTATATTTATGTATATTATGCATATTCATGTGTATGTACACCCAAGGGTGGCTCCTTCCGTTCAGTGTACAATAATGACAGTTTTAAGTGTGAAATATGCACCATTATTGTGCAGATTTATTAATAAAATTCAGCATTTTTAAGAGTACAACCGAAAGAACTTTCAATTGTTAACTTAAAATTCAGTACCTAAAGGAGGCACGTTAATGTCTAAATAATTCGTGGCATCGATAAGGATTAACTTTTAGAACAAAATAACCAAACTATTTTTGTAAAATTAATTAACATACAGTAAAAATAAAGTTAAAAGCTACAAGAACCCCTCAAGGATTTGTAAAAAACAAAGAATTTCCGAAGTGAGAATTTTTATGTGAATTCTAAAATAAAGAACTTACCTTTTTATGGTATAAATCCTCACACTCAGTCCAAAACAAAACATCATCTGACAATGGCGCGTTATAGATACACACCACGTTGGAGTTAACTTTTAATTAACCTTCAAGTTTGAAGAAACTGGCATTTTCTAATGTTTTTACTTCAAAACACAACTACTGAATCTAAACTAACACAAAATAAGCATTCCTGTAAGGTATATTGCACAAAACAACACGTATCTCTCCTGCGTAAAACCAAGAACCCAAGTAAACAAGTTCGGACAAGTTTGCCTTCGCGTTGCCAACCACAGGTTAGTTTCACCAGGGATGCCATGCTTAAAAATTTATCGCCTCATTGGCGAGAAAAATATTTCAATTTTGTGCAAAAAATCGGATGTCGCCAAATGGGGGGGGGGGTATATCACATCTGTACCAAATATGCTTACCTTTTGTAGTGAAGATTAGTAGACATTTCTCTTCAGGAAAAAACTGTTGCTAATGAATGTCAGATTATGTGTGAAACTTTATAGATTTCTAGAATTATTTGTTCAGCTGTAATAGACCATGCAACATAAGCAGTTTTGGTGCAGTCTAGTTGGTACTGATATAGTTCCACTTTAGTAATTAAAATAAGAATGTTAATGACATAAATGAAATTTTTTTTCAATAAAATATGAAATAGTATACTTTTAACAGTGCGTATGCAAAATTTCAACCATATTGAATGAAATTTGAATTTTCATCCTCATGTCCACTTTTTTTTGGATTGGGTGATATATAAGTATTGAGAAACAAATTGGCTCATTTGATTAATTTAAACTTTGAAAAATATGAACTTTTATTGGTAAGTTTTGTGCAAATTCTACCTCCAACGCCGTAGAACAGCGTTTCCGCTACGATCGCATTTTTGCACAAAATGCAAAAATGCTGTTTGTATTGCAAAAATGAGGCAATGCATTTAATGTAATATGACTTAAATACAGTTTGGGGAAATTTTAGGCAAAAGTTTTGTGTTTGAGGAAATTTTAAGCTGGAAAAATTTCTTGCACCCCTGGTTAAAAAAACTGATGTTGATGTTGGCCCTCGGGAAAAGGACCAACGGATGTGGAATGGTAAGTTCGGGAGAAATGAAGCAATGGAAACTGAATTTCAATTTAAATAACATTTTATTTAAAACATATGTATAAGTATAAATAGAAAAAACAAACATTCAACATTTATAAAATCAAATCCCCATAAGCAAGTTAAATATTTCCCCCCCAACATATATCAACAAGAAATATCACATTATTCGTTTTCTCTAAATTTCAGTTCTAAAACGTCCTCAATAAACAACCCTAAACAGCATGCCACATTTCCAAGGAAAAACTATTGGAAAATTTTCATACCCTTGTAAGTCTACACACAAGCACTTGGCACACAAAACATGAAGGCCACATCCACCAATAGGATGAACTTTTGAGTTGAAAAAACCACACGTCCACTCGTAGATGACCATCCTCTGTCAATGGTCACTGCATTCCAGGCACACCCATACCACAGTAGAGGATTCCTCACCATATTGATTCAGATTGCGTCCTGCAGATGACAGGTGAAGTTCATTTTAAAAAGTAACAATTGAAAAAGATATTGGGATGGATTTTTTTTTTTGAAAAAAATAGAAACCATAAAGCATGTACTGTGAAGCACCGTCTGTACCTTTTTGAAGGGACTGTATGAAAAAAGTACAGATGAAAAAACGTATAATTAGTATAGGTTTTAATGTATATTGAACTCTCCAGGGACCAATTTAAAAAACGTATAATTGATAAAAACGTATAAAAGAGAAACGTATAAACGGTGCTTCACTGTATTTGCAATCATTTGTAAACTGTTTTGTGATTTGTTTCATTCTTTTTTTTTTTTTTTTGTCAAATAAATTCCCTACATTTCACTTTCAGTGTTTATGATATTGCCATAAAACCTGATGGATCTATGATAATCATTGCTTCTGGTACAAAGCTTTTAGTATATGATCCTGATGGAAAGCTTATACAACCTTTGAAAGGGCACTCGGGTACAGTGTACTGTGTTGGTTTTTCTAAAGATGGTTTAAGATTTGCATCCGGTGGAGCTGACAAGCAAGTGATCATATGGACCTGTAAGCTGGAGGGAATCTTGAGATATTCGTAAGCATTTAAATAGTTATTGATATTTACTATCTTAAATCTTAATGTGTTAAACATCATTTAGATTTCCTTGTCTACAAGTTGTTTCCTTTATTAAGTTGTAATTTTTATAGCATTTAGTGTTGTTCGCATTTGCTTTTGCAATATTAAAAGCAACTATATAGTTACTTTCTTGGAAATAAGGTATTTTTCTTCTTTTGTTAACTTTTTTTTTGTTGTTGTTGTTAGCAAATTAAGTCATGAGAATTTGTATCAATTCTAACATTTTTTTTCCTCACTTAGACATCATGATGCAGTCCAGTGCCTGGCATATAACCCTGTTTCTGATCAACTTGCTAGCTGTGCTTTTAGTGATTTTGGTAATTTTATTTTTATTTTGATAATCATTATCGACTTTTAACAGAAAATGTCAATGTTAAAAGTTTTTTAAGTTATTTTTTCGAAGAAAGATATTTTAATTTACTAATAGAGAAAACTCCAAGGACATCCCCCCTCCCAAAGTTCTCATTAAAGCACCTCTTATTACAAAGAAAAATACATATAATCAAATTAAAACTCATGAAGCAGGAGAAAAGGAGGAGGGGGGGGGGGGAGGTTTGGACGTATGTATGTAGTGGCATATTTTAATGAATTATTATTTAACATGTTAATTATTTTTAAAATTTATTTCCTTTTTGCTGAACATAAATATCAGTTGAAAGTGATATCGTACATAATGCTATGAGGATCAATATTGTTGCTCTGATACTAGAACATACCTTTTAGCATCTATGTGAAATGTTTTCACAAATAGATCCAAGAGCAAAATACTACTAAATTTGACATACCTCGCGGAAGCAGATCCCTGAACTGCAACACAATTCTTTTAAAATGGGAGCGGCAAAATTTCTGTAGAAACTCGGCAGATTTTCTGCAAATATCTTCTAACTAAAGCTGTAATTTTGCAGAAGTTCTGCACATTTTCTGCAGAGTTTTTCAAATTAAAAATAAATCTTAAACTTGTGCAAAATGTACAGTTTTATGCTTTGCTTGCAGAAACTTTAGATTGACTTTGAATTTGAACAAATCTGCAGAATTTCTGCAAAGTTGCATGTTAGATATTTGCCGAAAATCAGTTTTGACTACCTGCACAACCTGCTTTTATGCCCCTTAAGCACCCTGGAAGTTAAGTCCATAAATTATTGCTGATATAAGGCAAAATTTTTCCATTTGACATCTTTGTGTAGCCATCTCTTGTCCTCACTATTGGCCATGTGCTGTTATTCTGAGACAAAACACTGCTTCTCTTGTGATGAGGTACTTGGAATGCAGGGTTGGCAAGTTTTTGCCACAGGTGGAAAAAACCACTGTTTTTTCCGCCCAGCAAAAATAGAATTTGCATAGACAACGTATGTGTAGTTCTAAAACATATTTTTTATTCAGAAAACTAATAAAAAACATGAAACATGCTTTCATTAAAAAAAAAATCTAATTCTGGTTTTATTTGCTTTCTAGCTTAAGGGAGGTGGGGTTTTCAGCATCAAAAAATTCACTTTTTTTTACGAATTTTGTTTAGAAAATGGTTTGATTAAATTGATTAAAACCTTTTGTGCATTATTATGTATGGTTTTAAGAATATTGTATAAATTTTTTATCAAAAAATATCCGCAGACAAGCCGGTGACAGAGCTTTTCCCAGAGCACCTTTGCATAAAAATGATTTGCAGTGTTCACTGTATCTCAGTTGACATTTATCTGAAATCAAATTTTATTTGAATTTAGTCAAATTATTAATTAATTCTCCCCCTACATTCTCAGATATTTTTTTGTTTGACTTTAAAATTTTTGGCGGCCATTTGAAGTTAAAAGTGCTATTTTTCATGAAAAATTCGGCAATTTTGTTTGTGAAAAACGCATTAAAATAAATAAATAAATAAATAAAACTCAATGTAGGTGGGCAGTTTTTTATATGAAGAATGTGTGTACAAAATTTGAAATGGATTGGTTAATTCGTTTTGAAATGGGAGTGAACACCGACTTTGAAAAGCCGGTTTTGAGAAAAACGCGTTTAAAGTTTCAAAAACTAAAAGGCATCTATTCCAGCTCCATAGAGGACAGTCCCTGTAGCAACTTCTATTTCCTAAGCATTTTCCATTTTCATTATTTATTTATATTATATTTAATTAACCCCAAGCAAGCAGTATTGACATTCTGAGCTTCCGCAACTGACAGAGCAGCTGCATTCTTCGGCAGCTGTCGGAACTACAGTTTGGAGGAGCTGAATACTTGATAACTTCGAGAATTTTGCTTGAAAGGACTTGAAATTTTTGGAATATATTTTTGAAATGTTTAACTACGAAAGGAAACAAAAAAGAAAAAAATCACTTTTATGAAACTGCGAAACCCTCCCCCCTCCCCTTCAGTGTCATAGCTAGGGTGGGGCAGAGGGGACCGTTTGCCCTTGGTGGCTTGTTTTTAGGGGCAGCTCTTTGATGAGAAAAAAATCTAAATAAGAAAATCATACTTTAAATCTATTGCTCTAGGCAGAGAAAAAAAAACCTTTTGAAACGTGATATTTTGGTATGACTACTGTGCTTCTGTGTTCAAATCAGAAATATTTCCGTAGTGAGTCCCTGAACCTTCCTCATTCCCTTAACATCCTCTAAAATTGACTTAAATTATATTTTTAAAAATTCGGAAAATATTCTAGAGAAGACATTTTAACGTCAACAAAGGTTAAAATTAACTTCATTTTTGATGAAGATTCGGCGGAGAATCCCCCTCTCCGCCCCCAAAAAAAACATTACTTTTAACTATGTTTTTTTTTAATGAAAATTTAGAATATTTCTCTGGGACAGGCACCTGACATCCCTCACCCCCCTCCACTACACATTTTTTTTTTTTTTTTGTGGGAAGAATGCAGATTGAATTCTTTCCTTTTTTTCTTAAATAAAGTTTGAAAATTTAAATTCAATAACTTTCGATGGTTTAATGTATTAGATATGTCTTAAAAAAGAGCGAAAGATAAAAGGCACCGCTCCAGGTGGCAAAAACTAGCTATGCCGCTGCTCCCCCCCCCCCCATAAACAAATGTATTATTTAACTTGCATGAAGAAATCAATATTTCAAAAAAAATTAGTTTCAAATTTTTTAAACAAGAAAGTAAAATTAACAATTTGTACTTAATAGAAGAAAATATTTGTTAACTTATAATGTAAAGATGATTGTTTTATAGAGCTGGAGATGTAAAGGTAGATTTTATGCCTTTCTCAGTTACTTTCCTTGGGTATTTATTTCCCCACAAAAGAAAACAAAATGCATTATTTCTTTAGAGGAAAAAGTCCTAATATTTTTTTGTATTATTAAACTACTTTCTGTCTAAATTAAATAGCTTGAAAATTGAAATAAAAATAGAAAACTCTTGACAATTTATATTTTTTATAATGTTGGTTGTTTGGGCGGCAAAATGTTATTTTTTCCAGGTCTATGGCAGAAACTGGTAAAAAAAACCTAGTAAAAGTTTTACAAAAACTGACTGTGTTATAGAAATGTAGAAAGAAACAATACAACTGTTTACATAACCTAATTAAAACTGAAATCAAAACAGAAACAATTTAGACTTCATAGACTAGACTATGATTTTTCTTAATTTATCGTATTTGATAATGTTCTAAAAATAAATTTATAATGTACGAATTAGTCTTCCAAAACATTTTGGTCAAATAATTTTATCTAACAGAACATCAGAAAAGCTTTGGAGTGAATAGATATTGTAAAATAAAACAAAAATCTCATGAAAAATATGTACAGTACATGCAAAACTAGAATAAAACATCATACACTTGCTGAGATAATATGTACACTATCAAGGAAATGAGTGATACATCATTAAACTGAACTGTCTTCATTTTTATTTTAGGATTATGGTCGCCAGAGCAGAAGAGTGTATCAAAACATAGAATAGGTTCACGTGTTTCAAGCTGCAGCTGGACATCTGATGGTATGATACTAGCACTTGGTCTTGTTAGTGGTTGTATATCTTTACGTGCCAGGGTAAGTTTCTAGTTGCTTAATGATTACTTAATTCTAAACAAAATGCTTTCATTGCAAGAATTTACCATTTATGTTAACATACTAAACAAAGTATTAATTTTATCTAGTGTTGTTTAATCAGTAGAAGACCTTGTGTCTAATTTAAAAGTGCTTATTTTGTTTTCGTTGTAATCAAAGTAAATTTGGAAAAATAAAAAATTTTGGTCTGTGTCGGGTCAATCCATTCAGACTCGACAGATTGTTGTGCTCAACCATTTTAATGTTTTTTGAAACTCATATCCCTAAAAGCTGCATACGACAGGTGTTTAAAGCCACTTTTATTTTTTCTCTAATCTTGACTTTTGATTTTTTTAGTGGTGATCAAAAGTCATTTTTGTAGTCAAAAATGGGACTTTCAGACCATTTGCATTTTGGCCAAAATCTAATTAAATTATATTTATGGCAGTTTAACTACAAGAAAAGACGAAAAAGGAAAAAATAATTTTTTTTTAAAGTGCAAAACCTTATCCTTCTCTTATATGTTATGTGTTTATGTCATCGTTAAAAAATGTTGTATGATTTCTAGAATGGGGATGAAAAAGTGAAAATTGAAAGACCAGGTGGTTCAATAGTTTGGTGTGTTTCTTGGAGCCCAGTAAAGTATGAGTTATGTTTTATGTCTTGATACATATTGTATTCAGTCATTATACAAAATTTGTAAGATTAACTGCTTAAATCACTTTTCTCTAATTAAACAAAATCTACTTTTATATTTGTTACCTTTTATGTAGAAATCTTTCATACTCTCTGATTGATTTACATAGCTAACTGGTTAATAATTCGCTAAGAAATATAATTTGTCTTGTTCAAAGCTGCAAATGAAGGTGGCTTTTTCTTTAAAAAAAAAATCTGGTCTTTTTTAGCTTTTAAAATAATATACTGTACTATTGACCTCTAGGCATTTTAATAATCTAACTAATAACATTTTAATAAAACAACATTTTTGCTGAAAGTAGAATGATAAAAGGAATATATACACAAAAACTGCAAGTCATTTCAAACAGCTTAAAAAATCCTTATGCTTTTGTTGGATCCCAAGCGGATGTCTTTAGCATTGAAAATGGCTTCCTTGTAACCTAAAAAAATTTATTCAATAATGTGCCACGTGTAATGCCTTATTATTGTTTTTTTTAATCAGTCTTTATGTGTATTTGAGCAGCAGAACTAAGTTCTGCATTAATTAAAAATCATAATTTTGATTTCTGCTCTCTATAGATCCTGCTAGATTAGCACTTTAATATATATAAAATAAAAACTCAATGACACAAGTCAACTTTTGTTTACTTCATGTGTAGTGACATGTGATATCTTGAAAAACATTTATTTCTAATAATTTTAATTACATCGAACAAAATCAAGTTTCTAATATGATTTTCTTCCTTATTTTGTAATGTAGATTTCTACATAATAAGCAAATTTTGACCCTATTTTGTACAATTTAACATTGCAATAACAATTTAATTTATATTGTCGATATAAATAATTTTTATCCAATATGTTTTGAAAGAGAAAAAAGATTTTAGTTAAAGTCGACTTTTTTTGGCCAGGTTAAAATCAGAAAGCCCTATTTCAAGTACTTCCTTCTTTTAATAACCAAGTACTTCCAAAACCCTAAAAATAATAAATTACTATTTCTGGCTACTTTATATAGCATTATTCAGTCTGCCAGAAATTCTATTTAATCAATCCAAATATTCTTAAATTGTATTTTAATAAACACTAGTCTAAAGGTGTTATTGTCATTGTTAACTTTTCTTTGAAATTTTTTTTAAAATGCAATTTTTATTGTCTATTATTTAGGGATAGCAATGGAGACCAAGTACTTGCTGTTGCAGACTGGAATCAGACTTTATCCTTCTATAATGTTTCTGGAAAACAGGTATCTACATCTGAATTTGGCTATGTTATCAATTCTTTCATTAATAATCTGAGAGTAAACTCTATTCTGATTTTAAGAAGTTGTCAGTTTATTTATTAGTAGTTACAATTTTTGACTTGACCCCGGAAAACAGCAGATGCTTTAGCTTAATAGTTGTGAACAGCAAACCATCTTCCTAAAATACATGTATTTTTGTAAAATTCAGAAGAGTGAGGTACTGACTACTCTTATAATCAAAGATTTTTAACAGAATAAGAGAAAATAATGAACTCTGCACTGTGTAATTCTGAAAGTTAATATTTTGAAGGTAGCAATAAATTCGGTGATTTATTTTACTGTGCATTATAATATTTGCTGTATTGATATTTTGCAGTTCAAAAAATTTAAGGAAAAACTTCTCTTGAAATATCTGTTTTTTGTTGCTGCAATTGTGAGAAAATTGTATTAATGGGGGGGGGGGAAATCTCTGTAAATACATTTGTTTTTCCATACTAGAGCCCCCCCCCCCCCACACACACAAAAAAGCCACATAGGTGACAGCACAAGTTTATGCAGTCACAATCAAAACTGAGCAGTGAAATTCCACATCTTTAGCAATAAAAGTAAGAATAATAAAAGTTATAATTAATCCATCAAAAATCTGACAAGTACCTGTCAGATTTTTGTGCTGGATTTTCATAGCAAATCTTCCAATCAATGCTGCTATTGTCGGAAATATTTAAATTTGGTTCATATGAAAATTTAAGAATGCAAATTTGATAAAAGTATTTTTATTGCTCAGTTATTAATTGTTCATTATTAGCTAGTAAAGGTATAATAATCTTCTGGAATGAAACTTTAATGTACTGTACTGTAAAATACAAGCAAAAGCAGGCGTTTCATTAAAAACATTTTGTCGCAAAATGATTTAGGAACTGAAAAGTTCTTAAATCCTTGTGAAGTGCTTTATAGATCAATGATACACTATGAATCAAAATGTAAACTAGAATCAATCAAACATGATAATTCTGAAACTTGGAACATTGAAAATATGATGACTGAACTACATACGAACAAATGATCTTACGTTTGAAAAGCATTGTCCATATGAAGTACAGGCAAAACAGTGAAGTGTTTAAAGTAATTTAACAAATTTGTATTTTCAATCGTTATTTTATAAGTGCTTCAGGTGTTTAGCCCCCTCCCCCTCCCTGTTCAAAATATCTTTGCCATAAAATTTAAATTTGCATACTCAAGGTTGCCACGCCACAGGGAAACCTGAAGAAACAGGGAAAATACAGGAAATTTAAAAATCAACAAAAAAACAGGGAAAATACAGGGAATTTTTAAAAATTTCTCAAAAATCTGGAAAACGCAGGGAATTTTTGAATTGGATTAGCAAAATCAATGCTCAAATATATAAACTACTGAAATAAATAAGAAAATATTTTTGTATGTTAATATTAATAAAGTTCATAAAAAAATTAAAATAATAAAAAGGTACTTCACTTAAAGTTATTTTCTTGTTTTAGTAAATTTTAAAATATCTATCATAAAAGCAAAGAATACTTATTGTTTAATCTGACATGCATCCTGAATTTTATGCTAGTTTAATTTAGAGAGCATGAGTTTCGTCATCAATATTCATTGTTCTGCTTAACTTTTGCACTTTTATCTTTTTAGCTGCAAGCAAGGGCGCCCATATAGGGGGGCAAAGGGGGCTCAAGCCCCCCCCTTTGAAATGAGAACTTCCTTGCTTTTAGTGCTTTTCCATTGCAAAAATGTATAAAAATTTCTTTTCCACCCATTAATGAATAAGTTGTTAAAAATATCAAATTTTAATGTCTCTAATCTGTACTGAAATCAGTTTCCATGGGGAACTTATTCTGCTAAACCATGGGGAAAATTTTTGAGCCCCCCCCCCCCCCTTGAAATTTTGCTCATGGGCGCCCTTGGCTGCAAGTAATGAATGGTTACGAAAAGGCTTTTTTTTTCTTGTATAAAAAGTTAAATATATTTACAATCACATACATCAATATTTTTTTCAGTTAAGAAATTTTTCCCCTTATTTTATATTTTTATTTGATTTTTTTCCCCCTGTGATTGTGATGAAACTATAAGGATATTAATGTTATTTTTTAAATATCAGTGTACGCTTGTTTGTAATGTTTTATATAGGGAAAACACAGGGAATTTTTTTCCCCAAAATCGAGTGGCAATCCTGATACTTTGCACTTGAAACAAGTTCTTTGTCTCTCTGGTTGTGTCTGTGCTTGTAATTGTTTGCCTTGTCTTTTACCTTTCTGTGATGCAACAGAAATATTCAAAAATGTTGAAAGCTAAAGTTAAAACATAACTCACGTTTTTTACATTTTATGTGCTCCACTCAGTTTGGTGTCATGTCTTTCAGGTTTCTGACAGGAAATGCATCATAAGAATATTGATTCTTCCATAATTAATTTTTTTTCTATGCCCATATATTTTACTGATCATTTTTTTCTCTGTATTATCAACTGAGTGAGATTTCACTATAAATGTTAAAGAAATGCAAGATTAATTTCAGGAAATGCCGTGTTAATTCTGTCTATGAGATATTACTAATGCAGTTTTTGATTAAGCAAAAAAGCCTTTTTATTGTTGATAATTCGAACATGCTTTTAACTGCTTAAAAACTTTTGGATGTAAGAACACTTTTCTTGTGTGTCCAATTGCATGTTCTGGAGCTACTTTTTTTTTTTTTAACTGTTTATTTATATTCTCTTATTTCTTTATTTGGAAATTCGTCATTGTTTTATACAGATGTGCCCATCTTCTCCCAGCGCAATGGTGCACCTCTCTCAAATGGTACCAAACAGCCCGTAGAGATTTTCAAAAGTGCAATTTTATCACATTTTCAGAATTTTTCAAGAATATCTGCAGCTACCTAAAATAATTTGTTTTCAATCAATACAATGATCTTAAAAAAAATAATTTTTATGTAGAATTCATGCCTTAATCTTTTAAACTAGAACTTCCTTAATGAAATTTCTGGAAAACAAGCATATTTTTATTTTCAAAAATAGTTTTTCATTAACATGCACCTAAACGGCAACCAAAGTTTGCTTTGGGTCTTATTAAAAGCACAAAGTTTTCATATTATAAAAACCGATAAAAATAAAAACTGATGCTTTACTTAAGTTCTGGTCAGAAAGCCAAATTAAAGACTATAATGTAAAAACAGACTTTAGAAAATATAGGATCACATACCTGCCCTGGTTTTACTCCACTGGTTTTTCCAGGAGATTCCTGGAGTTTGATCATTTCTCTTGATTGTATATATGATGTAAAGAGTAGTTGGTTGTACTAAGAAGAATTATAAGAAACCCCTATTCTTCCCTAAATAGCAATAAAAAATCCGTCGTAATCAAATACAGGGGTATCCCTTGTATAACACGGTTATTTCTTTCCGTGTAGTATCGAAACCGTGTTATACGAGACTTTTTTATAAATGTTTTTTTTTCACTCATTTTTTAACCTAATTAATCATGTTAATGCGTAACATATTATATTGAAACCATGTTCCATGTTACATCGAAACCGTGTTATACGAGACCTTGAAATAATGTAAATCAAAGAATGTGTACCGTGTTATATCGAAACTAAGTCATAAGGTGCAAAGTTTATAATAGCTGAAATTTCAGTTCAATAGAACATACAAATGAAAACTGGCAAGCAGAACATACAAAGACCCACTGATTTCAAACTAAGAGTTGTAATAAACGATAAAACTTAATTATTTTACATACTTCAAATTAAAACTGTTATGCGCAAGGAAAAACTTCATCCGCTTTTCTTTCTGTACTAAGAACAAAACGCATTCCATAAGAAAAAAAATCTGAACTTTTTTGTAGCAATAAAGTTCATGTGAGCAACAACAACAAAGCAAAATTTAATGTAAAATAAATAGAAGTATTCTATTTATTTTATTTCATGTTTTATTTCAACTACATTTTTTATTTATCGTTTGTCAAATTTAGCTTATGTTTAATCCAGTGTTATTTTCTTACAATGCATTGGAAACAAAATAATATTCACCTTTTTGCTTTTAGAACTCTGATTAGAAAAATCAAGTATGTATTTATAATTTAAAAGTTAGTGTCATATGGGGAAACTAAACTTTTGATCTCAAGACAGACAATTTTTCGTAAAATGTTCATAAAAACAAAATAAAAACTTATTACATTTGTTATCATACATTTTTCAACAGTGTACTAAACAAAAATTAAATTCCTTCTTTTAAATTTTGTGTTATATCAAAACTGTGTAATTATGAATTAAAGTTTGAACTGTATAATAGAAGTTCAACCGTGTTGTAGAAGTACCGTGTTATATGAGCCTGTACTGGATTTTTTAATCACCTACTGGATTTTTCCCAGTAAATGTTGGCAGGTATGCTGATCATTAAACCATGACATTGACCAAAAAATGTTAGTTTTTATACTTCCTTTAACAATAATTTCCAAATTAGAAGGGGAAAATATGAAATTTAGGATTGCATTCAATTTTTGCATTTTAATCACACATAGACCTTCTAAAGGAAAAAAAAAACCCTTCAGAGTAAGTAAACATTTGCAAAGAATTAGATGCAAAATTTTTGTGATCAAAACTTCATTATTGTGACTTTTTTGTTACTTTGGTGACTGATTTTTAAATATTTCTTACATTTTCAGAATATTCATAATTTGTGGACATCCTGTGTTTTGTTTAAAGCAACTGCAATTCATTATCAGAAGAAATTTTTGAAATTTTACTTAAGAAAGCAACCATAAACTTTTATACATGTTTTTCGGCTTAATGAAAATTCAAAGAGGTTGTCTAATAATCTAGCAAAGAGCTTGATAATGAATGTGGGGGAAGGGGCATATCCAATTTACTAAACAATTGTCAGCCCTTTTAATGCATACAATTTTTTTCAAATTGATATTAAGTTGTTAGTAATATGCAAAATTCATTAATCAGTATTTTAAGTACTGGTGAAATATTTGAGTATGCTGTATATTGTGATTTGGATTAAAATTTCAAATGTTTCCTCTAGATTGGCAGAGAAAGAGCTCTTGGTTATGATGCACTGAAGTTAAGCTACTTTTCTAATGGTGATTATATTTTGATAAGTGGTGCAAATAAGAAGTGCTCATTATATACTAAAGAAGGAGTATTTGTTGGATTTATTTCTCAGCAAGACTCATGGGTTTGGTGCTGTGCTGCAAGAGATGATTCCACCCAAGTGGTAAGATGTACACTAAATCTCAATTTCTCATGATTTCCCATTCATGACCGTTTTCTATTTTAAAAAATTATTGATAAAGTTTGGTTAAGAGGAGAGGTCATTTTTATATTGAAATGAGCTTCATCTTTAACATCTTAGATGACAAATTTTTATTTTATGATGAGCATCAAAAAATATCCTTCTGTACAAATTTTGCGGAACTTGATGAAGCTATTGTTTAGCAATTAAACTGAGAAAAAATAACCTTATATTATTACAATGTTTTTGTTTTTTTTTTTTTTTTTTGAATTTTTGTTGCTTAATATTTAAACTATCATCTCTACAGCACAGATTGTTTTTTTTTAACCAAAACTGAATTAATTGACTGATTGAATTATGAAATTAGTGTTTGAAAAGAGTTTGACCTGTAGCCATGTTATTTTTTTACCATTTTATATGTAAAGTGGT
This sequence comes from Uloborus diversus, assembly GCF_026930045.1. Taxonomy (NCBI): domain Eukaryota; kingdom Metazoa; phylum Arthropoda; class Arachnida; order Araneae; family Uloboridae; genus Uloborus; species Uloborus diversus. Next base: position 9,134,770 of record NC_072740.1, on the reverse strand, counting down.
TAATTTAGGTGGTCCCTTCAAATGCAATGTTTTAGAAGTGTTATCTAATCGCAATCACTTTTGCATTTGTTTCTGGATTGATATCCATGATGCTAATGATGACCAGTGCAACAAGGAAAAAACTAACACTGCGGAGTATTTACCATCTGGTGGAGGAATTTGAAGACTTGCTACATACCAGGTGCATTAGAGCACCTACTAGTTCGATTGTAACTGCCATCTAAACTTGGATCTAATTTTGAGGGATTCTTTGTAAGCTTACACATGATAAAATGAGAAAAAAATGACATTTCTCAATTAATTGCCACAATACTGTATTATGTCTCGATTAGGTGGTTTTGGTTTATGCTGTATTTTGATGGAATGTAACTTGCAAGTAAAACGTGGGTCAACTGTAATTATGTTGCTTTATCCATAATAAAGGACATTTCTAAGTATACTTCTTAATTGAGCATGTGTTGTTCACCCTCAAAAAATTACCAAGAAATTCACTATTCCCTTGCCTTCACTCAAACCAATCCGCTTAAAACCTTTTTTCCAAATAACCATTAATTAGCCTTCGGCTTGATGACATTTTATCTATCTTGAAAAATGTTGCTCTTTCTTTTTGAAACAATGATTTAGAATGAATTAAGACATATACCTCTTCATGCATAATCACATATATGGCATTCTAAACTCTTGCAGGTCTTGTTAAACTCTTTGAACATATCAGATTTGAATGGTGCAGAAAATTTATTCTGCTGTAGAAAGAGACTATTTATACATTGTAACAATTGAGAAAGTGGGTAGAATCAAATTTGTTTTTTGTTCTACAAATGCATGAATTTTATAAAAAAGAAGTATGGTAATTAGATAATTTAAATCAAGACCTAAAGTTTATAATAAAGAAAAATAACATTATAGTGAATCTTAATAACAGAGGCTAACTAATTTTAATAGCATTTATTGTGATCACAGTTAGTGGAAACACTTTTTGCATTCTATATAAGTATAAACATTCAAAAATAGTGGTTTTCATCAGATTTAGCATTACTTAAATTAAAATCATAGCTTAAAAGAAAGTAAATTTTTCTTACATGTTCTTGTATCTTACTTTAGAGTAATATTTTATTGTTTCTGTTTTATACCATACAGGCCATTGGCACCCAGGATGGAATTGTTGCTTATTATGATGTTGGATTTTCAACAGTTCATAGCCTTTATCGTGATCGGTATGCATTTCGTCAAAACATGACTGATGTAGTTGTTCAGCATTTAATAACTGAAGACAAAGTTGTTGTAAAATGTAGAGAGTTGGTCAAAAAAGTAGCAATTTATAAAGAACGTCTAGCAGTTAGTAGCACATTTTTTCCTTAAAAAAATATCAATCAATTTCTAGTTCATAATTTTGTTTGGCATAACACAATCCTTTCTTTACAGATACAAATGCCAGAAAGAATCAATATTTATGAAGTTTCGAATGATTCTTCTGATATGCATTACAAAATCAAAGAAAAGATCAACATGAAAGTGGAATGCACATTATTAGTTGTTTGTGCTGAGCACATAGTTTTATGTCAGGTTAGTATGTTAAATACATCGTGTTTCAAAATGATATGAATACAAAGTTTTTCATGCATAAAAAAGAGAAAACATTGTTACGAGATAAATTTTAGATTAATGAATATTAGAAATGTAACAACTATTTTTGTTTTATAGCAAAATATAATTCAGACAAGCATATTTATATAAAGAAAACTGCAGTTTTCTATTTGCACATTTTGCATAATGATATTAACACGGACCAAAAATGTGGATTAGTAGTCACTAAATGCACTAAATTCTATGATTTGTATGAAAACACGGTCACACGTTAATCAAAACCTAGCCTTTTGATGTAATATAATTTATTTTTTAATTAATTTATTAGTTGCATATTCATTTTGTCTGGATGTACATAAGTCAGTCAGACAGTTAGTTGCACTTCTTCGTAAATCTGTTCCGTTTAAGACAATTTCGATGAAATTCTGTGGCAATACTTCAGACATGTACCTTTATTGTGTGAGTAGCAACTACCCCAAGACAAGTTCAGTTTTTCTGATTATCAGTTGCAAACATGTCTCAATAGATGCAAGTAATGTCCAAATTGGAGATGTCCTTGCAGTGATTCAATTTTGTGGGCGAAAAGCTCCAACGGCACTGAAATTTATAGGAAGTAGCTTCGATGTTTTTGGTCCCAAAAAACAGGAACTTTCAAAGTGATGATGCCATTCGGATGACGAAGTGAAAGCTGAAACCCAACAATGGTTATCGGACATTGGACAGGATTTCCTTGCAGAAGGCATTGAAAAACTCATACCACTCCTCGACAAATGCTTAAATAACGAAAGTGGTTATGTTGAAAAGTAGATTTTGAATGGAACTTTAAGATAATAAATTTATTGTAAAATTTCAATCCTTTTTTTTTTGTTTTCTTGAGCAATGCAACTAACTTTCTGACTGACCCTCGTATTATGTGACATTTTTGTACTTCACCTCAGAAGAGTATTTTCTGATCTTGATATCACAAAATTATTAGGTCTTCATATCATTTTACAGCCCAATGTATTTATAAGTGAGTAAGGATGTGCGTACAAAAAAAAAATGTCTGCTTAGACAACTTTCACAAAAAGCATTTTGAAAAAAATAAACTCTCAGAAAATATTTTAGTATGAAAATTGACCATTCACAAAGTAGTTTATTTTAAAAATTCACCTTTCTCTCTAATTTTCCTTGGAACTGATGTGATATACCCCACTCTTGGCGACTTTTTCCTGTTGGCGCCAAGAAAGCGTCGCCAAAAAAACTATGTATGATGACATATGTCACACATCGTTTTTAGCGATGCTTTTTTTAGCGCCAACAGGAAAAAATCAGATATAAAAACATGATAAAAGCACTTCAGAACACAATATATATAAAAACAACATAAAACCACAACAAAAAACATCACGAATATACGCTTCAAAAATACCAGAAACTAGAAAGGTTTTGTACACAAAGAACAATTACTAGAAAGTATTTAAAATGCTTAAATTGACAAATTACTATAACAGCTCACCAATGAAATATGTACCAATAGAAATAAAAGCTATTTTCCAACATGCATTTCATCGAACAAAAACTTTTCTCATACTCTGCTAAAAAAGAGCACAGCAATTCAAATCGCGATATTTAAAGCGGAAAACATCCCCAAAATCTATAACTATTCAGCCCCATAACTATTTCAGCCAAAAAAGCGCTTAGTTACTCAAATTTCGATGTATGAAAAGTAGAAATTTCTCAACAAAACATCCTAAACATAAACAATACAAAAATACCATACATTTATTTGCTATACAGACATGCTCTCAAAATACCTATTATATTTTACATAAAATAACACCTTTATATTTTTATAAAATGCTGAAGTCAACTTATTTTCAGAAATTCAGTACCTAAAGGAGGTACGGTAATAGAATATGTCTAAATAATTTGTGGCATCGATAAGAATTAACTTTTAGAACAAAATAACCGTACTATTTTTGTAAAATTAATTTACATACAGTAAAAATAAAGTTAAAAACTACAAGAACCCCTCAAGGATTTGTAAAATACAAAGAATTTCGGAAGTGAGAGTTTTTTTTCTTGAATTCTAAAATAAAAAACTTACTTTTTATGGTATAAATCCTCACACTCAGGCCAAAACAAAACATCATATGACAATGGCACGTTACAGATACACACCACGTTGGAGTTAACTTTTAATTAACGTTCAAGTTTGAAGAAACTGGCATTTTCTAATGTTTTTACTTCAAAACACAAATACTGAATTACAACTAACACAAAATAAGCTTTCCTGTAAGGTATATTGCACGAAACAACACGTATCTCTCCAGCGGGAAACCGAGTAAACAAGTTTGAACAAGATTGCCTTCGCGTTGCCAAACACAGGTTAGTTTCACCAGGGATGCCATGCTTAAAAAATTATTGCCTCATTGGCGAGAAAAATATTTCAATTTTGTGCAAAAAATTGGATGTTGCCAAATGGGGGGGTATATCACATCTGTACCTTTTCCTTTTTAAAATGGACCCTTTACCAAATCTTTTCGCTGAAATTTGGACTTCAAAGTTTGCAAGTCATTTTGCAACCCTTCCTCAGTGGATTTTAAAAAGCAGTATCAATGTTTGTTTTTTTTTTACATTTTTTATGTCAGAAAGCATTTAATCAATTTTCAAATCTGATAGCAATTAGCCATCTGTAAAATTAATGCTAATAAAGGCTTAGTAACATTTTCATCAAAGCTAACCTGTAAAAGGCAAATTTTGCTCAACTGTGATTGTTAACTCACTAATACAGTTCATTAATTTTTCTCAGAAATTTTCTCTTCTTCCCTCCTGAAATGACAATTTTTTCACTTGAACCTGTCCCTCACATTCAGACTGTTTATTACTCTCACTTAAAAGTGTTTCTCTTGCAAGGTTTGACTCTTAAAGCAGGCCTGTGACATATGATCAATGTAAAATCTTAGAATCAGTTCAAATTCTATAGATTTAAGATTTTTGCATATTGCATCTAGTTAATTCTTTTCCTCATTCAGAAGCAAGTACAATTTTCATAAACATTTCATTTTTTAGTCCAAAAGCATTATCTGAAACTGGATTTGCTATTTTTCTTCTCCATTCAGCAATGATTGCATTTAAATTGCTGATATATATGTAACCTTATCAGATTCAGATAATATATACAGGGTGATTATAATTAAAGTTCCACTTCAAAACGCTGTAAAAATAAAACCACTGGTCAGAATGACCTCAAATTTCAACGGAATATTATCAGAGAAGGGGGAAAACGTATGACAGAAGAAAAATAAATAGTTCGAATTTTTAGCAATAGATGGAGTTGCAAGTGTCAGAATATGTAAATCAAAACACCTGTCATGCGCCCGACTCATTGAAGTTGTTATAAAAATGACAAATACACATTTTTTTCCTCATTTCGCATCTGAGAAGTTCACTATGACAGTCTCAATGAAACACCTGGCCGTCCCGATCACCTGATCTTAACCTGTGTGACTTCTGGATATGGGGCTATCTGAAAGCTGTTGTGTTCAGTGCTCCGATTGCAAACTTTGCTGAGCTGGAGGCATGCATTGCGCAACACATTCTAAACATGAACCCGGAAACACTTCAATCAGTCATGGAACATGCTGTTTCTTGATTTCAACTTGTTACAGAAAACGTTGTACATTATATTGAACATCTTTTGTGCCAGTCTCCCGAAAATTATTAAAGACCGATTTGATTTTTACTGATGCTTTTTATGCGGTTTTTGGCCTCAGGACAATTAAAAACCACTTTTTCCCATCCAATGTGATATGACTTTTCCATGTTGGATGGGTTTACTTAACTAACAGTATCACACCAATACCCTTGTGCACGCTGGTGTTTTAACGTATAGTTTACACCTTAGGTAATATTTTTTGATTTATTTGTCATTTGTAGTAGACCACTATTAAATATGATGCTTACAGCGCCATCTATTGCTAAAGTTCCAACTATTTATTTTTCTTCTGCCATCAAGTTCCCCCCTTCTTCGATAATATTCCATTGAAATTTGACATCATTCTGACCAGTGGTTCTATTTTTATAGCGTTTTGAAAATTGAACTTTAATTATAATCACCCTGTATATATACATTTTTAATTATCTTTAGACAAACTGAAAATCAACTATTAACTTTAACATACAAACAATATTTTGACATAAGAAGATATTTGTATATAAGGAATGTGTTTCATGTATTTTTCAAAAGCAGCTACATTGTTTATCTTTTAAATATATCTAATTAAATAATGGGATCTTAGTTTAGAAAAGGGCCCCCCTCTCTCTCTGATCTTTTAAAAACTTTCGGGTAGTTTTTTACGTACTCAATGTGACTAATGCAAGTCTGATTGCCTGAGTTCAAAAATATTTACTCTAGTATTTACAGTTAATATTTATATGTTATTTGAGAAATGGTAGGCTAATTAGCCCTCATTTGAAATATATTGTTCAGTTTTGGTTTTTTTTATCTTGACTAACATAATAAAATTGGAAAGTAATTCAAAAGAGGAGTACTTTGTTACTGAATACATTTTTCAAATTTATAATTATAATACTTAATATGTGTAGTTTTGAGCTAATAAGATTCATAAGGGACTTGATGCAGTTATAAAATATACTAAACTGGATTATGTTGATCTGCTGAAATAGCAAACCAGAGGTCATTGTTTTGATCTTTTCAAATCTTAAGCTAATCTTGAAATGAAGAAAAGCTACTGCTTTAATAAAACTTTCGACTTTTGGAATACTTTACTTGAAGCAACTGTTGCATGCAACAGTGAATAGTTTTAAGCAGGCTCTCGATCTTCATTGGGGGTTCATAAGTTGATTAAAACCAGTCTTGCTGGTCATTACTTTTGTATTTATTTGATATTAGTGCATCAAACTATTTTGTAATATGCATGCAAATCACATTGGACCGAATTTTCTTAGTACTAGGATACTTAAGGTTTATAAGATAAATATTGTTCCAAAAACTTGACTGCTGCCATTCAGAATACGTTCCTATGTTTTTTCAAAATCATTCATTTTCCAGGAAAAAATACTACAATGCCTTAACTTCAATGGTATTTTAGAAAAGGAGTGGATTATGGATGCTCTGATACGCTACATCAAAGTGATTGGAGGTCCGGTCGGTAAAGAAAGTCTACTTGTTGGTTTAAGAAATGGTCAGGTAAATCTCTTTTGCAAGTTCTTTAAAATAATAAAATCTACAAGTGTTGAAACTCTTAGTTTTATTACATGGTCCAGCATATTAACCTCCATTATTTGGAGAGAGCGAGTTGTGGTGGGGATACAGTAATGGAAGTGGTATCTAAAGATAGCAGTATCATACTTGCCAACTCTACTGTTTTAAAGGAGCCTCCTGTTTTGGTATGTCTATCTCCCGATTTCCCGTTTTTTACCATTTTCTCCTGTTTTTACAGTTTTTCCAATTAATCATCAAAAAGTTTCAGTTTCTTCTCAATAGATGGCACTCGTTTCTAGTCATCTATCAAAGTAGAACACCAAATAGTGCAGAAGAATAAGCGCTGAAACCAGTTTTTTCCCCAGGAATAGGAATTCTAAGACAATAAGGCTAGAGAAGTCCAAAGTAGGTTTCTGCTCTAACTTACAACAAAGCTCTGTTATGGGTGATCTTGGGGCATTTTTTCCTAAGCATAATATGTAGGAATGTCAGAAAAGAGTACCAGCTAAGTACTTCATTTTCCCTGTATTTATTTGTATGCTGTGAAAATTCAACTTTTTTTTTTTTTGGAAAATGAGATTTCCGATTTTTATTCTTTTTTCGAAATTTGTTTTTTAGTTTGCGCCGAATTTAGTGTGCACTGAAGGAATTGGCTTGTTGAAGAGCTTTTAGTTTTTTCAATTAATAACTCATTCTGTAAAAAAAATATTTTTGGAAGCTTTCCTCATTGCATGTTCAACAAAGCATGTGCTTTGCCGAAAAATTTTAATTCAATATTTTTGTTAGTACTTTTCCCAGATTTTTGTAATTAAATTTCTGATGTTACTTTTTAGGAGGGATTGGGGAATGTACCAAATTTTAAGCAAATACACTCCTTATTATTCATAGTATTTTTTATATTTCTTGTATTTGTAGTAATTAGGTTAAATGTTAGAAAAAATCCTATTTCCTTTTTAATTTAATATACATGGCATTTAAAAGCATAATATAGTTATAAGATAATAATATTGATGTGAAATATGTTTAAGAATCATCTATGTACATCAAGTGGAATCTCCTGTTTTTTTCTCTGAAGATTGACAAGTATGCAGTATCTGTGCAATTTGCAATAATAGCTATGGCATGGTGCAGCAAACATTGCGATATGTTGTGGAAGAACATATTCTAAATGGTGGTTTTTTGATTGCTACTCAACAGTAATTTCATGTTCAGTTCCTATTTGACAAGCATAATCCTGTCCCAGATCAAAGAAAATTATGTTTGAGTATCAAACTTTAGAATCACGAGTACTGCACTGAAACAAACTGTCAGGCCATTCTCAGACTGTTACAATACTAGAAAATGTGGTACTCGTAAGAACGTCCATTCTAAAATCTCCATGTCATTAGCACTTAAACAGGCAGCTGGCCAGCAATTCTCTGATAGGAATGCAGAAAAATCCTGGACTGTGATCTTCACCACATGAATGGTTTTCTTGACAAACAGGGTCATGTTGGCCTAATAGGAATCAAAGGCGAAATTCTTGCTGAATAGTTTTAAAAAAAGCTATTGTGAATATACTCCTCTACAGCACATGACAATGTTCACTGCACCATGCTATTACTACTACTGTAAATGGTCTGTATACTACTATCTGTTGATACCACTTCCACCACTCTATCCCCTCCACAACTCACACAGCTCCCTTTCCAAATAAAGGAATGCCAGACCCTGTATTTGCATTTAGATACAAATAATAAAACTTACCATTACATTTTGCATAAAAATTCAAAACACGGGACTACATCCTGGATGATAACTTTTATAATAGATTCAGTTATCAGTAATTTTATAGCTTATAGGGTGATTTTCAAATGCATTGACACATTAGGTTTGACACAGTTTGAAAATTCTTGTTGTTATAAACATTAAAACTTTCCCAGGTATAAATTCCTTACAGTTTACAGCTTTCTAACCAGGTAATTATTTGTAAGCTAATTTCCTTTGATTTTCGAAATTCCAAAAACATCTTGGCAAGTAACTTTTTCTCAAGAGTGTTACCTCTATGAACCATTCTGTAATTTATTTTCTCAAAACAAATAATCTAACAAATCTTGATTAAACTATCTTAAGTACTCAGTTTTAAGTCAAAATGGTATGAATATTTATTTAAGAAATTTTAAGTATTTGTAAAAATGTCTTTCTCATGAGTGTTACTTTGTTTTCTAAATAAGGGATTAAGTTTATGATAAAAACATATTAAATTAAACATTAAATGCTTTCATTAAAAATACCATGCATAGCTAAAATTTTCAATATTGAAATCAATTTTTAAAGATTCAAGAAAAAGTTTATTAGTACAAATAATAAATTTTAGCTATAGTAACACTCATAAGAGACGGTAACACTCATGACAGATGGACTCATTAAATTATTTATTGTAGAGTTTTGGCAGTAATTCTTCTAAAATATGTAGTTATTTGAATACCATATCTTCAGAATTAGAGTCTTTCCTAAACAACACACACAAATTCCATTTTTGCAAACATTAGCTTTGTGTCAGTGTTCACTCTTCAATTTTTAATAAATGTGAATTTATTATATATAAATGTGTTAAAAAATACATCTCTTTGATAAAAGTATGGGTTAAAGGTAATACAATATCTATAACTATGGATCTACTCATTATTTGAGTCTCTTTTATCATGTTTGTTTCTCCCTTCTCATGAATGTTACTTTTTAAAAGTAACACTCATCAGCGGTAACACTTATGAGATTTATAGAAGAATTCTTCACTGGAATAAATTCTATCTGTGTTTTTGAATATTCAATTAGGTCTCTTGTTTCCTTAATAAAAAAATACATTACTGCCTAATTGTATATTTCTATACTTAAAAAAATATTACAAAATAAATGGGTAACACTCAAGACATATGATTAAAATACTCTTAACATTGAATTGTACATTTCAATATACAACATGTAAGGATTAAAGTTATCCATATTTGGACTTACTCATTCTAAGAAGAAACAAATGATGGCTTCCTTAACACTATTGCTAACTATGATAAAGATATATTTTGCATACAAAAAATATTAAATTCCCTGGGGTAACACTCATGAGTTGCACTCGAACTCAAACTGCATTGAAATTTTAAAATGTTAGTTGAGCAGTTCTGTAAAACCTATTTCAGCTGTGTATAACTAACAAATATTACTTCCTTCTTCAATCCACAAAAAGTAAAAAAGCTGCTTGAAAGCGTACATAAAAGATTTAGGAAATGGGAATTTTCTAGTCAGGACAATCAAATTTCAGTTACTAGCAAACTAAAGTAATAGAAAAGGCTTATTAATCTATGATCATGAAAAACAGCACTGAGTGCAATGAATTAAGTGTAAAACAATGCCTTATTACATGCTTTTGCAGTACCAAAAAATAATTTTATCAACATACAAATGAACTGATAAAGTCAGGACACCAAACTGTCGATCGTTTTGAAAATCACCCTATATTATTTAATTATGTAATGTTTAATCTCTGTAGTAGCTTTTTTTTTTCGATTTATCCCCTTCACACAAAAATTTTCATGTAACCCTAGGATGTATTTTATGTTGTAAGTTTGACTTTGTGACTTTTTCTCATTTTTATTGCCATAAATGTAAAAATTCTTAATTGGTAATTGAACAAATCTGCATAGAACTAAATTCTTATATGATGAAAATTGTTTTTTTTTTTTTTTTTTTTTTTTTTTTGTCTATCTTGGGGAAAAAAAAAAAAAGTTGATATCATGCAAATATAATAAGGATTGTTTCCTGAATGTTTAACTACTTATTTAATGTTAAGTGGTTATGAAAAGATGAATCTGAAAGCAAATTTTGCATAATTTTGTCAATTTTTTGCTCTTTTCCTTATATTATTAAAAGATTTGTTGATAATGCATTTGAGTCTTTTTTTTTCTTCTTCTTAACAGAGCAATTTGGGCAATTTATGTTTTGAAAATACTTGTTTTCCCTTTCAAATTGCTACTGTATTCACATCTAGATGCAAGTTATAAAATTTACCATTATATTTTGAATAAAAATTAAAAATACTGACTGCATCCTGAATGATAACTTTTAAATTAGGTTTAATAATGTCATATTTAATCTTGGTAATGGCCTTTTTTTTTCAATCTATCCCTTCTAAACAAAAGTTTCCATGGAACAGTAGGATGTATTTCTTGCTGTAGGTTTGACTTAGTAACTTTCCCCATTTTTATTATCATAAGATATAAAATTTCTTAGTAGGTAATTGAATGAATCTGCATAGAACTAAATTCTTATATGATGGAAATTTAAAAAAATAATAAAATAAACAACAATAATCTTGAAAAAAAAGTGAATATCATTTAAATATAATAAGGATTATTTCCTGAATGTTTAGCTACTTATTTAATGTTAAGTAGTTACAAATGATGAATCTGAAAGCAAATTTTGCATAATTTTGTTAATAATTAGCTTTACTCCGCATGTTATTAAGATATTTGTTGATAATACATTGTTAAACCTCTAATTTATTATTGCATTAAAACAAAACAAAGTTTAAAAATATTTTAACATGGTAAATTGCATTTTTTTTTTTTTTTTGTGGCAATGCTTCTTTAACACTTCATAAAACAGTGTTCGCGCTCAACTATCCGTAACCTGAGTCCCAGGGACCCATTAATGAAATAGATTTGGGTCCTTTGGTGGAAAAAATGAGTCCCTTAAATTTTAAACAGAAAATCTTAGTGTGTAAATGAATAATATAAAAATATTTATACTTGGGGGGGGGGAGGCATGAAATAAAATAAATTGGTTATTTTTGCCCTAAGTTTTTGTGATTTTATCATTGTAAAATTATTTTCAAATAATACACTTGCAAGACTTAGTTATGTGAGAAACTATTTGGTCAGTTACAATGAGATTAACTCAAAATTTACTTTAAAAATGTGTTTTACCATAAAATATAAAACAAGTGCCTCTGATTGATCAAGCAAAAAGCACTCCCTTAACCTTTGTTTTCCTGGAAATTTTTCTTAGCGAAAAAAGCAAACAGACCCCCCCCCCCCCTCCTTCCCAATTATCATTGGGAATTAGATAATAATAATAATAAATCGCAAGCGAATGAACCCAATGCAAAAATGGCGATCGCAAAAACGAAACATTTTCTCATATGAGTGTGAAAATTGCTCATTTGCAATCTTAAATCAGTATATTTGACTTTATTTTGACTCGTTCAAAATATCTGTTTTGGTTTTTGTTCTATTTTTAAAATTGCGCCATTTTGAAAATGGCGCGATCGATTAATACTCGACTTTTGCAAGTCCAAATAAAAATAACCCATCAGAAAGAGATGAATTATTAGAAAAAGAACAAGGTTAAAGTGCTTTTGTATAAAATTCAAGTATTCATAAGCAATTTAACAAGAAAAATGTAAAGTTCCGAACTCTTTGTGTTTAGCGCGATCTGGAAAATGCTCGCCATTTTTTTTCTCCCCTCTTTTTATTGGGGATGCGAAGTGATGATTTTCAAAAGTAATTCTGGTTACATGAATGCCAAATTGCAATATTTTTACTGTACAATTGTCTTGTATTAATCCTGAAGATTGCATTGAAAACCTCTCTTATTTTTAGTCTTCATTTCTGTTTTTAGGAATTTCCTCAAGATAAAAGTTGAGGGAAAGCTTATTCTTAGAATACAGTACAATGGGCTACTTGTGAACTTGCTCCCTGAGCTCTGCCCAGGAGGTCACTGTAAGCTCCAGTCTTATCACTAAAATTCCATTGACTGGTCCACAATTGGGGTGTGTTTGAATAGCTGATAAACAGATAGGGTCATTTTAGTCCTTTTCTGTTGATTCTCCTGGTCATTTTGAAGCTTAAAAGCATTTACTAAATAGATCTTTAGCATTTTCTCCCTTTTTTTCTGGTTCTTATCTTTTGGGCTTTCTGGGTCCCTGGGACCCGATTTTTCGCGGAAGTTGCGTCCCTTTCCCGCGAATTTGCGTAAAAAACCCGCTATAGCGCGTAAACGCGAACCCTGTAAAACTACAAAAGTATGGCATCATTTTAAAGTGTTTTTTCGCTCCCATCAGTGAAGAATAAGGCAATTCACATTTTGGCTGTTTTTCCCAAAATTGCCTTTTTAAAGAAACAGATTTTTGAATTCGGAAGTCGAGCAGAAAAGCTTCTCACAAGTCAGCTATTTCTGTGCAATTGTTTTGGTGTTTGTTATCATTAATTTAAAGCCATCTTAAAAATGATTTCAAAGCATGTTTGTACACTTTGATAAATGTAAAGAATGTAAACATGTATTTTTTGATAAATGTAAAAAATGTAAACATGTATTTTTTGACTTGCTTGAAAAAAAGTATATTTCATTGCAATTCAAAGAAATAATTAAAATGAAGAAATTTGCAATGTTTTTTGGCGATGAAAAAATTAGGGAGAGCAGTCATTCCTTGTCCAAACATGTGACAGGAGAATAACAAAAAATATGGCTGATTTGTCTATCATCATAGCTATGAGATACAAAAAACAATTAATGTCTTTTAAAGTATGGTTTAAAAAAAACTTTATACTAGTGAGACTTAATCTTTCATTGACCCTTTATTACAGAATTAAGTGAATTGGCAGAAGCAAGATATTGACATAAAATTAAAATGCTATTCAAGATTTGGACTCTTTGTTGAGGCCACTATTGAAATAATAACTTATTATGCAATATAATTGTTACTAGATGTGGGGATCATTAATTCCATTCCATAACAGGAATGACAAAAAAAAAAAAAAAATTACATTGAAAAATACAAACCTAATAAAACCGTAAAGCCAACATTTCTTGTGAATTTATTTTGATCCCTGAGTTTTTTTTTACTAATCTTGCTTAATCAGGATAAATAGAGAACAACATTTACCACATTAAAAAATATATTTAAATGGCTAATATTAGTAGAGAGTTTGTTTAGCCTATTATACAAACATCAAAACAAGTGATTAAAGCATTCTAGCATCAGTTTTATTTTTATAAATGTCAATTTGTCATTTTAAATTAAGGATGAGAATTTTTCTGTTTAGAGAAAATGACCTATTTCCTGTTCTTCTATTTAAAAAAATTTAGTACCTAGTCTTGTTCATTGTAAGTTTTACTCTGCAGGTTATTAAGATATTTGTTGACAATGCATTACCTGTTCCTCTATTAAAAATTGGTGCCTCAGTTCGATGTTTGGACCTTTCTGCAAAAAGGAAAAAATTAGCAGTTGTTGATGAGAATAATACATGCAGTGTATATGATCTAACCAATAATTCCTTACTGTATCAAGTAAGTTAAACAAAACTATTTGAATTGACATTAATTGTGTAGAAACCAGTTTCCTAGTTCTAAGTTAAATTTTACAACCCTAGAGAGATAAACATCTTTCCTTTCTAAGTAATATGTAGCTAGTTACAAACTTTCACTCTAAAACTCAATGAAAACTAAATGGGCAGCATTGATATTTCAAATATACTGGTCACTTTGGCGATCTTAGGGACTGCGATTTCTTTTATACCTTTTAACATACCTGCAGTGCTATCTGTTGAGGAACATTTTAACTAATTTTGAAAGTTTATCTCTCTGAAAATTTACTGCTGTCCCAAGAATAATGCAACCAACGGTATATTTCTATCGCTGCCTGTTTAATTTTCAAATGTATCAGTCATTTTTGGAACACCTTGTATGTACATGTATATGAATTGATCATTCATTGGTTGATATACCTACTTTCTTCTTTTTGACTAACATAATAAAATTGGAAAGTACAACCCAAATCCAAAATAATAGAATATCAGAAGTGTTTGAACAAAACTTATCCCTGAGTCGGGAAAAATGAATGCATTCAAATAAAAAAGAGTAAAACTCATTATTTAGGAATGGGTAAATCAATTTAAACAGCTTTTAAGATATTATTTTAACAACTTATGGATCATTAACACATTGGAAAAATAGATTGACTTTTTATATGGGTCAACAAATTAGAATAATCTTTTCATTCAGTGAATGTAGCGAAAGTATTTGCGTATCTGTTAACCGATAGTTTGTCACAAGTATGATGCTTGGCGGCCAGATAGATAAGGTTACTCTTTTAAAAGCCTTTTATTGCTCAAAATGGGTCGTCAAGGTGATAAATTGGGAAAAAAAACTGATACATATTGTACCATTTCTTAAAGTTAGAAACAAACTATCCAACTCAATTCAAAATGAACGTTTTGCAATCTGTGATATGTAAGATTTTAAAGGAATATACATTCCTGTTTGTGAAAATTGCAACACCATGAAGGAAGCATCATAGTTGAATGAAATTTAATACACAGTTGAGTGGAAATGGTACAAATAAATGATTATATTTTCAAACCAAACAAACAATAAAAAGAGATAGAAATTAGTATTTTGTGTGGCCACCACGTGCCGCAGTAAGAGCTGCTACACGACTCGGCATGGAGTGAAATAAAGTTTGAATATCTGCCTGCGGTAGAGTATTCCATATTGTTTGTATACGCAACCAAAGTTCGTCTGTAGATGCAACAGAATGAGGATCACGAGCGAGAAGCCACCCAACAAAATCCAGCTCATGTTCAATCGGTGACATATCCGGGGAATATGCAGGCCAAGGAAGAAGCTGTACCTGCTGAAAATCAAGGTAGGATTTGACAGTCCTGGCGACATGTGGACGGGCATTATTCTGCTGGAATACAGACCCTGTCAATCCTTGCAGGAAAGGAATAGCTTGGGGCTGTAAAACTTTGTTTATGTATTGGGTACTGTTCAAATTGCCCACAATTCGTAGCAATTGTGATCGTCGATGATATGCTATGGCACCCCAAACCATAACTCCGGGTGTTCGTCCACTGTAGTCGCAGACAGCGATGGTTTTGCGTGAGAGGAATCCTGTATAAAGGAATCCTTGCGCGCAGCCTTCGCTGCAGCAGATGTCTCCGAATCGATGAAGCACACAATGAACAGGGGTGATTGTGTTCCGGTATTTTACCGAATTTCCGGTATTTTCGGGTGTATTTCCAGTATTTTTATGTCCGAAAATACCGGAATTATGTTTTTTTTTTTTTGTTATGCTTTTATCTCCCAACCTCCGCAATTTTTTTAAATTACATAATACTCATCAAATATACCTGCAAGAGCCTTAAGATGGACACCTATCCCTTAAGATGTACAATTGTCAAGATAATTTGTATAACACCAGCTCAAAAGTAACTTTGTAACCCAATAAAAATTTAATCAAATGTACACACAATATTTTAACTCAGAACTATTTAATACTAAGGCAAAGGTGCACTTAAGTAATAGGGGCCAAAGATATCCCCCCCCCCCCTCCATTCTCGCTCTGAAACTTTCAGGTATTTTTTGATGAACTCACAATCACCCCTGAATGAAACACCTGTAGCTGTTGACCACTGTGCTACCAATTGTCTAGAACAGTGCTTCTCAACCTTTTTTACTTTGCGGCACACTTAAAAAATTTCTAGATCAACAGGACACACTGAACTTAATTTCGCAATGGTAATATAGAAATGTTTTTATCATTCACAGGTAAAAAGACGGGGGGGGGGGGGGGGGGACTTTTTTCATATGAATAAAACAATTATCACTAAGGTAGTGTATTTAAATTTATTTAGAAAGTAGAAATATTTTGAATATATTGAGGTTGATAATGAACAACAAAACTACCTGTATCAGACTTAACAGAAAATTATGCTTCATATGTTTCAAAGCATTTTTGTCAAACATGTCATTAAAGTGCACAGTGCAGTTAAACAATTTATGAAATAGTGTTTCAAGAAGGAAGCAAGCAAGAAATGAAAACCAAGCACCTAACTTTCGTTTGACACTAATGAGACACTTGAGTACCTTGAGAAGCAAAGACGTTTGATGTTCGGCTCTATGCTGGAAAAAAACTACACGAAGTTCTAATCCAGGCTCTTTAGAGATGATCTCTTGCTGATTTTTTTATAAGTGTGAGGGCTAAGAAGCTGAGTTCGAAAAGATATGTAGTTGAAAATGGTAGCAGCACGGTCGCTCTTGAGGTCCATAAATTCTTCTCTCGCTTTCAAAGAAATTACTTTAACTGATGCATCCGCAGATGAAGAGAATGGTTCGCGAATCCAGTCATACTGTTCTATGTCAGTATTCTTGAAATAGTGCTTAAACTTGTCCTGAAGTATGACTAAATGCTCTGCCGCCACATTCAACAGCTTTTCTTCCATGCCATTTCCTTCACAAACCATGTTGACGGTCCGTTTGAACATGTCCAATGAGCCACGATCTACTTCTTCTCTCTGCAGCTGAATTTTTGATTTGAACCCATTTAGCTTGTCCATTCATGGAACCCAAATTCTCTCCTTGTCCTTGCATTTTCCAATTCAATTTGTTAAGGTGTTCAGAAATGTCAGCCATGTACGCTAGTTTTCCCAGTCAATATTTGTCTTGCAACAAACTTGCGTACTGCATTTCGTTTTTTAAAATCTAAAACTGTCGTACGTCGTCCCTCAATTCGAAAAGCCAGCAAATCTTTATATGAAGAAGTAGGGAGTGGTGATCTGCACCCAGTTCTTCACGAAGTATACGGAGAAAAGGCGAGAATTAAGCGGCCTCGATTTTATAAAATTCGCGATTTTCATGACTTCAGCTCATCTGGTAAGATCTTTGCCGTGAGAGCTTCACGAGGGTGGAAACAGTATATGGTTTTAGTTTCCAGTTTGCTAAGTCTCAAAACCGAGCTTTGAGAAACTACGATAAAATGAAATTAGTATCGGAACCGGAAAAGAGGAAAACAAAAGTTAAAGCTGTGGTTAAAATTCTGGGCGGGAGGGCACGATCCCTGCCTGGGGGAGGGGGCGATAACCCCGTTTGCAAAAGATTTAGAAAAAATTCTGTATAATTAGTTGATTTCGTGGAAATTAGAATTCGTTTTCAAAAACTGAAATAGAATCAGAGGAAGTAAAAAGAGGTGAGGCAGCAAATCCCGCCTCTCCCCTTTTTGGGTATATCTTATTGCACAAGATCGACAGGGTCAATTGAAAAGTTACAGAACGATACAAACGCTATTCTGTTGTAACTTTAAAATAAAATACATCAAGGCTCTTTCTTTTTATATAACTACGAAAATACTACGGCACACCGGGTTCCTTGTCGCGGCACACCGGTTGCGAAGCCCTGGTCTAGAAGAAGCTGTGCAGTCAGTCAGCGCCATACGCACCAGGTGTCTGTTATTGCGAGCTGACATCCCATTTCAGGGTCCACTCCCGTATTTCTGAGCTGTCCAACCCTCGTCCGTCCACTGCTTCCAAACACGCATGATTGTGCTGCTGTTATGCTGCACGCAAGCGACTACTGCACGATAAGACAATCCAGCTTCACAAAGGCCGATGATTCTGCCTCATTCAAACTCCAAAATTTGCTCAAATTTTGCTTTATTTCATCAAAGAGGCATAGTAAAGATTCAGTTAATGTTGTTGGCATAAAATATTATTATTTTTATTCTTGGCCCACTGCCGATAATTTAAAGAAAATATTTATGGTTGAATATTGTTACCTACTTTTGGCCCAGTCTGGTAAAAGAGTAATTCAACTGTTTCAGTGTAAACACTTCAACCGACGTTTTCCCCACGCAATAATTAATGGCGGTTAATAGCAGATTGCGTGATTCAATGTATTGATACAAAAAAGTTGAGTTGTCACATGAAGATTTTAATTTAATTCCACTTGTTTAAGATCGCATGTACCATGGAGGAAATACTAAAATTCGCGGCCATGTAATAAACAAATGAGTTGTAGTTGAAGTTAATATCTGGACATCATCAAGGCACTTAATCCCATTGGCTGATGGTATATATATATATATATATATATATATATATATATATATATATATATATATATATATATATATATATAGAGGTGAGTGGCAACATCGCTCGCTCTTCTCTTCTCACATCATTGCTATGACTTCATGCAAAATCGAATTGTATTGATATTGGCCCTCTGTTTCTTTTTTTTTTTTTTAATACAGTGCTCCAAACATACTAGATGCTACACTTTTTCGAAATTCCTGTATATTTTTCTACCAAACACCTATATTTTTCCTTTTAAACTCCTATATATTTTTTTCACTCGCTGTGAGCCCTGTAAACAAGGTAGAGAAATTGTAACACCTGTCAGAGACGAACCCAAATCAAAATAAATCATCCAAAACAATTGTTGAAAAATGCTTCTTACGTCCATAAGTGTTGAAAAAATTTATAGTTACCTTGTCAACGCTAACTACACTTGGACGGTTGCATAAACTGCAGTTTTAACTGCGGATCTATGAAGTAAGACCAAAGATAAACATGAAGCAGAAACGTGAATGACTCTCCTGGAGCAAAGAGACGCTCATACAAGGGCAACAAGGTTGGAATAGTATTATACTCAGTGATGAATCTTTTTTTAAGTATCAGTGAACAACAAAAAGTGTTGGGGTTTTATGTTTAAAAAAAAAGTGTTTGAGAAATCTTATGTAAGACGTTCTCTCCAATATGAAGCTTCCTCTTTGGTTTGTGGGTGCATGAGAGCTGCTGGAATTGGGAAATTATATATATGTTAAAATAAAATAATGCATGACTTTCGCTGCTTATCAATAACATTGCATGATACTTCCTCTGAGGCACAGCAGTTACACATTTAGTGGCACAATTTATCTTTCAGCAAGATTCTACTCTGTGTCATGTCTCTAAAATTGACTCATAGATTTAAACAGAAAGAGGAATATTGGTATTAAACTCGTCAAGCAACTCTACTAATCTTAATATGATCAAGAATTTGTGGTACCTTCAAATCTAAAGAAAGTGGTTCAAGACCTGGTACTCACCAACAAAATTGAGCTCATTGCCTCATGGAAGAAGGTATGGAAACAGTGTCAGAAACGATTAATGTAAACAGGTGGTAGAATCCATGTGTGAAAGGACGTTTGCATTGAATCCAGCAAAAAAACGATGGTATTGGTATTGTTTATTTTGAAAGTGTTCCCCCCCCCCCCCTTTAGTTTGAATATTCTAATTTTTTGACTCAATGCAAACCTTCATCACCATAAACTTTTGGATTATTCTGTCTTAAGATTATTTTTAATTGAGTATATTTGAAATAAAATGCACATTTTAAGGTCTAAAAAAGGTGGCACGTTCATTTAAATGCCTAATTGCACTTATATTTGGTTAGAATAAACTTTTTTCCAAAAAGGGAGAAGTATTCTATTATTTTGAATTTGGGTTGTAATTCAAAAGAGGAGTACTGTGTTACTAAATACATTTTTCAAATTTATAGTAATTACACTTAATATGTATAGTTTTGAGCTAATTAGATTCACAGGGGACATGATACAGTTATAAAATATATTAAACTAGAGTCTGTTGAACTGCAGAAGTAGCAAACCATAGGTCATTGTTTTAATCTTTTCAAATCTGAAGCTAATCTTGAAATTAAGAAAATCTAGTGCTTCGATAAAACTGTCGACTTTTGGAATACTGCACCTGAAGCAACTGTTGCGTGCAACAGTGAATAGTTTCAAGAAGGCTCTCGATTTTCATTGGGGATTCATAAATTGATTAAAACCAGTCTTGCTGGGCCCAGAGCCTGTTGCTGGTTGTCACTTTTGTATTTATTTGATATTAGTGTATCAAAATATTTTTAATATGCATGCAAATCACATTGGACCAAATTTTGTTAGTACTGTAATACTTATGGCTTTTAAGATTAATATTGTTCCACAAACTTGACTGCTGCCCTTCAGAATGGATTTCAAAGATGTTTTCTTCCTCATTCATATCTTTAGCATTGATGTAAACAAGCTTTTTCACTTCTTTTATTATTGAAGATATTAGAAGTGTATTTGTGCTTGCCTTTTTATTTATTTATTTCCTTTTTAAAATTCTCATTATTTAATGTTTATTTGCACGTGTTAAATAGAAGCAAGTCTCTTAACCGATTTGTATTTTCTCTATAAGTCTCTTTTATAGTTACTACGTTCTTAAAAGTTCATTTTTGCTTAAAAATTTCAGTTTCATTTTGAATTTTCCTTGAAACCTCTTATATCCATTTGTATTTTTTTTTTTTTTTTTTTTTTTTTCAGAAAACAAATAGAACTGTTGTAATTCTACTGTAATCATTTGGGAATTTTTAACCAAATGAGGGCACAACAGTTAAGAGTTCGATACTATTGGTTAGATGTAATAAATTCCTTCAGCATAGTTACTTGTTCTAAGCGAATGTAAGTTAAATAAAATATAATTTTCCACCAGATAAATCAACTAAAATTGTCTGATTATTAGATAGTCAGCAAAGAGGCTTATTGTGGATTACTGCTGATTGATCAGTGCATCCCCTATGTTCAACTTTTAAAAGTGAGAATTAAGGTTCTTTTTTGGTCCCTTTTTTCCTAGGGACTAACTTAAAATCTTTTGGGAATCCTGACAGAATAATAAACTAATAAATGAAATAACATTTGCTATATTTGTTTTAAAAATGGGAAGTTGTATAGTTAAGTACCCAGGTTGACTATTCCAGTTTGATCATTAATATTTTTTCTCACAAAACTATTTAGTAGCAACTTCTGATTTTTAAGCATCCTGAATAGTGTAGGAAAAAGGGATCCCTGATTCTGGACGCTTCCCTCATGTCCCGAATTATATTCTTGCAATATTGTGCTTGGTTTTTTAAAGCACTAGTTTGTTCATGGCATAATACATACTCTCAAATCAAAGTTTTTTGTTACCCAATACCGTGAACTCACAATAATTCAAATATTTCTTTGTCTCAAAGTTTTCATTTGGCTCCAAACTATTAAGAAGGCTGTCATTGTAATACAGTGAAACCCGGTTACTACGAAATCCCCATTAGACGAACAACTTTTGCGGTCCCTTGAAGCTCGTTGTAACAGGATTTCACTTTTTTACAATGACAATGATAAAACATTTTTAGTAGAAGAGACACATAAAAATAAATACTGTCAAAAATCAAAAAATACAGTAAATACTTTTTGTAGGGGAGTTATTTTTAAAAAATCGAGTTAGGGGGGACAAAACTGTATTGAAGGCTGGTAGTTGAAATAATAACTTCCATAACAATGATAATTATTAATGAAGCATGAATAAATTTTGATTGTATTAGGAAAACTGGTTTCTTAATAACTTTATTTTTACCAGTAGATGTAAAATTTGACTCTTGTTTTCGGTGCCAATGCAAGGAAATCTGGATAATTCTTTTCTTTTTTTAATTTTATTATCTTCTTTTTACACTGATGTTTCTCGGAAAATATATTTTATATGTTGTTTTAAATTTTAGAATGAAACAAGTGTACTGGATGGTTGTAATTAAAGCTGTCCTATTTGGAACTAGATAGAACTCATTCTAATTGGCATAAGTTAGTGAAACTTCGTATACTCCTTTTATTGACTATGGAGGAGAGAATTTGCACAAAGAAAACACTAGTTCATATTTTTATCATCAAGTGGGAAAAGAGTACATGGAAAAAAAAAAACAATCTAGGGACTAAAAATTTCATTTTATGACAGCATATTTTCAATGTGCTTTCCATATACTGTGCTTTCCATGTTCGAACTGCTATAAGTTATAACTGAAGCGAAAGAAATTTCTCTGTCAATTTCAACAACTTGACACTCTTCATTATAATTTACAGACAAGCCAAGAAGTGTTCATCTGGGGATTAAAAATTTGAAATTTTGTCTTATTTCTACTCTTTTTTTTCTTGGTGTATATAACATATGTGGCAAGTTTTAATGACATTGAGATATTAAAATCATCTTTACATAAGGCTAAACAGATTATTTTTAATCATATTCACCCCATACTTTGGGCACTATACTGGAACAAAATAATGCTCTTGCTGGAAACATTTAAAAAGTGCCTTGGACACCTGTGGACAGTTCTGATATAGTTTATCTTTTTTTTATACTTAAATAAAATATTTTTTATTTTATTATAAAGTCAAAATATCTTTAATTCTGCTATGTTGAATTAATATTTTGTTACACATTCTAAAATTGGTGAACATTTGTTTTTTTCTTTTTTAACTAACAGGAGCCTTGCTCAAACAGTGTTGCTTGGAATAATCATCATGAAGACATGTTATGTTTTACAGGTGCTGGATTTATTAATATAAAAGTGGAAAATTTTGTCGTTCAACAACAAAAGTTTCAGGTAATGTATTGCTGTACTTTTATATTTCCATGTCATTCTCTTTCATATATTTTTGTTTCATCATTAATTTCTTAATCTTTGCTGGTTTAAGGGTTTTGTGATTGGCTTTTGTGGTGCAAAAGTTTTTTGCTTGCATTTCAATTCCATTTCTACACTTGATATCCCTTTATCTGCGTCTATGTATCAATATATGGAAAAGAAAATGTTTAGGTAAGTAGTTTCAATTCATTTATTCTAATTTTCAAACCACCATTTTAAAACTTGTCTCTCAAAGTCTCTCAGTTGGCTTTGATATTTTTTCAAGTTCTAGTGAATTTCATCGGTCGAACACTCTGCCAATCGAGCCATTCAGCTCTCGTTTCTAGCTCAATTTAAACTTATAAATTTAACCGAAAACCTCAGTCCGGTGCTTTAAAAAAGGTTTTTTGATAGAAAAAAAAAACAATTTTTAGACTGTGGGTCTATTTTCGTCATCAACCTGCACAATAAGCTTTAAAATGAGGGGTAAATCAAAGAAATCAATCAGGAAATAAGAAAGATCTTGCGTTGCGACATAAAACAGGCTACAGAAATAATATATAAGGATGGTTTCAATAAACTTAAATTAATTTTAATTATTTTTTGTTATTTATTATGACTGACATGTAAATATGGGAAATTAAAGGTGCTTATACTCGAAGTATGAACGAAGTATTTAATTTTTTTTATTTAAATAGATAATTATTTTTATGCTAGTGTTTTAAATGATTATCAAAGCACAAAAATAAACTTAGATAAGTGGTGAAAGTTTTTTTAATGATTTTATATTAAATACTGAACTGCTCTGCAAAATTTTGAAATGTTCCTCAAATACCCCACAGATGCTCATTAAATTGTTTGTCCAAGGTTCGCAACCCCATAACACTATTAATGCAAGAGCATTGTATTGTACATTTTTTACTTGAAGACTTGTTTTAATATGCATAATATCTACAAATATTCTTGTATCTTTCAATTGTTAAACTTTAATGTGTTTTTTTAGTATTGTTATTAATTAATTGCTTATATTTCCCTACATTTCCTATATATTTTTATACTTGATGAATTCTTTTTGTCATGCTTTTTATGATAAGTTATTATATTTGTTTGGATTTTAATAATAATATACATTTAGAAGGTTCCTTTTTTCTAAATTTTTAGTAAAGCATACAGAGTAGCGTGCCTTGGAGTAACTGATGGAGATTGGCGAGCACTTGCGGAAACTGCACTTCAGAATTTAGATTTCGAAATTTCTCGGCAAGCATTCATACGTATTAAGGATTTTTTGTTCTTGAAACTGATTCGTAAGCTAAAGGTATATGATAAAAATGTCAATTTTTTTTCTGTAATTTTTTCCTAAAGATATTGTGCATGTTATCTTAGTCATTATTATTATGATTATAGCCTCTTAAGAAGAATGATGTCAACAAGCAGTACTCATTATTAGGAGATATATATGCGTATCTCGGAAAATTCAATCTTGCAGCAAACTTTTATCGTAAAGCTAAAGAGGAAGAGAAAGCAGTTGTCATGTTTACAGATTTGAGAATGTTTGACAGGGCGCAGGTATAATTTTTATGATGCAATATTTATATTCATTTCCAGTATCGAATATTGCCTTTGTATGGTTGTATATAATGTTTCAATGTACATTCAGGAGTTCATATCTTCTGCCGACACTGAAGAGAAAAAGGCTATTGTTCTTAAGCAAGCTGACTGGGCTAAAAGTCTTAATGAATCAAAAGCAGCAGCTGAACTTTATCTTTCTATTGGAGAGACAGAGAAGGCTGTTGAGTTAGCAGCAGAAAACAATTGGGGTGACATGTAAGATATATATTTAAATGTCAACTTTCTTTCATTTTTGTAAAAAAAAATCATCAATGCATTTGAATAAGTGTTATAATCATTCTTTTGTAAAATTTGTGAAATGAGTATCATGCAAAATGTGCTTAACATTAAATTAATGTATTTGGTAATCATATTTAAAGTGTTAAGCACTTCCTCTGTCATTTTTACTTAATTTATTACAAAGTAAGCAGTCGGTCTCTGTAAACCATGTTTGAGAATTTTCAAAATGGTTTAAATAAAACTGCTGAAAACCTGTGATACATAGGAGGAGAAGGACTTATTGTGATATAAATACCAAATTACCATTTCCAATTTGTTTCAGTCATACATTTTTTTCCAAAATAAATGGAGATGAAATTCTCTTTCAGTGATCAGTAAAAAATCCTCACTTTATCAAATTTATATTTTATATCTTTGTTACATTTATCAAATTTATGCTGCATATGTGCTAATCATAGTTTAGTTACCATTTTTATTATTGTCACTTGACATTTAACATTTGTGCCGCCTTAAGTTTAAGGCACATATTGTACTAAAAACTGCAATTTCTGAGTGGATCACATTTTTCTCATCTTATTACCTTATTATTTTTTTTATCATTAAAGTGAAAGTGAAAATGAAAAGTTTTAGTTCTGAAATTGAGATCAAAGTCATCATTTCCAATGGTTTAAAAGAAGTTTATAATAAATAAAATGAGCTTTTAAACGTGTATAGGGGTGTGTAACTCCAGCATGTGTAACTTTTGAATGAAAATATTTTTCAATTTCAAAACCTTTTGTTTTCTTTTTTTTATTATTCTTACATGAAAGTGTTACCTACTAGAAATAACCATAAACAATGGTCCAACTCATGGCTGCAATAGTTGAAACTTCGAATGGCGACAACCAATGATTGGACCACTTTTGCTTGGGCAACCCTGTACCATCAGTTTTGTAATATTCTTACCTACATTTTTTTATATATGAAATGAATGAAAGGGGGGCTCAACCAAACCAAGCACTGCAACCAGAAGTCTATTGTACTAGTCCCTAAACAGGAGTCTTAAAACAGACCAGTAGCTGAAGCAAAATTCAGCAAACACCTAATAGGAATATCATGAATCTTGCACGGTTCAAGCAAATGATGACCAAGATGTTTACACCTACAGACAGAAAATACTTCACAATCACATAGGTGTGAGTAATAGTTTCCTCCTTATAGAGGTATCCTCTGCAAATTGGATTATTACTGACACCCATTATAGCAAGGTGCCGCTTTAAGGTGTAAAGACCAGTAAGAAGACCAAAAGCCTTCCCAATACTATTTTTGTTAAGAAGCCTATTGCATTTTTGGCATGTGATCTTCAGAGAGAATCAAATCTGTCTTCTTTAGAATGACAAGCTTAATATGTTCAATGTCATTGCGAGATAACCTTTCCAATGGGAAGGTTTCTCTCACAACAGCCATTTTAAACATATGCACTGCTTGAGTATAGGACTGTGGGTGACCTGTCCTTACTCTTTAAGATGCAACAGTTTGTGCAGGGGAAGGAGTTGAAATCTCCAATCAATGACGTTTGGTTTCTCCTACCTTCTCAGGAATGGCTGGCCCAGTGGCTTTTGCCTCTTGTTACAGCCTCCCCTCTCCTGCCTGCGCCTGTTGCATTTTTGTGCATAAATGAGTACCCCCTGCCACCCTTACTGCAGAGTCAGCGGAATTGCAGACATGCACCCTCACCCCCTCCAGTCAGTAGGTTGCAGACCTGCACCTACACCTCCTCCATCAGCAAGGTTGCTGGTTCTATCCTTCAAGCCAGTATTTAGCTCCATAAAAGCTGGGAACTGAGAGGTGGTAAAAAGTCAACACCCGCACAACCACCATGTATGAGTGCAAGGCTAATTACAGCGAGTTTCGCCCGATTCCTCGAGGAGACCGTTTAAGACATCATACAACCCAGATGCCATCCATCCATCCATCATCACGGTGCCTCGCACCTTAGATTGGATATCCATTTTAATTGCCTTTTACGATGCGCATGGACTACGTTGGGACTAGTCTGCTCCGGTCTTTTTTTTTTAAATATAACTTATGTGGAAACTTAAAGAGTAAATGACTCTTGTATATGTTATGCCTTGATGTACAAGGAACTTCTCTTAAAAAAGAAAGTGAAAAGTTGGCAAAATTGTTTTCTTTGGATGTGTATTACTTTTTTTTGTCTGCCCTTCATTGAATCAAATGAATTTTCTTATGGTCATAATTTTATGCACATGGTTTTTTAAATGCACAATGAAATGTTATCTTGATTGCCAAATACACCTGCATTTACACTGCATCTGATTTAATTAGCTTTGATTGTATCAAATATTTTGCAATTTACCAAGAGCATATGCGTTGTAAAATTTGTTTGCTGTGTTGAAAACCTTTTCTTTGCATGTTCATTTGCTACATGTTCTTGTGTTTTATTATGTGCATGTTTTCTCTGTGGCTTTAATTTTATGCATGTTTTTCAATAAAAGTGAATTTCAATGAGTAATTTGTGTGCATTTAATGGACTACTCTTAGAATCATTTTCAAGAACTTTCATTAGTAGTACAGTATGAGACCTCAACTTCAGAATCCCGAATGCTGGAACTTTTTCCTTAAATATTAAAATAAATAATAAGATTTTTTTTTCTTTTTATTTCTAGTTAAGTAGTTCAAAATTGGCAGCAATTACTTGTTGAAAACATAGTATTTTCAATTCAGCCTTTTTTTTTTTTAAGTTTTCTCGATGCAATGTGTTATGCGTAAATAAGCATTTTGCTGTAATTGTGCAGCAATCTTTTAACATTCACTTTTGTCTAACGATAATTATTTTTTTCTTCTCATAACTATGCAATACAAAGCCTGTAGAACAATGCTGAAGAATTATTTTCAGTAAAAATATGATTTATTTATGGTATCGATTGGCACATTGTATAATAATAAAAAGCAACATCCAGGGACAATATGTCTCTGAAAATTATCTCCGACTTTTGTTTTAGCATAATGAAGTATACTTTCGTTGAGGTTGATCCAAAAATAAAAGAAACTTAGCGTGAACATTAGCAAAACCAGGAAAAACGTGGCAATTACCTCACGACAAAAGAGTTTTTGCTATTTTTTCAGTCAGAATCCAAAATCTGGAAGGGTCACGGTCCCAAGCATTGAGAATTTGGGGTCCCATACTGTATAATATTTTTAAATAAATCCCATATTAGTTTCACTAGCTTTATTATGGTTGGGATACATTTGGGGGAAAATAGCCTGCAAAGAATAAATACATTCTTTAATTCCTTTCGTTTCCAATTTTATACTTTCGTGTTTTTCTAGGTTAAAGTCAATTGCTAAAAAAGTGGATTTAACAGAAAGAAAAAACACTTTTAATTATTGGAACTCAATTAAAACGACTTCAAGAATATGGTGCAGCAGCAGAAATTTTCCATAAAGTTGGCGATATTCCTTCACTCATTGATATGAATGTTGAATCAAAAAATTGGAAAGAGGTAAAATCTGTGATGTTATACAAATTGCACTTGGAAGTCTTGCTATGCTAACAATATTTTTAAATATTTTTGTTAAACAATGTTGTTGTTCACATGCACTATGCTTAAATTTGTGGCTTTTAGTGCTAATTAAATTCCATTGGAATTCATTCACGCTTTTTAGAATCAATATGCACTTAATTTTTTCATTTTCTTTTTGTAAATACATGCAGTCATAGAAAAAAAAAACGAAAAGCTTGTTCGTATTCAAAGACTATTGACACTTGAGACACATGTAAGGTATTATTTTTCAAAAACAATGCATTCTGCATAATTAAGTTGCTTAGTTGTTAAGGGGTCATCTTCATATTAAAATTTGCATAAACTTTAAAATTTTCCTTGAAAACCCCCTTTTTTTATCACGTGTTTGTGATCAGCA
This sequence comes from Uloborus diversus, assembly GCF_026930045.1. Lineage (NCBI taxonomy): Eukaryota > Metazoa > Arthropoda > Arachnida > Araneae > Uloboridae > Uloborus > Uloborus diversus. Next base: position 9,105,948 of record NC_072740.1, on the reverse strand, counting down.
TCACTTAACTTTGTATACCCAATTTTGTTTTATTTGCTCTAGTCATCTCTTCACAATTAAATTGAAAAATAAAATCATCATGTTGTGTCAAAAAAAAAAAAAATCATACTTTTGCGTATAGTACCAAAACCACTGTGGGTATGGCAAAGAGTGTTCTTTTATATCAAAGTATGAACCAAGGCAACAATAAAAAGGTCAGATTTTTTTTTATGAAACATAAAATTAATATTTCAAAAAATATATGTCCACATTACATTTTGATTGAAAACAATCTAGAAGAGATTATTTACGGGTATCCAAAATTTGAGCTCAAAATATTCTGGCTTTTTACGATATGCTAAAATATCAATTTTTCTTCCGTTGGAAGGTTGTATAATTTTGCAAACTAAAACAAAGGTTGTTGATTTCAATGTAAAGAAAGAGGAAAATTGGTCAACAAAGGAATAATCACTTATAATATTAGCACTATCGCACAAAAATTCAATTTATGTAACAAGTTCCTGGTGGGGGGAGGGAGGCTGACCAGTCTTGGAGAAAATGAGATGCATGCAATTCAGAGGCCCAGTAATGCTCCAGACTTAGATCATTTATAAAATGTGTTGGCATTATAAAAGAGACCCACTCAGCTCCCAGCAATTCCTAATGCAGAAAAACAGGGCAGCTGCTTCTATTTCTTGGAATAACAAAAGTTATCCATATACAACACTTAAGAGCTCTTTAGATTTCATTCAGAGAAGATTAGAAGAAGTAACTGACGGTGACAGTAGAGGCAGTTGTACAGATTTGGGAGTCAAAACCATCATCAAAGGCCTTGTTTTAACATGATTGCCATTCCCAATACAATAGTTTATACATGGTGTTCCGTTTTAACCTGCAAAACCTCTATTTTCGCAACTGTTAGTCCTAGATGCATACTTCCACTTGCAAAAATGTTCAAAATCTGATGCAGAGTTGAGATATTGAAAGTTTGAGGCGTAAATAAAAATGAGTCAAAAAATACAAAATTTAACTTTTTACACAGGCCCCACGTCCCCTAACTTATACATAGGCAAATAATCTCCATTGAAAGATATTACTAACACAAAAAATTTGACATTTTGTGCGGCCAAAATTCAAGGAGATATTAGAGTTCAAAGTTTTAAGGGGCCATCTAGAAGATGGGATTAGAACTTATCGCTCTTTCAGAAATGACAGGTTGTCAAAGCAAAAAACCAAAGTAATTTATATTTCATTGCTATTCAAAAATAAATGCAAATTTTATGCCATGATATGTAAAAACACACTACAAAACCTCAAACAATTTGAAAAACCACACTCTATGCACACAACACTTGTTAACCAGTATATTTTCCCCCAAAAGGTGTTATTGACGGTAAGTGAAAAGTGGTGTAAGGCACAAAACGCTTCGTTTCATATCTCAACGAATATTGGTCGCACTAATTTCAAACTTTTTGGGTTGGAATTATTTTTCAATGGAGATTATTTCAGTAAGTATAAGTTAGGGGACTGGGGGGCCCATATAAAAGGTTAAATTTTGTATTTTTTGACTCAATTTTATTTTCATTTCAAATTTTCAACGTCTTAACTCTGCATTTGATTTGGAACATTTTTGCAATTGGAAGTATGCATCTACGACTAAGGGTTGCAAAAATAAAGGTCTTGTAGGTTAAAATGGAACACCCTGTATACTTGAAGGACTTTTTGAATCCCCTCCGGATGGTATATTCTGGCTATGCTAGTGCGTGAGGTAATTATACTTCCAACTAAGTTTTAAGCAAAAGTTTAGAATATGGAAGTTTTTTTTCCTTTAAATCTGAAACCGTCATATTATGTTTTCTCAAGTTGGGTAAAAGCAGATATCTTTAACAAAACTCAAAATTGTCAATTAAATAGTGAGTAGCTTTAGTAATTTCCTCCAAAGAAAAGAATTGGAATTTAGTAAACTCGATTGCATTCATTGGTAAATTTTGACCTTGAAAGTATCATTTTAAATGCTGTGACCATCCCTGAATTATTTTCCACAAGTAGCACAGTAAATTTAAGCCAAAAATAGGGTCGATGCTTCACAAATTTATAATTAGCTGGATTTTTCAGGATTAGTTCCTGAACCTGTGTAGATGAAATTCTTAAAAGTCCCCTAAGATCCTATGTGAGCTTCTATCCAAAATGGCGGATCAAAAATGGCCACCTGGTACATTTTGCCTCCCTTATATCTATGTCAAAAATGAAGATTTTTGAGTTTTGAAAAACCTGTAGGTTCTAGAAATAAAATTGCTTCGATACAAAACCTTAAATAACCAATAAAAATTTTCAAACATTTGTTTTGACGTCAAAAACTGAACGTAAACTGAGAGTACGTAACCGTACGTGAACATAAACTGTTAGTGAAAAGAGTCTTTCTTAGTCTCTCTTTTCACTAACGTGCCGGTTGAAGTGGCGTTAGATTGTCTTAAAATGAAATTGGTTGAACATAATTTTTCTTGTTTTGAGATCGATGAATTGTGTAGGCTAACTGGATCCTGCTTAGAACAAAATACTTTTATTTTCGACAACAATTTTTTCCGAATGACCGAGGGTCTCGCGATATGTAACCCATTGAGTCCTATCTTAAGCGACTTTTATATGCACTATTTTGAAGTTAAATTATTTAAAATTTTACAGTTTCCATTTTACGTCAGGTATGTTGATGATATTTTTGTTCTTTTGGACTTGTCTTTCAGTGACTATGATAGTCTTTTGTCAGTTTTAAACTGCATTGATCCACATATTCAATTCACCGTTGAAATGGAATCTAACAATCATCTCTCTTTCTTGGATGTTTCCATCACTCGTTCTGACAATTTTATCACTGCTGTTTTCCGTAAACCCATTGCAGTCACTCTTCCCCCACATAAATTATCTGTTCATCCCCCTCAACAAAAATTAGCGGCATTCAGAACTTTTGTTTTCCGGGCTTTAACGATTTGTTCTAGTTCCAATTTGCTCCCTGTAGAACTGAATTATTTAAAAAGTGGTGCATTTGATCGGGGGTTTACAATTGACATCATTGACACCATACACAGGAAACTTATCAATTCAACTAATAAAAATCAAGCACTGTCTAAGATGAATTATTCTAATTTGGTTGTTTTACCCTTTTTCCCAAGAATTAGTCTTCAAATTGCAAGAATTTTAAAAAAGTTTAATTTTTCAGTTGCATTTTCCCCTATCAACAAACTTAAATTTTCGCAACTAAAACACCCGGTTCCGGAACTTGACCGACGGGGAATTTATAGTATTTCTTGTCAGTGTCAAATGACATATATAGGACAGACCCAACGTTCTCTTAAATTCCGTATTAAAGAACATGAAAATTATGTCAAGAAGCATAAAACGTTCCTCGATTGCACAACACTGTTGGTCTTTCAATCATATTTTCGATTTTTCTTCTGCCAAGGTTATTCACGGGTGTGCCTCGATTTATGATTTAGATTTTTGGGAATCCTATTACATTTGAAAAAATTCTGCTTCAATGGATAATGATTTGTTGAGTACTCCCCCTTTCCCCAGTGTTTGGAAATCTTATCTTTAAAAAACTTTTTTCTGTTTGTGATGTTTTTCCGCACTATAGGTGTCGTTGCTGTTCTGTGACGCATGTGTTTCCGGTTTCCATGTCTATTTACTTTGCTTCCTTCCATTTTTTGTTCATTTATTGTTCAGTTTGCATTGTGTGGACTTTTTTTGCTTCTTTTTTGCACTGATGAAGGGGCTTGCATATGACAGCCTCGAAACAGCTGTTTGCTGAGTTTTTAACTCTTTTATACTACTTTATTTGTACTTTATGCACGTTGTTGTCATTTTTACTCATTCCATAGTACAAAGTTTTCGACTGCTTTTTTACAATTTACTCTATTGCATGTACTGGAGCTTAAACATCTATATATATAATTCTCTTACGTGCCGGCAAATGAAGGGGTGAATTTCTAAACCTCTGTTGGCAACACTTCGCCGATAAATCATGTAAACAAACTTCTACGTTGTTTTGAAATCTTGAATCACAGAATACTCAACGAACTTTTTTTTTTTTTGAGATGAGTTTGAGTCGGGCTGTGGCCCATTTCAACCTTAATCAGCAAAGAAAAGCTCAAAGAAGGCAGGAAACCGTTCTTGAATCCAATTTAAGACGAGCCATTTCCAGAGTTGTATTCTCTGATTCGCTGCCGATAATTTTTAGCGGCTGGGGAATTTTCAGTCAGCAGTTCCTTCAACAGATCAGGTGCGTCACACAATGCCGGTAACCGCACCTTTCCGTCATGGCAACATTTAGTATATTTATTTGCAGTATTACGCTCTTTCTGCCAATAAAGAGCACCACAAAATTCGCATTCTTCACACATTGCTCCACAATCATGTTCATCGGCAATGTTGTTTTGAACGCGTAGGCGCTTTGAGCGTCGTCTATTCTCTGCTTCAGTACGACAGTTCAGTTCAAAATGAATAACCGAGAAAGAATTTACTTTATTCCTTTTATTCTCAGCTGAAAGGTTTCGCCAAATTTGTTTAGGGTTATAGTAGTTTTAGTATTGTGTAAGCAAAGTAGCCTTGGCGAGTTTTCGCGTTTTTAGTTAAACCATTTTTTGTTCGTGACGTGGCAAGGATTCAGAATAACAACAAGAAGGACAAACGTTTGAGAAAATATGTTTGGTGCTCTCTGAGCCTGTTTTTAGTCATGGCCAGCTCTATGTGGCATTATCAAGAACAAGATCTTTTGAAGCAGTGTCAGTTGTGGCTCCCAAACGGGACATTTTTAATTGTGTATATGAGGAAGTTTTCTCAGATTAGAATATATAAGAGTGTAAATATGTAAATATATAAGAGTGTAAATAATGTAAATACATCCCTCGGGGGAGCCTGTAACCCCTAGAGGGCGCGTCCCCAGGTGGCGGATAGGGGAATGCCTTCATTGGTTTTCCAATGGGTGGTAGAAGGGAAATAAAATACCTTCCGCGGACCAACAGGTAGAAGTGCAATCTCTCCAAAGCAATGACAGACACTTTTGTATCTATAATGGTAAAGTTGTGCACATTGCCAGGGCAGTCATCTTACATACAGCAAAGTTAAACTGTCGAAAATCTGGCTAAAGCAGACAAATTAACATTATGAACGTAATTTTCATATTGGTTAAATGGATGGTGACCTAAATGCAATTACCAACTTTAATTTTTACGGAAAATTTTAGCTAGGCTAATGTATTGGCATACAGCGAGCGAGCGAAGCGAGCATGGATCGCGAAGCGATCCACAGGGAACTGCGTAAGCAGTTCCGGGGGTTGGCGAGCGATAGCGAGCAGGGGGCGATAGCCCCCTAGTTCTCTTTTAGTTCATAGTTTAAAAAATTTTGGTCTTTTGACCATATTTAATGAATCCTCCACGGCTGATGAGCTCTGGATTCATACTTTATCTTTTCCTATTTAATAGCTATTTGCACTTTTCCTTTTTATCATCATTATTTTTATAATTTGTTTAATATTTGGAATTTGGCTTGCTTATTTTATATTCACTTGGCTTTTTAGTTTTGCTGCGTTGCGCTTCTATGGGCTTTTGGTGTGGTCTTTACAATATTTTTCACTTTTATTATTATTATTATATATATATATATATATATATATATATATATACAGGGGCGGGCTGGTCGGGGATCCCCGACTGGGCCAACCGCCAAGTGGGCCACTTCCAGCATTCTTTTTTTTTTGAACTTAATACATTTAAATTCACACCCAACATTTTTTTTAAGTGTCGTAATAAAATTAAAAAAAAAAAAGACTTGTAATTTGTTTTCTCTATGTGAAAAAAGCATTTGGAAACAGGTTTATTCTTTTTCCATCCTAAGCCAGAGACCAAAGTAAACAGCCAAAGTCCACACGTGCGAATGCTTTCATTTCTTATAAACTTTCTCTCCAGTTTTTAGAGCTTTGGGCGCCATGGCTCCCACATTGAGGAAACGGGGGGGGGGGGGGGGGGGGACAGAGAAATTGATGCCGAACGCGGCCTGAAAATGGGCCCAAGACAAAAAAGGAGGGTTGAAAACTTGTATTTGTACATCTATTGACAAAAATTGAATGGGACTGCACCATTAGACAAAGCGGTCCTGGCCCTGCCATAAATGCGTGGATCCTACTTTGGGGTGTTGATACAAATGAGCAGGGAGCATGCACAAGGGGGGAGAAGGGACACCTGTTGGGCTGGTTCCGAGCCTGAAGGGGGCCCTAGATTTTTTAAATGAGGGGTGAAATGTATGTAGGAACGTTGTGGTAAACAAGATGGAGGGGGCGGGGGCCCATAAAAGTCATCTGTGACGGGCCCCAAAATTTCTGTATGTGCCCCTGGTATTCACTGGTTGTGACAGATTCAACTAAATGCTGTCAGTTTGCAAGATATTTCATTGCTCTATTGTACGAGTATTTTGATTTCAGACTCTCATACGGGAAAGGGACTATGATAAACTGAATCTTAAACAGGACAAAATTTTGACTTGGAAGGGGGAGCTCTTAAACATAGGCAGATTTAGGATTGCGTTCGAGGGCGGGGGGGGGGGGGGGAGAGGCAAGTATTTTCCTTTTTTATTGAGCAACATTAGTTGTAATCAGGGCCAGATTAAGACTTTACGGGGGTCCCAAATGTATTTCAGGTATGAGGTCCCTTTGTAGTCCTAAAGGCACCAACAATAGTCTACAATGGGGTTGCTTCCAAAATTTTACAAACATTTTTTTTTTTTTCTGAAAGAGCATGCTTAAAAACATAGGATTTAATCATTAGTAAAGTTTAATATTTTTTAACAGTTATTTTAAATGGTGCAATTTCATTTTTTACGCTTCTGCACATGACATCCCAAGTGATGAAATGCCATTCGCTAATGCCATTAGCGCAGAGCACAATATTTAACTCGCTTCTTTACTCACTCGGACTGGCAGCAATATGGTTGATAGCAAGCGTAGAGCGGAATATTGAATTCGCTTCTAAATTATCATAACCTGGAAACGTGGTAGATAGTAAGAGTATGCGTTCAGCGCGCCAGTGGAGATGCGCCAAACTGCATCACTTGTGCCGTCATAAAGACCACGCCTTATTTTCAAAATCGGACATTTAAAAAATAATAATATTAAATAGAACTATGGGAAAATGAAAGTATTTTCTCGCTCTATGTCTTTTTTTTGCTTATTCTATTAATTTCAGTGACTAAAAGTAGTACTTTTGACTGAAGGAAACAAGAACATCAAGGACTTTGATGCAAAAACCAGTTGCATCCAAACTTTTCTCTTTTTTTTTAAAAAAACAAATTCATTTTTGCGTGGGGAGAATATAGATGTTCCGATTGGTGCAACAACGAGACACAAATGTAAGATCAGACCTCTGCTTAGTAGTAAATAATGAATGAAAGATATTAGCCTTTCTATCGGACATTGATGTTATTTATTGGTCTTACCATCTATGAGTGAGTCTAAACTTACCTGATTCTTGGTTCTTGCATCAAGGCTTTCATTTGTGTTTTTGAGATTTAAATATTAGAAAATTGCCAAAGTCCTTCAAACCTTCGCCACTCCCTTAAAGTCACTAAAGATAACTTAAAATTTCGCTTATAGAAATTTCCGTGAGAGAGCTCCATAACCCTTTTATCTGCACTATACCCTAAAATTGATTTCAGTTTCAGAAAAAAATGCCCAGAGGGAACTAGTGCTTCTTTCAGAACAAAAAAAAGGCAGTATGCTTTCTGATAAAAGGGCACTTTTTAAGAGAAGTTTTGTCAAATAAAAAAGGTGCTTCTTTTAATTTTTGGTATGGGTACATACAACATTCAGGTGTTTTTGGTAGTAATTATTTTTAAAATATTAAAAATCTTTTTGTTGTTTAGTTTTAAAGGTAATGCAAAAAACATTCAGATATATTCAAATCGGATTTTTGTGGATAAGTGATTGAAACGAGGGAGCGACGTTTCAAGGCCAGGCTTGTGTGAATATTTACCTTTTGGAGAAAAAGAGGGTTGATTAAATTTGGGGTCAAAGGTTAGCTTAAAAGTGGAAGGGCGCGGCGGCCTCTTAAAAAATCTTGGGTGAAACACTCGCGAAAACTGTCCCCTTTCCTTTTAATGTTTCCAAACATATTATAAAATTATGTTTTGTAATTTTCAATGTCGAAAAATTCGAAAGGGGAGTCGCTGGATTCCCTGTAGTAAGAAAATATAGTTTAAAATTGGGTCACGTATACTTCAGTTTTTCAATAGTTCAAAGTCGAAACGTTTTCGTAGAGAGTTCCCGATGCTTCCTGTTCCATTAATTTTACCAAAGGTAGCCTAAAATTGTATTTCTAAAACTTTCCATTTCGGAGAATTTCTAGGAAGAGCAGACAACATTCTATTGTAAACAAAGACAAATGGACTTCAATTTTGAAAAAAAAAAGTTAAGAAAACAAAACCGTGAGGGAACCCTTTCTTTTTCCTCTTCTATAACGTTACCAAAAATAGTAAAATTGTGGTTTTTGACATCGACTTTGAAAATATATCTTGGAAGGGAACTAGAACCCCTTCTCCCAATTCTTTTCTCCTTAGGTCTATATAGATCAACCAATTTCGAAAATTTTACGGGTTGATTTACTTGATTCCTCCCTTTCCTCGTGTCCTTCCTCTGTTATCAGTATAGAAGCCTAAAGATGTGCCTTTTCAGACTTATAACCATTAGCATCCTTCTTTCAAGGCACTTAAAAAATGTGTTAGTGTTAGCTTTATTTTAAGTTTCATAATTTTCTATTTTTAGAACTTTAAAACTTGGTATAGAAACTTAAAGGGAAATAGGAACTAGCGGTAGTTTAATGTCTTTGCTCGGCTTGGAAGAATCGAGATCAGGTTCTGTTTGATTTAACTTTTTTTATTCAGAGAGGTGGGCCAAAATATTAATTTGCCGACTGGGCCAAAGTCAGCCAGTCTGCCCCTGTATATATATACAGTAAAATACTTTTAACCCGAAAACGCTTAACATGAAAAATCGGTTAACACGAAATGATATCGCGGTCCGGACAGTGTACATAGCAATTTAATACATTTCTTTTCTTTTAATACGAAACAAAATTCGCTTAACACGAAAAAATTTTTACATTTTCGATCTTCAGTGGCCAGTTTGCTACAAGTCACTGAAGAGTTTTTCCATGGAACAGTTTCGTGGAATTTCCAAGAATCGGTTCCTCTTCATTCACAGCCCCTTTTTTGACCATGCTTTTGTCCCCATTCAACAGGGATCTTTCACTCCCTCTCTAATGAATAGAATCCTTCTCTTCTACAGAGAAAGAAATGTCAAGAGTTCGGGGATAAGAAATTCCCAAGCATTTTAACAAGCATTTATCACTGTTCTTTTCTTCGTTAAGTTGGTTGTTGAAACTTGAATTTCGCATTTATTTTGGCAAAGATCTAAACTGTGGTTCTTGTCTGAACTCTGTTTTCGTGTTTTACGGGCACAATGGCTGAGAAACGGAAGCAAACGGCCATTTCTTTAAAGATGAAGATGGATTTAATTAATGCAGTGGATGAAAAACGCAGGAGTAAAATAGAAATTTTCAAAGAGTTTGGCATAGCCAATTCTACTCTATCAACAATAATAAAAAACAGGGATCAAATTTCGGCAATGTTTGAGCGCAGTATGTTTGAACCGGAGAGGAAACGGATGAGGACTGCAAAACACGAAGATTTGGAAAAAGCTTTGCTGATTTGGTCCAAGCAAGCTAGGTCACAGAATGCTCCGATATCAGGTCCCTTGTTGTTGGAAAAGGCTGATGAAATGGCAAAAGGAATGCAAATCGAGTTCTCCGCAAATCCAGGCTGGTTGGAGCGCTTTAAGAAAAGGAACAGCATTGTTCTGATAAACGTTTGCAGGGAAGCAAACAATGTTTTACCCACTATGACCGACGAATGGTTGCAATCCACGTTATACCCTCCATAATTCAAGACTACGACCCGAAAGATATCTTCAACGCCGACGAAACTGGGTTATTTTATAGATGCTTACCCAACAAAACTTTAATATTTAAAGGACAGTCATGTTCTGGAGGGAAAATTTCTAAAGATAGAATCACGGTATTGGTTGGCTGTAATTCAGATGGTTCTGAAAAATTACCATTATTTGTAATAGGGAAGAGTTTAAAACCCCAGTGTTTTAAGAATGTAAGGACTTTGCCAGTTGAATACACGGCCAATAAAAAAGTGTGGATGTTGGACACCTTATTCAATGACTGGATTATCAAGTTGGATAAACGACTTTTATGAGAAAAGCAAAAAGTCGCACTTATCACTGATAACTGTCCAGAACATTCTGATAATACCAAATTAAAAGTATTAAGCTTATATTTTTGCCACCAAACACCACAAGTGTTTTACAACCATGTGATCAAGGTATCATACAGAACCTGAAATTCAATTATTGAAAGCAGCTGCTTCGAAAATATTTAGTCGCAATCGAAGCAAAGGAAGATTTTTCCATTAATTTATTGGATGCATTGCATATGTTGCGCTCAGCATGGAACTTAGTGAAGCCAACGACAATAGAAAATTGTTTTCACCATGCGGGGTTCTCCAAATCAGCACATTCTTCTGTATCTCAAGAATCAACCAAGATTGAGACTGAGCCAACATGTCTTGATCTTTTTAGGAAAGTCTCAACATTGCTTGGTTGTCCAGCGCTATCATTTAATGAATATGTTGCAGTGGATAATGATGTGTGTACAGCACCTGTTTTGACAGACAGAGAAATTTTAGAAATTGCAGAATCCAAATGTTTCATCTAATCTAGGTTCGGACGACGAATCTGACAGAGCCAACGATCCAGTTCCTGTTCCTTCTTCTTCAGAAATGCAGAAAATGATAAAAAGTATGCGCAGTTATTTAGATGTGCACTCAAATGGAGAGATGGCTAAGGCAATGGATGATATCGAGAAGTTTGTGGAGAATATGGCGCTGAAAAAGACAATTAAAAAAAAGATAACCAACATGTTCCCCGAAACACAATTTTTTACTTGCATTTTGTTCCAATGAACGTCACTTACTAGTTGTTTGAATGGAATTCGAAATAAAATTGAATGGCATTGAAAATATTCGTAACCATTGCTTTTTTATAAGAAATCTTTCAACACGAAATTTTTTTAACACGAAAAAATATTTTGGTCCCCTCAGTTTCGTGTTTAACGTATTCCACTGTATATGAATTTTAAGTCTCGCAAATTTTAATCTTTTTTGACTTCGGACTGTTTTCTTCCCTGATGACTGCAAAGAATTAGTGTTGCACTGGAATGAAAATCTGTTCCCAGCAATGGTAGGAGTTGAAAAGTTTGATAGACTGGCAAAAATAGAAAATTTTCAATAAAAGGAGTAACTATTAGGACTCCCTGAAATCCCAGGCGAACAATCTACAGTTGGTTACCAAGCACTGAAAAAATGTGGCATAATGTATAAAATTCATGCACTTTAATGTTATAGGACCATCTTTTTGAGTCAGTTTTCAGCAGTTTATCCAGATCCACTGGTGCCACTTCTGGTCCAAGCAGGGTGCTTTTCAAGTGATTGACAAAATGGGAACCAAATAAAAATAGCTGATAAAAAAACGAAGACATTTGTATAACAAGTAGCAATGAAGCTCTATGATGTACGCATAACCATACTGCCGTGGGCAAGTAAAAGGGCAGCAACTGCAAATTTTTAATTTTTTTTGCAAATGGGTGTGTTTGCAGTTACAACAAATGTTTCCTTGCTTATTAATCAGTGGATTACTGGTAGAACACTTGTAACACATAGGAAGGACTTCCTAAAACAAACAAAAAATATACTGCAGTGGGCAGGTAAAGTGCAGTAACTGGAAAACTTAATGTTTAACTTAATATGTAAATTCTTACTATACAAGCAAACCTAATTTTGAAATTTACATTCTCATTTTAAATACCTTAAATTCAAATGGTTTTAGTTAAATAAAGATATTTTTCTCTAAAAAATATTTAAAAACTGATATTTTTTAATGCTGCAGCTAAGATTGAACTTTGGCTCCGTCAGCCCCTTTATTTGAGGACTTATGAGTTAGAAATAGCTGCTTCTCTTTCAAAATTTAAATTTATATAGAAATAACAAACTTGAGAGAAATGGTGCAGTATAGTAAATTTGTACAAAATAGGATTTAGTAACACTAACAAATGAAAAGCAATAATAAAAAAATCATAGTTTAAATACCCTGGGTCTTCCTCGTATAACACAGTTAATTCGTCCCGTGTAGCATCAAAACCGTACTATAGGAGACTTTTTTATAAATAGCTTTTTGACTCATTTTTTATGCTAATTACTCATGTACAGTTCATAAATAATGTCAATATGTTTCGCATTATATCAAAACTGTGTTATACAAGACTTAGAAATAATGTGAATCAAGGAATGTGTACAGTGTTATATTGAAACCAAGTTTTAAAGTACAAATTTTATAACAGCTGAAATTTCGACTTTATAGAGCATACAAACAAAAACTGGCAACCAAAGCATGTAATGGCTCACTAATCGAAAATTAAAAGAGTTGTTGTATACGATACAACTTAATTATTTTACTTCCCTCAAACTAAAACTAGGATGCACAACAAGAAAAACCTTTATCAACTTTCCTTACTAAGAACAAAACGCATTCTATCAGAAAAAAATTCCGATTTTTTTCTATAGCAATAAAGTTTGTCTGAGCAACAACAACAAAACAAAATATGAAATAAAATAATTAGAATTCTCATTTTATATTTTGTTTCAACTACATTTTTTATTTATCATTTGCCAAATTTAGCTTATGTTTATTTCTAATTTTATTTTCTTACAATGCATTGGAAACAAAATAATTTTCATCTTTTTGTTTTTAGGACACTGCAATGATAAAAATGTTAAAAGTGAAAAGATAGTATTATACGGGAAAACCAAACCTTTGAGCCAAAGTCAAACAATTTTTCGTAAAAAATTTCATTAAAATAAACTAAAAACTTTTTAGAGTTATTATGATGCATTTTTTAATAGTGTATTATATAATACTATCTTCCAAAATTCGTGTGTTATCAAAACCATGCGGTATTTAATTCAAGTTTCGAGCCGTGTTATATCAAAACTGTTATAATAATCAGAAAATTTGTTACCGTGTAATATGGAAACCGTATTGTAGAAGTACCGTGTTATACAAGGGACGCCTGTATCTTGAAGAAAAGCGATTTTAGTTCTTTTCCTTCAGTTTGCCTCACACTCCAATAATGCATGCCAAAAAAATAATGCTTTAATATACAACTAATTTTCTACAGCTATCCCCATTTTCCTGATCTTATTTTTATAATTGAATTTTGGGAAATAAATACAATGCTTTAAGAGTGATATGTTCCATGTATTGCATTAATTACTACCCAATCATTTCAAGCATAATTAATAAGGAAAAAATTTCGTACTATCTTTGAAACTAGTTATGGCTGTTTGCCAATTTTTGTTGAATTTTGGAATGTCATGGACTTGAGGGGCTATTTTGATTTCTTCCCTTTTCTGCTTGATTTTGTGTGTTCTTTTTTTTTTTTTATTTCCTCCATTTTGCTCTCTGACCACTCTCATCTCTGTGATGTATGACATTTTGAAATTTTATTCACTGATAATAGGATATCCTAGTGAATTGCACCTCTCCCTGCTTTTTGGAAACAATATTATGCATTTGTGTATGTGTTTATATAATATTTATCAAGAACTAGGCCCCCCAGTGCCAGCCCCCCCCCCCTGGAAAACTATGAAATGGTGTACCTAAAGTTATCTAATAGTTTCCGATGAATCCTTAAAAATTTTGAGAGAAGTTAAAAAGTCTTTAATTTTCACTTTTAAAAATGAGTATGAACCTTGCAATCGCAAAATCACCAATATCTTCATTTTCGTGAAAATAAGTGCTTTTATAGTATTGGAACAAGAATCTCTTTCTGATCTAAAACATTCATCTACAAGACATTTTGGCAGCCAGAAAAAACGAAGTGAGTTACTAAATTGGCGATTATCTCTAATCCATTTCCTTTTCTTTTTAAGTCAAGCTCTATTCAATACATATATTGGCGAAATATGAAATTCAAAATGATATGCCTGAGGCTCCTATTTTTACGAGTCTCATTTCTCAGTGCATCCGCTGATGTACTTACACTATATGACCAAAAATATTAGGACACTTTCAAAAATTCCATTTTTAAGGATTTCTCGAGAAATAAAAGACCACTTTGTAACTTTTGTCGCAAAAAAGGTATGTTTTAGCTGCCATTTTCCATTAAAAATAATATCACCCATGCATTTTGGGGACCGGCTACAAATTGAAGAAAGTAAAAATGTTTTTTGATCATTGTTCATCGTAAATAGCTGAGAATAAGCTGTAAATTTCAGAAATTAGTTTCCTTACTATGCACAATTATTTGACGTACTTTCGAGAAAATCTCACTGATATTCATGAAGATATAAGCATTTCTTTCAGAACTACAAATTTTATTTGAAGTTTTTGGTTCATGACACGTAAAGTTTTCTATCAAAGCTTTTTTTACCAAACTTTCAGAAAACTTGACAGCACACAAGAGGAGTATAATATTAAAATTTGAAATTAAAATATTGAAACTTTGATAAAATATAGACATTTAAAGCAATTTATTTCACCCTACACATGTGCAAAAGATAGCAATTTATAACTTTCATAATCCAAACCTCAACTTGATTCTCCAACTTATAATAAAATTCCAGTTCAATATCTTAAAAATTCACAAAGTTATCAGGTATATAATCAGCCAAATTTAAATAGATCTTGGATATGCGACGACTCGTTAGGGGTCGTTCGCAGGTTTGCAACATTTGCTTGCAATCACTCAATGTGAGTCATGATAAAACAGATTATTTTCGGACAATCCCTCACGATTCATAGTCTTCCCAAGAGCTATTCAAATTCAGCTTATTAGAACGCTGATAACTTTTTGAATTTTTAAGATATTGAACTGAAATATTATTATTGGTTGGAAAATCTAGTTGAAGATTAGGTTATGAAAGTTATTAATTGCTATCTTTCCGAAATTTGCAAAAATTTGTTTGATATTTCTTACTGATAAAATACAGCATAGCAGCCTCAGATTGTGGTATTTCTTTGAGAACTTTAGTGATCTTGAATTTTTTACTTTTTGAGAGCATTTTCAAAATAGCTCATTTCTGATCATAAAAAAATGGGAAATTTCCAGTGTGATAATTTAGTGCATCACGACTAGCGCATTTAAATGTGTTCACAAATGTTTTTTTTTTCTATTGCCAAAGCACTTGATATTTACATCATGGGCCTTCATGTATCACAGATACATGAGATTGGAGCTAAAAATTGAATTAAAGAAACTATGATGACAAATTAAAAAATGTATAAAACAGTAAAATTATAAACAACAAAACAATAAAAAATGTACGATGATTCAAAAGAGAAAAATTACAAATAAATACATGAAATACAAAATAATTCAGTCACTAAATGTCAGCATCATCGTCTCCCTGGCACGGCAATATGGGTCACCTAGATTTTCTTTGTTCAAAGAAGAACATTTGAGCAGGTGTTCTTTGTTCACAAATGGTAAGTATTCGTTAAGTCGTTTATTGTTCCATGATTCTGACACCACATATATTTCACTTGTCAAAAAAAAATATTAAATTGTAGTATGATCTTACTTGTTTGTTCAGTTGCTTATTTAAAACTATAGTTGATTTCATCTTCTGAGTTTAAAGCTGTAATGTGCTTTTTATTCATTTGTTCTAATGAAATATAGGCATTTGAGCTTGCCAAGCAGCATCCAGAATATAAAGTAAATGTCTTTGTCCCTTATGCAAATTGGCTTGCAGAAAATGATCGGTTTGTGGATGCTCAAAAAGCTTTTTATGCTGCCGGATGTGAAGATCAAGCTGTGAGTGTACTGGAAATGCTAACAGATATCGCTGTAAATCAGAAAAGATTTAAGGAAGCTGGCTATTATTACTGGATTCTTTCGATGCAGAGTCTAAAAAGTGCCGCTGGTTTGTAAATTAAGTTAATTTTAATCTTGACTTATTTAAGTTTTCTGGCCTGCTTGTGTCTTGAAATGATATGAGTGCTATCAGCAGCGGATTTTAGGGGGGACCCAGGGGGTTAATGCCCCCACCTCCCCACAAAGGATGAATTAATTTCACTATTTTATTTATTACTTTTTAATTGACCTTTCTTTTGCATTTTTTTACGTAGTTACTTAAAAAGATCACAAAACACACACAGCATATTTTGAATAAAAGCATTTTTGTTTGCTAAAGAAGTATTACTGAAGTCAGAAGCCCAGAGTTGCAGAATACATTTAACTCGCTGGTTTCGAATTCAAGGGACTGTATTATCGTGATTCGTCCACTAATTCTTCTTTGATGTAATCAATAAATAACTTCTTTTTTTTTTAATGTGTAGGCACACCTAAAAGAGTCATTTTGATTCAGGAACCTATTTGCGAAGTAATATTTTTTTTTTTCAGCTTATTAAAAATGCAAAATGAAAGAAGTCATATGATAATTTCTTGGAAAAACCATGATTTTTATGTTATGAAGTTATGATTTTCTTTATAAATTAATTTAAAAAAACTGAAGTGAGGTATTGGTTTATTTAATAACCTTGCCCTTGTGTTATAATCATTATGACAATGTTCCTAAGTAAAGCCGCTTTTAGTCTAGCATCTCGGTGACATTATATTGGGTTTAGTATTTAAATGGCTTGAAACGTTAAAGTGTTCTCCATCCACAATCAAAGTATATTAGTGCATAATATTCATGTACTTAGAAGTAGATTCATTGACCTGAAGGAATCCTAAAAAAATATAATTTAAAAACACGCACATTTTAAAATAAAGTCATTTGTTATGAAACATCAAAGGCTTGCTATTCAATTTACCGTGCCCCCTCCAAAAGATTTTTCTGTGTCCGCCCCTGAGTTCTATAGTAGCAATACTGTTTTTTTTTTATATTTCTAACTTACTAAACATTAATCTATAATTCCATTTTATTTTAAACAGAAAAGTAGGTTTGTTTGATTATGTTTTGTTTTTCTCTTAAAGAGAGCTTTTTTAAGGGGTTGTTTTACTCTAATCAAATTAAAGCTCTTGTTTTTCTCAAAGAGTATTGAGCTATTTATGTTTAAAATTAAAGTATAACTACATACACAAATTTTAAGGAGTTGTGAAACGTAATGAGCAACTTTTCAGTCTCGCAAGTTGGTGGAACTGTAATAATACTTCCATATTTTTCTTCATTTCTGATTGACTACTCTGACATTTATCTAATACAGAGATCGGCAATCTATGGCATGGGTGCTACATTTGGCATGCCAACAGGACCCTGGCCTGCCCAAATTTCCAGGGTAATTTTTTGGACACCCAAAAAAGGGGGAAAAAACAAGAAATAATAAAAGTTGCTAGCTTTGCAATAATTGTCTTAACTGCAATTATGAAAATTTGTTTTTGTTTCAAATTTTACCAGTATACCAGTGTGCTGGTTGCTTTGTTGCTCATGGTGGATTGGTAAGTTTGCATATATATACCTTGCTGAAGGTAGTGTAATTCAATCTCTTCGCTTCCTTTAATATTTCTAAATTGAAGCTCTGAAAAGGATAATGTTGATCATCTTTGGTTGTGATAAGGAGAGAGGTTCTAGGGCTCTCCTCTGGATATTTTCCGAAACTGCAGTGCTACAGAGTGGTCTCAAAATGACTGATACATTTGAAAAATCTATAAAAACTAAATGGGCAGCAATAGAATATACCATTTGTTGCATTATGCTTGGGACAACAGTAAATTTTCAGACAGACAAATTTTCAAAATTAGTTACAATGTTCCTCAACAGATGGCGCTGACATTTTTAAAGGTATAAAAGAAAGCAGTCTAAGATCGCCAAAATGATCGGCATATTTGAAAAATTAATGCTGCCCGTTTAGTTTTTATATATATGGATGTTTTTTTGTTTTTTTTTTAAACAAAGTCATTTAATGAAAGATTCAATATTTCAATTATATATATATATATATATATATATATATAAATTTTTCATACGTAAATTTACATTAACAAAGTACTGGTAAAAATCCATAAAATACATTCATTTCTAAAGGCCAGGAGGAGGGTTGGGAGCGATTTCGAATCCAGACCCCTCCAAATGACAGGCCTGCATGAGGACCTCCACTAGTGTTCAAGTTATGTGAGTGGCCCTTCACCAAAAAAGGTAGTGCACCCCTACGAATAATAACCCCATTTATGAAGAGTAAAATCCAAATCAGATAGCTTTTTAGCTGCATTTATAAGTTATCTTGAATAACAGCATGACTTGAAAAAAATTATTTTGTCTGACAGCTGATTATGGTGCTGCTGTAAAGGTTAGCAAGAAGAAACGTATCGACAAATATCCAGAAAATTATATTAAATGAAATCTATTTCAGTTATTTTATTATATATCAGGAGCAGGGGTAGTGCTTTTTTTTTTCTCCAAAAGATTGAAAAAACTTCTCCTAATTTTTCACAATGTAGTTTTTTCCTTCTTAATGTCCCAAAAAAAATCATTGTATATGCATATGTGTTACTATTTATGGTTATGTTAATAATAACTACATAAATATAAATAGGAATAAGGGAATAAATGAATATAAAGGACCAAGTTTTATTCCTTTGTATATGTGATCTGGCTTGTCTGATGAACTTTTATTTTTTAAAGCCAATTGTTTTGTAAGCAACATCAAATTTTGAGCATTATATTTTGATAAAATTTAATTTTTATATAATGTTACATTACTATGTGTTTGCGTATGTGTGCTGTGTGTGTGTATTTTTCATTTACTTATTTATTTATTTTAAAGATATTCAAGATGATTATGTGGCTCAACAACGCTTGAAAAAATTCTGGTGTGAACAATTTGCAGCTGAAGTGTATTATGCATATAGTCATATTTATAATTATTTGGTTTGTATATATATTTTATTTTATTTTATTTTTATTTTGTTAATGTTCCTGTCTCTGTTTTTAATGCAATCTTCTGAAAGTGTATTTCTTTTCTATTTTGAACATAATTTATAAAATATCTTTTGAAATAGAATGGAAAATATTCCAAAATACTATATGTTATGTGTAAAGTATTATGTATATTTTGAAGTAATGTTTTTAAAATACAGTCATCACTTTTTGTAGTGCTGTGGGCAATACTTGATGCAGTATGCTTTTTTAACTCAATACAATAATGATCAAATGAAACAAAATCAAACTGGTTTCATTATTTTATTAATTTGTTTTCTTGTTTGCATTAATTACATAATCTGAAATTTTGATAAAATTAATCTGAGATCAAGTTCAAATTGTTTCTTCATTACTTTTCCTAAAATGAAATAGACTGCACTGCCATGGTTGTTTCAATAACAATGTATGCTATCAACAAACTTAAACTATATAAGCTGTGTCTGCCATCATAACATTTTTTTGTATTTGACAATTTTACTATCTTTCAATTTACTGACACACCCAGTTTTATTAATTAGTAGTAATTTCTGTATGCTCTAGAAAATGTAATGCAGTTTTAACTTGCATTTATACACTTAAAACTAGATGTGCACTATTGTTAAGTACTGATTGCTTGTAAAGCTTTGCCCAATATCTAGGAAATACATTTTACCTTTTAATAAAATAGTAATGCACTTACCTAAATGTCCACTTTAATGGAATAAAAACACACAGTTTTGTTGGACATCTTTTTTACCTATAAAGAAGTATAAAGGTTTTTTATGTAATGTATAATTAATTTATTATTCATCTGGTATTCTAATTACATTGTTTTTTAAAAGTGTATTTTGAAGCACAATAGCATCCCTGTTTCTTTTCTTGTGTGGCTTTAAAATTAGAATGAATTAAATATGTATCATTTATGATATATACTTGTTGTGTATTATAAAATCTTGCTTTTATGCAATTTTGCATGATTGTTAAAAGTAGTATCCTTTTTAAGTTCATAAAATTTGATGTACCTTTTTTTATTTTGTTCCTTTAGTTGGATCTTTTTTTTCTAATTGAGTACTTTTTACTTAACAAAATTTGCTTTTTATTTAAAATTCTGAGATGATGTATTGTAATTTTTTCATAATTATTGGCTATTTCATCTGATATTTTAAAAGCAATGGCTATTAATTTTTCTAGGAAGAACCTTTTACTATGCAAAATACAGAAACACTGTTCAATATTGCCCGATATTTATGGTTGCAATTAGTTAAAATTGATTTGCCTGGAATTTCAAAATTGTATCCTTTTATTATATTCTTATAAGTAGATCTTGTATTAAGTATTACTTTTATAAAAGACGCATGAAATTTTAGAGAAAATAGCTTTTTATGTCGAATGAACTTATATGTAACAGTTGTATTGTGCATAATACAGTCAAACATCACTATCACACCACCTTTGGAACTGTCTACCTAATCGTCATGGCCAGAGAAACATCTTAACTGGAATGGTTTAAAAATTCATTTTCAAAAATTAGTTTATAATAAAATTACAGATTTAATAAATTAATTGGTAGTTAAATGTTTTTAATTCAATTAAACTAACATGCAAGGTGTGATCAAAAAGTACAGTGAATGAGCAGCAACTGCTGAAGCTGCATCCATATCCTGTGACTTGTCCTGTAGCGTGATCATCTGAGACAAGCAGGGACAAGTTGTAACACGTTTGACCTTGTTAGTCAGCTGCTAGAGTCACAAGAGTAAGGTTTTTATCCTGTTTGTTGCGCAACATGAATTTTGAACAACGCATTAGCATTAAATTTTGTTTTAAGTTGCTATACTCCGAATAAGAGAAAACGTAAAGATCAAGTAAAACTTACTCTTTTGGTATTTACTGTTGAGGCACTTAAAATAGATTTAATTGTTTTCTAGTAAGCAGTTAATTTTTTCTTCTCCACTCCCCCCTTTTCTTTTCCCCCTTTTTCTCATTTTCCCCCTTTTCTTATCTTTTTTCTTTTTTTTTTTTTTCTTTTTTTTTGGGGCAGGAGAGGCTTGACCACATAACTGAGAAGGAGCCGGCTTTGGCTCTCTGTCGCCCTGCCCTCCCAAGCACCCAAATTGAGGCACAGGTTTTTTTTTTTTTTTTGTAATATAGAAATTTTACACCTATACTTCTTTGCTTTGTTTTCGAATTTCAGCATTAATTTTTGAGACGACAATGTTTCGCGAATAAAGCCATCATGACTTGTTGCTCCACAAAAAGACGAAGATGCTTCGACCACTAACCTAACTGTTTCGACCTCTTGTGCAAATTCCAATACTCACTTTCAATAATGTCACTCGTTTTATCCATTTTCTCAAGTTCCGCATTAAGTATCTGTTTGGACAATGGAGGATCCTTAAGTACAATTTTGCCAATTTATCAATTCTGTACAGTCTTTTGCTTGAAAATTGAGAGGTGAAATCATAAAATCACTTACAGTTTCATTAGTAAAAGTTTGGGTCTTCAGGATTGTTCTGTGACCTAATTTCTTCAGAGAATAGTATGCTCAGGGTAACCAGCAGGTTTTTGGATGACCATAAAAACTATTCCTTTTGAACATGATCAATTACTAATTGCAGATCATTGCTGAAATATCTTTAGTAGTGGACAATTTTCCAAAAATGATGTGCACCAGCTGGGCATGAAGACTCAGTTTAATGAGAAACCAAACTTTTGCATACTCTTTTACAATGTTTTCAACAATAGTCTAGTCTTTATTTTATATGATGGCTCTTTTGTACCAATATATGAAAGAAGCTATCTGTTTGCTGTTTTAAATTTACCTTGCATGAGATAGCGTATAGATCTTTACACTTTTAATAATTAGCTTATGAATCTTTTTTTCTGGTGGTTTGGTGGACAATAATTTTGGACAATTTCCAGAACATATCGCTTGAATCCAGAACATATCGTTGTCTATATGGTTTGTATTTGCTTGGATAAATGCCAAGAACAGGCCGATTTGTTAGACGACAGGGTAGGGTGATGGAAATAGTTTCATTTTATCACAGAATAAGAAAAATAAATATATTCTGCACAATCGCATCATCTGTATCCAATGGTCAAAACTAAGCAGAAATAACTACGCAAAATTGCAAATTATGCAAATTTTGAAGTCCGGGTAGAGGCTTCAAGTATATATGCTATAATAATAATTTTGTTCACAAACAAAGGGTCTTACTATTTAATTTTTTTCCACCACATACGATTAAAACAAATTATACATATGACATTTTTTAATATTTTTTTAAAATGTCGATTTTTTCATATTTGACGAAACTTTGGGGAACGGGGGGTTGATCTAAATTAGTTTTAATTTCCAAAAAAATTTTAACGAGCATTAGATGCCAATACGCAAATTTTCACACCACAGGCACTTAAAAAAATTATACATAAGAATTTTTTTTTTTAATTTTAAAAATGTCAATTTTTACACAACTTCAAGGAGCTGGGGGGGGGATCTAAATATATTTTGATTTCCAAAAAATGTTTATATGATCATTTGATGCCAATACGCAACTTTTCCCTTTACAGGCATTTTTGATTTTTATAAAAAGCTAAATTCGACCCTCCTTTATATGTATAGATATAAGTGAAAATATTAAATGTCTGCCAACTTCTCTGCCATGAAAGCAACAGTAGCCAGGCCAGTGCTTAGAGCATTTTCTACTGTTAAATTGTAACTGTGAAACACATGTTTAGTGCATGCATTTTATTTTTTAATTCTTCATGAGTAACAATGTAAATCTCTTACAATATTTGATTTGTCATTTAGGTTATGTAATATGTTTCCAATTTAATTTACTCTTGTTATACAACGACTTTATCAAGAACATTTTAACCTTTAGCCAACGGCGGTACATATGCTGTACCGACAAAAAGTGCTCTCTTCCTACGGCTGTGGTACAACGTCTGTACCAGTCCTTCCCTTCCCCCTCCAGTTACTTCCCGCAGTTGATAATCCTTTCACACACGCCTACACAGGGAGAAAATGAATGAAACGCACTACACCCCTTTTGGGGGTCTGTCAATCAGAGGCGTTTGGCATAGTTTTGTTCCCAGTGAAGGAATGTGTGGCGAAGTTTCGAAAAAGAGGGGAGAAAGTTAAGCAGAAGTAAAATACTTGAAGGAAAGAAAAATTTTTGATAGCCTTTTTCTGTTTAATAACCCAATAGTAAGGCTTCCTATAATTAATAACAGCATATTTTACTGAGTACAAAACACCTATTTAGTTTAAGCAGTGTAGATATTTAGGGAGCAGAACGCAAGAAACATCATTCTCCAAAATATTTCTTTTGTTATGGTTTTATAAAAATAATTAAACACTTGAAAAGCATATCTTATTTTGCTAACTTTTCGAAAATGAATATCATGCTGAATAAGAAACAACTTATCAATTTGCGATTTGCCACGTTTCATTTATTTCTTTATTTACATTTTAACTGAAAATTATTTGTAATACCGTTTCAACAAAACATGGAAAACATTCTAAAATCAATAAATTTGAAAGAGAGGTTCAATTAAGAATCTGTGTCGTGAATCTTTTGGTTTGAAAATTGAAAGTTAGACTAAATGCTCATTTTTTTTTTTTTTTTTTTTTTTTTTTTTTATAAAAAGAGTCACTAGCACAGTCAGAATTATCTTCTGGAGGGGGTTTTCTGTTCAAAACGAGCCTTTTCATATGTAAAAGTTATTGCACTAGGGATGGCAAGAATGTTAAAATCAAGGGCTCTGAGGGGTGTTTTTACCCCCCCCCCCTTCGCTACGCCTAAAAATCTATCTAATTGATCACTTATTGAGTGAAAAGCATAAAAACTTAATTTTGATATTTTAGAAAATATAAATGTATTTCCTTGATATTTTGTCTATAGCGAATATTATTTCAGTACAAAGTCAAAAGGACTAAGGATATGCTGAATGAAACAAAATAAGTATGGTACACCGGGGCACGTTTACGAGGGTTTTTTTCGCTGAATTTTTTAATTTTATGGTTCAACTTAGGAATTCTTAAACGTTATGGCCTTATAAAGCAGTTAATAAAGTATAAATTTGTGCATTCAGTTTTCCCCCTGTTTGTATTTAAGGGGCTTAAAATGTTAATTTTTAAGTCAAAGTCGGTTGCTCCTCTTTCTTCCTTGCGCAAAAAAAAAAAAAAAAAAAAAAGGTTAAGTGAAAAGATTTATAAGAGCACCTGATATATCTTACTCAGTTTTCAATGAGAGTCTAATGTCTGTTTATTTTTTTTTCTGTTAATTAATTCTTACATTTGGAACTGTTTATGCCAGTAAAAAATGGAAGAAAGAAATTGGTTTTCTGTTTACTCATGCGTATTTTTTTTTTTTACTTATCTTCTCTTACTCACAAATAACAACGTACTGGGTAGTGAAAATGTATTATAAAGATAGTACATAAATAGGAAATGTTGAAAAGAGGAAAGACTTGGAATCTAAAACAAATTTGCCCAGATATTTTTCTTGTGCATTGTGAAGGGAGCGGAACTTAATCCTTCAACAATTACTAGAGGTATTTCAACCACAATTAGAAGAAAGAGTGAATGGGGATATCAGGGGATTTGTAGGCTGTCTCTCCATATTATCTCACTCGACAGTGATTGACTTTGAAACGCCAGCTTCATATACAAAAAAGGGTGCCTTGCATGCTCTAAAAGATAGATAAGCGCTAACGTTCTTTATGTAAATGAATACGGTGTTCAAGCATATTCCGCTTGCACCTGCTCAGAAAAGCAAAGCAAGGAATTGTTCGCTATTATTGTGGATTCTTTCTTGGACACACGTATTAGTGTCATCATTTTTCTGAATAGCCAAGCTGAAAAGCAAAGTTGCCTCCCTTGAATCTAAGGTATTCTACATTGTATTTACAATGGCTTTGGTCTCAGTTGAACGCTATTTACCTCCGCATTTTAGCGCATAGATAAGGACATCTGGCATTTATTGAATCCAGTGGTCTACCTCACAAATAGAGTTTGATATTTATTATTTTGTTGTCGTTAGCCTTAGGTTAGATGAGAAGCGTTATTTCAGTGATTTCAATTTTAAAACTGAACCAAATATACTTACAGAAAATCTAAACCTAGAGAACCCCATAAGGAACAAGGAGGGAAAAAAATTATTTTCAAACCATTGAATAAGTGATGACTAGCCAAGTATAGTGTCCCACTATAGTAACCCTGTATTGCGGAGAGCTCAGCGGTCGAAGTGGACATCGCCCCCTTTATGCTGTCCTATTCGGGGGGGAAGGAACTAAGAAAGCTTTGAGCCGTAGGGAGAGGGAAAAGATAATTGTATAGTTGCCGTAGCCTAAAGGTTAAAAATAATTTCAACTACAACTGTCAAAATACACTTAAACTAGCATATAATAACTTTCTTTATACGATTTATTCATCTATTTTATTTATTGTTGAATTCCATTATTGAAACATATTTTTGTATGTAAAAAGATGAAATAAGACCTGTAAAATCATTTAAAAAACAGAAATTAATTACTTTTAGAATCCTGAACTTCTTTTTCAAAAGTATTGGTAATTGAAATTCATAATAATTCAACTTAACATAATTTAATATATTTAAACTGTAGTACATATTTTAAACTTTGATGTCTTATGCCTTGGGTATATGCTGTATAAGTAATTTTACAATGATATAAATAACAAACTAGCGCATTCCAAATGCATTGGATATCTGTAGAACATTTTACTGCAATTAGTATTACAATTGGGGTAATTATGACCACTTTTGACTTTTTTTTTTTTTTTTCGAACTTTCTTACATCTAGTTTTAAAAAGTAATGTTAAATATTTTAATGCTTTAGCATGATTTTTTGACTGTTTAAGAAGGTAGGGAAAGCAATTTACCTTCTACGTTAGTTCCTTACCAAAAATTGCAAAAAAATGAAGAGGATAGTTGTGACCACATGTGGTGCAAGTATGAACACTTGTTTTAGTTGTCCTTTCTGAATGAATCTTACTTATCCTAAAGAAAACATATATATTTTCTTGAATTACAATAGAAATACAGTATTTTATGTCAAAATATTGAATTTTAGGCTAGGCATCTCTATGCTTATTACCATAAGTAAGACTTATCTCCTTTTCTCCAAGCATGTTGTTCTCTGTGTAAATTATTTCTGAAATTATTTTAAGGACTTTCAAGAAGTTAAGTCTGTTGCCTTTAGAAGGATAAAGCTTTCATACCTCTCATAGTACAAATTGTTCTAGTCCAATCATCCAATAAATTAAATTAATTATTTTATATTGATTAAAAGACAGAATAAATGTGGTTCTATGCTAAGCTCAAAATGTGAACTCTTGTTGCAGTTTTACATTATTGGATCCCATAATGTTTTTTAAGCAAATTTTAAAAATATGAAAAGCATCACAACATTAATTTTCTTTTTTTTTTTGATGTACTAAAGCTGGATTAAACAATCATTAGCTTATTGATGACTTATTTTTTTAGACAGATTTTTTAATTTAAACTAGGTTTATTAAAAACAATAAGTTGTTTATAATCTGATGCTAATTATTCTCTCTGCAATCAAACAAAAAGCCATTGACTGGAAAACAAACTTAAATGAGAAATGTAATTTTGATGAGAAATGTAATCTACAATTTTCATATGAACCTTCTTTTCAAGTTAATAAATAAATTCCATAGTTATGTTATTTTTCTTACATATGTAAGCCGCATTTATTATGCAGCTGCTAAACAGAGTTCTGCAATGAAAGCTTATAAACTTGCAAGAACTGCCTACCAGCAAGCCAGTATGTATCGCATTCCAGAAAGATTTAGTGATTTAATTGACTTAGCAACAATGCATGTTCATGCAAAGCCTTTTTCAGATTCTGAGGTATGCTCTTTATGCTTATAACTCTTGAATTATTGTTTTGTGAATGTGTTAATAAATTAAAAGAGATGATGCACAATATAGGTATCCTCGGGGGGTGGGGGGGGGGGTCACAGAAATTTTAGGGCCTGTCACAAATGCCAGTATGTATCGCATTCCAGAAAGATATAGTAATTTAATTGACTTAGCAACAATGCATGTTCATGCAAAGCCTTTTTCAGATTCTGAGGTATGCTCTTTATGCTTATAACTCTTGAATTATTGTTTTGTGAATGTGTAAAAGCGATGATGCACAATATAGGTATCCTCGGGGGGGGGGGGGGGTCACAGAAATTTTGGGGCCTGTCACAAATGACTTTTTTGGCCCCCTCAATATTGTTTTCCCTTATATTTCGCCCCTAGTTTTAAAAATATTGGGCTCCCTTCAGGCTCAGGCCCAGGTCAACAGGTGTCCCTTCTCCTCCCCCCCTCCTGTGCACGTCCCTGGGTATCCTCTGTTTATATGAAAAATGATCAAAAATTATATGTGCTAAAATATAAATAAAACCAATACTCAACATAAACAAATTACAAATCCTTCCGAAACTACTACAAGTAGCTGTAGTGGGGACCCTTCATTAGTACAAGAGTATTCAACACACTACAGCAAAGTCAAGAGTAAGTGTGATGTCAACTAAAAGTCACTGGTATTTTTTTAAACCAAATTAGTCAACCTCAAAGTTAGCAAATGAAGATGCATGGCACTGAATTAAAAAAAAAAAACAATCAGAAACTAAGGGAATGAAAATTTCCAAATTTGAGGATAAACAATGGGAACACTGGACAAGGAACAAAAAAAAAAGGAAAAATGAAAAATTATGAAAGAGAAAGAAAAAAGGAACACACACACAAAAATGAGGAAATTGTTGCAAGACAGCTGGAAAAAATTGAGTACCAGGCAGATCATTTACTTTATTTTATTTATTTATTTATTTTGTATCACATTGAAAATTTGGTTTTTCTTAAAAAACACCACTAATCATAAGTTTTAGAGATGGAATGAAGTTTCGGTCTGACCGAATCATGGACTGTGATTTGGCCGCTTCGGCCTGAAACAATTTATGTTGCGAAATTTCTTTTTACAATTATTATTATTATAATATAAGATATTGTCTTTTAAATTCAAAATTGTATCTTATATTTAATTTTAAAATTTGTGTATTAAACCCTTGGAGCCAGAATTCATTCAACTATAAAATGTTTGTTAACAATGTATTCTGTTAAAAGTTACATTAGGTTACATTTAGTTTGAAATTTTATTTAAAAAAGTTTTAAAATGAAGCTATATAAGTATACTGCATTAAACATTCTTCAAATAGTTCTGGCTCTGAAGCTTATAGCAATAGTGGTGTTATTTACATTTACAAGGGCGGGTATGGGACTAATGGGCATCCTATAGTAATTTAAATCAAAATTATGTTATATTTAATAGTTTTTGGTGTAATAATTCAGTTTTTTAAATAGTTGCATTAATCTGTCAACATATTTTAACTTGTGACTTTGTTCAATCCTTCTCAAAAATAAATACTAAATGATAGACTAGTAAGAAAGAATGCATGATATTACATACTTTTACTAAGTCAAAATAAAAAAAAATCATTTTGCATTAAGAATGTTCAGATATTTGTATCAATATGAACTCCTAATCTAAATAGCAGGTACTTAATTATTGGATAATTCTATGATTTAATTTAATCATATCAGTTGGTTATTATAAACATTAATGTAATTGTAGAACATGCCTTTAATGTTCCAAATAATGCTTTATATTACTTATTCTAATGAAAAATTAAAAACGTGTGCTTTTCTGGTACTACCAGTGCAAAGCAAAAGTAAAATCTTAATTTGTGATATGTATGAATCTAAAAAAAACACAGAAAGCGCTGAAAATGTTGAAAGATCTTAGAGCAGTAATTTATATGGAGAATTACATGATGTTATATGCATTTATTGTACATTTAATGCTAAAACTCTACATACAGAACAGCCAAAGCTACGGCCATTAGTAGGCCCACCAAATTGCGCTTTGTGCCATCTCTAATAAGAATACTATTGAAGACATGAAAGTCAAATGTCTATTTCTCCTTTAACTGTAATAAACCTCTACAAGTACCAGTCACATCTCTGAAATCCTATAGAAATCAAAAAACAAATAGATTCAATAACTGTCTAATCTTACCAGCCAATCACTTAGACATATATAAAAGACGGAGTATTTATTACTGTCAATATTTATTACCTTCATCAATAACTTCAAGCTTTGTAAACTGTGATTAATTTAGCACATAGACTTTTGATACTTATTTTCTTGCTTAATCACTGAAATTTCAAGCGTTTTTATTTACTACAACAGACTCTGTTTCAGTTTCCATAAGTGTCTAAGGGTTTTCTTGAAACATGTTGAACTCTCCCAAGTGTCCAGGAGTTACCCTATTTTCAACAGGGAAATTTTCTCTTTCCATAATTATTGACATTTCTACATGTTATAACATCTCATCTAAAATTTGTTAGACATTTTTTGAAAAATTAGGTTTAGAAATGGAAAAGGGTAGATAGTTACAGAACACAATTTCTTATTTTTCATCAGTTTCACAAAGCAATGTCGCTTCCCTCACAAAGTTTTGTTACAGCTTTATAAAATAATAGGCAAATTGAAACCTGAAGTCTATTGTTGTTTTGTATGTATATTCTTTCAAATATTTCTAGTTACGTGTTTTGCATGATTTCCTCTTTTTCCCCCCTTTTCAGCAATGTTATGCACGAATATCAATTTCATGCATTAATAAAAAATTCCATTTCCATGTAGGGCTTAATTTTTAGTTCTCTGAGCAATTAAAAACTGAACAAAAACGTATTTTAATTTAAAATTATGCATGAGAGTGAAATATCCAGTCAAATATCTTTTGAACGTAAAAGTTTTGCTGAAATCTAATAATTCTCTCAAAAGGGCAAGGGGAGACAATAGTCTCAATGAAAAATATTTCTCAATCTTATAGGCTTATTCTAAAATTTCATAATATAATTTTGTCTGCATTGATTTATATTAGTCTTTTTCAATCATATTTTCATAGTAAGTGTAATTTTTTCCATACTATTCAGTTGCCTTTAAACAATGTCCTATAAGGCTGTTTCCCAAGCAATGCTCTACAAGGTACTCTTAAGGACCTCTCAGAAAGAGTCAAAAGTTTTGAATGTATCTGTCTTCTTGTAGAGTACAAAAAAAGTATAGGTAAATTTAATTGGACTTGACAATGTATATATAGTGTGTAACTTGCAATACTATATACTCTTAATATTTACTGTTCCAAAATTTCTTCAGTTATTTATGCACATTTAAACAGTTGTTTATTAAGTGATTTCATCTTACAGTATGGGATAAAACTGGAATATTTTTCTGAATTTTATCATCATTCTTTTGCCATCAAAATGCATCATCTGAAGAAAAAATGATCATTTTATGTAATCATGTAGTTAATCTCGATTCCAAAAAAAAAAAAATTATCTGTAATGTCAACTGCAAAATTTCGTATGTATTTGTAAAAATACATTTTTATTCAATATGCACAAATATTTAAAACAGCAATATCATTAAAAGTTATTGAACTTACAGAATCTAGGTTTTTTTTTTATTTTTTTTTGTATGTACTTCTCCAAAAAGCCAAGGTTAAGTTGTATGTTCAGGTTGTTGATTATAAGTTATATACTACCGTGGGCGGGTAAACGGCAGTATCTGCAGAAATTATTTTTCTAGATATATGAAAAAATGTGTGTTGGATTCCATACTAGCAATAGGGAAATGCTGGATTTAGACCTTCAGCAGAAACAAAATAAGCAAGCTTGTACAATAAAGCTAACATACAACAGATGACAAAAATGAAAAATTTGCAGTTATTGCCCTGTACCTGCCCACAGCTGTATATTGTTTGTTTCTTTTAGGAAGTCCTTCCTATGTGTTACAAGTGTTCTACCAGTAATCCACTGATCAATAAGCAAGGAAACATTTGTTGTAATTGCCAACACCCATTCGCATACTCGTTCATTTCATTTGAAATATTGCCTGTAGTTGAATTCTTCTTAGAAGATGGAATTACTGATGAAGAGGCTTACAAACTGCTTTCTAAAACTCCAAGAGCCCATATGGAGCAAAATATGAAAGTGGGAGGCCCTGGTTTGTGTTAATAACTATCTGTATTATCTTTTTAAGTACTGTCAATTCACAATAACTTGAAGTTTGATAACTCGAGTGTTACTATAACTTGAAATTTTTATTAGGTCTTGACCCCTTTGTCTTTAATTCCATGCTAATTATTCTCAATATCTTGAAGTTAACTTCCTTTAACTCAAAAGATGACTTCAAATTTATTTTGAAAGAAGGGAAACAAGTGACTATGAGAGAAAAATTAATTCACCTTCACTCGCAATTCCTGCACAATAGGCCTCTAAAGAAAGAAAAGCACCTGTTGAGCCAATGTGCGATAAAGGAGTTACACCTACGGAAATGAGTTATCTTATTTTCCTTTGTTGTACTGTACTGTTTACTTTTTGACATGTTGCTGGACTACAAATTTGCATTTAAGCTGTCAAGTTGTACCTTTATTCAAAGGCTGACCTAAGTTAAGATTTGTCTCCCTTCATTCTTTAGTTCGATCATTTGCTGGTAAGTTCCTGAGAGACAGAGGGAGTTTTCTTTACTATTAAAGATGTCTAAGCTAGTACTCTGTCAATAATATTAAAAGAAAAAGGGAAACTTCTAACGAGATAGAATACATGAATCCGAATTTGAAACGAATGAAGATATGCACCTTTCCTGAAATAGAAACAGCTCTATTCAAGTGGTTCCAGCAGTATTGAAATTAACACCATGCTTTTGAGTTTTTTCTCTCGGTATTTTTGATTAAACTGTGCATATTACGCTTAAAAACTTTTAAGTTCTGTAATTATGTCTGTTATATTTTCATATTAATTAAAATATTCGATGGTTTTTAATATTAAAATGTCGAAAACCTAAACTAGCAGTTAGTCGAGCTTCTGATTAATCGAAGTTCTTTGTTGGTCCCTTTACATTAGAGTTATCACGAATTGACTATTTAATTTTCAAGGAATAGTCCAATGATGTCAATAAATATGAATAACAGTTTCTCAAATGTCACATCAAGCAAAAAATAAGTGAAAAATTGGTTGTAGTTCCATAGAAGGGCTTTAGAGATAAATAGAGTTTAATTTTAGCGTACCAAATAAGGCCACTCAAAGGTTCATGTCCTAGTATCTGGCCCATTTATGATTCATTTGACTTCAAATGTTTTATTTTCATCACATGTCTCATGAAAAATAAGAAAAAAGAATTACCGTATTTTCGGGAATAAGCGCCCCACCCGATGTAAGCGCCGCATCGTAATATATTCTCAAAGAAAAAAGTTTTTTCATGTATGCGCCGCACCCGGTGTAAGCGCCGCACCTTCCATAAGCGCGCATCCATCATTAAACAACTTAATAGCACAATCAATAGTAAAGAAAGCTGGATTAAATTTAAATAAAAATTTTTTTTTAATTTCTTGTTAGTATTTTTAATTAACGATATTGAAATATTTTTTAAAATCCCCATTTTGCACTTTTTGCCTTAGGCATCCCTCGATTGGCCATCACTTTCGATGGTTAATTTATCCGAATTCCAACGGCAAACGCATCTCTCGTCAATGCCAAACTCTCTGGCAGTAAAACGATTTCCAATTGCTTCTGCCTTTATTACCTTAAACTTAAAGGTTGCAGTATAATTTTTCAATTGCTTAGGAGCCATTTCAAAAGCAACTCTAAAAAAATTTTGCAAAAAAAAAGCCAAGAACGCACGAACCACAGCAAAAGATGCAACACGACGATGTAAGTGAATAATAAAATTAGATCTAGGAGACAAGTTTCCCATTAGGTTGCTTGACCAACCAACTCATTTTTGTGAGGGAGGTGGTAAATTCCCTTTACACACTGGACATCCATCCCTCTCTCTTACTAGTACTTTTGCTGCCTCCTCTCCCTGACCCCTTCGCTCCGATGCAAAAGGCTTGCTTGCCCACGTGTATCAGCGTTTCTCTCCTCAGTGAAACACGTGCAATCGCTGACTCACCTTCCCTGCCCCCTCTTTGCTTTACTTGTCGCCCAAGGTCGAAGGATTTCCTGACCCCTTCGCTCAGCCGCGATAAGGCTTGCTCGCCCCCGTGGATCAGCGTTTCTCTCCTCAGTGAAACACGTGCAATCGCTGACTCACCCTCCCCCTCTTTGCTTTACTTGTCGCCCAAGGTCGATGGACTTCCTGTCCCTTCGCTCCAACGCGATTAGGCTTGCTCGTGCACGTGGATCAACATTTCTCTCCGCAATGAAACACGCGCAATCGCTGACTCACCTTCCCTCCCCCCTCTTTGCTTTACTTGTCACCCAAGGGCGAAGGATTTCACAAAACGAAAGCAAACGATGTGGTGCCATCTGTTAGCAGAATTTTTAACTTTTTTTTAAACTTGAAAAAGAAAAAAAAACACTGTATCCGCCGCACCCGTTATATGCGCCGCACCGGCAATTTTTAAACTTTGTTCCTAGTATGCGCCGCGGCGCTTATTCCCGAAAATACGGTATTCCATGTGAAAATTTAAATTTAAATTATGTTTTTCAGCAGTTTAAACAAAAAAAAAGGTTATTTGGTCTTGTTAGGAACACAGGTCCCCAATAAGAGCAACTCAGAAAAAAGGCCAAAAAGTACTATCAAACTATAAAAATTCAAAAATTATCTATTGTCAATTTAAAAACATGGTTAATCACATTTGATAAACTCAAAAGCATTATCAAAAATTCCATATTTACTTCAATTAAAGGAGAACGATCAATCCTCTCATTTGAAGCACTGATAAATTGTTATTTTCGTTTTTTTTTTTTTTTTTTTTTTATTCACTCCTGTGCAAAGTTCTTAAACATGTGTGCAGCATATGCAGCACAGGATCATATCCTCTACTGGATCCTTTAGTGTCTTAATAAGGACGCTGGAATTCTTCTAAGGCAACCATAGCTTTATTGGGCTAGAATCTACTTTTCTAAGGTTATCAAATCACAGGAAGAAATGATGGTACACAACAACATTTTTTTTTATTACTTCATCAACTACATAAATTATGCTTTGTGGAATAATTAACAGCCATTTTTTACAGGATTAAACTACAGTGAACCATGATGAAACAATGCTTACTGCAAAATAAGAACATTAAATTTTAGTTTGACTCTTGTGTGCTTTTGCCTGATGATAATAAACTGCTTGTTGATAATGCTTTATCATCAGTTAAGCTTTCTGATGACAAAAAAAAAATCATAATCTTGTAGCTTTTTGCTGTTCTAAATCGAAAAAAATGACCTAATCTGTCGCACCTACCTTATTAAAAATTAATTAACTTGCATGCATGTTTCATAATTGCTTTAAGGATGTTATGCCATCATATGAGGTAGTGAGAAGCAAAGGGATGCAAGTGGCAAAAATGAAAAAAATTGGAGATA
The DNA here is from genome assembly GCF_026930045.1 of Uloborus diversus. Classification (NCBI taxonomy): domain Eukaryota; kingdom Metazoa; phylum Arthropoda; class Arachnida; order Araneae; family Uloboridae; genus Uloborus; species Uloborus diversus. The sequence goes on along the minus strand of NC_072740.1, from coordinate 9,071,446 downwards.
ACCAGTTCAAATGGTAAGTGAACCTCTCTACTTTTTTGGGGCAAGAGATTGTACCTGGTAGGTGCTGCTGTACAGCATTATTTAGAAAAAAATTTTAATGAAAGCCTACCTAGGATCTGATCCTTAAGTGTGTTTTACTCAAAATTTAAAATAGTCCACTTGCATCCCGTTGCTTCTCACTGCCTCATATGGTAATGCAACATTTAGCAACAAATTCATTTGTACTTTATTTTGTTTGTTCATAATGTCTAAAAAAGCAATTTCAATTTGTCTACACAATCTTTTCAGCCACTATGCAATTTTTATTTCGAACTTGATCCTTAACATGCTAGATTAGTGGACATAAATCCATCAATTTAAAAAAAAAGGGGGGAGTTGTTAGTTGTTTCTGAAATATTTAGAAACCATTCGTTGCATATGCAGAAATATGAACAAATATTTTATTCATGTTACAATATCATTTCTTTTTGGGGCATTTGTTGAATTTCTTTTACTTACATATGTCTTGATCTACTATTCCTTAAAAGAATGATATTCACTGCACCTGAGAGTGAAAATTCAGACATTGAAATTTTTTTATTTAATTCATTTGTTATTATAATATGCATACTTTTTTAATGTTGTAAACTTTTGCAGATATTCAATGCATGAAGCTGGATGAGGATCCTTTTACTTTCTCTGAAAGAGAAGATGATATTTTTTCTTATGATGTAAGATTATATTTGATTTTTTTTTTTTTTTATTTTTTTTTTAAGCTTTTTTTTTAAAAACTTTTTTGAAGTTGTTGTATTATTATTGTACTTGTTTGCAGGCCAAAAGCTCGCTTTTCTTTGAACGTTATATTTTTTGTGCATGTATGAGAGGTAATTTAATGAATGAAAATAGTTGGATCTTTACCATATTGTTTAATCTTTTTTTGTTACTGCTACTCAGTAGAGTTTTGTGGCCCTTGAATTACTATTGTTAAACAATTTTATTTATTACAGCAGTGTTAAACTTTTCTTAAACTAACACCCTCCTCATTACTGTATGTTTCTTAATTGATACAAAATTTTTCATTTGAAAAATGATCTTTTTTTTCCAGACTGCAGCTAATGAGCAAAGGACTTTGTCTTTGAATCGCCAGGATTTGATCCACACAAACTTTTCAGAGGTAGTGATTTGTAAATGGCCTCCACCTTTGAGAACACAGTATTATAAGAATGTTTTACCAAGTGTTCAAATCACTAGGTGTCCATCATGCAATAAGGTATCTTTTCATATATCTTTTCTTTAAAATAATTAAGCTTTGTAGTCTGAATTTCATTATCCTTTGTGAAAAAGGAGACTGAATCGAGAGTCATGTTGATTTTTTATGCCTTATCAAAAAGTTATCAACTTGTCTGCAGTAAGCTACCTTAATCTGTTTTTTATAAAATGAATCTAAATGAAACTGGCAAGCAAAACCTTTTTATTTTACAATAAACTTGAGTTATAATGAGCAACTATGACAAAGCACACGAGAATTGTGAATACAGTCTGCAATATATTTTTCTTTTAAATAAAACTGCTTTCATTATTCAGTGGTCAAATATGCAGTTATCAATATTCGTCCAAATGACTATTGTGCAAACTTCAGAACTATTTATTGAACTTAACTATGTCATGAACATAAATTTCATTTACAGAAAGTTATGAATGTAATTGAGAGAGAGAGAGAGAGGAAAAAAAAAATGTTTTGCAATGCTAAGTAGTTTGAAAGCATTTTTTCCAATGAAGTATCTTCACTTTCATCGCAAAAGAAAAATTAAGGCATTTACTGATTTCTTTGATATCTTACTTAGCAAAAAACCAATAAAATGCTTGTTTTCATTTATATTTAGTTATTGTTATCAACAAATTAGTTATTTACTTTTTTTAAATGTAGTTCAAAAACATTATCACGTTCTTTTATTGGTATAAAACAAGGAGGAAACAGTAAGAAATGGCACTCAGTAAGCCACAAATTCTACAATGAGCATTTGTAGTCATGGAAGGTGGGTAAGGGATGGAGAAGAGGTAAAGTCAACCCAAGAAAGCATATTGTCTCATTTATACATCAATTTCAACAGCAAAAGCTGTAATTAAATTTCTATGTTTTGTATTGATATTGTAGTACATGGTTGAAATCCATTTCTGGTTTGGGGACAAGATTTCCATAAGAGAGCATCTCCCTTCTAATTCTTCCTTAGTATTAAAGCACTTTTGGAATCAGTTGTTTGAAAATTATTATACACTAGCTGACCTATGAATTCAAAATCCTTTTTTTTTAAAAGTAATTTAAAAAAAAAAAACAGCAAAAGTGTGACTTGTGCACTTACATTTCACTGATAGCAGTGAAAAAATCTTCTTAGATAAGTTCTAGAAGATTAGATCTTCTTAGTAAGTTTCTTACTTTTGAAGTTTGATGAAGTTACTTCCCTGATACTTAGTATTAAGGAAGTTATGGCATACCCACAAAAAATACCGTGGAGAAATAAAATACGTGATATTATGATTTCCCATGTTAAAATAAAGGGTTTTTTTCTGATTACAATGCAACAACATGTGGTTTAAAATCCAGCCTCCAATGAGTTAGGATTATATGTTCATGGAAATTTGCAACAGGATTCAACAGAGGAAAATTAGTCATTCAAAAGCTATATTTTCTGATTCATGGTAGGATCAATCCCATGACCTTTGTTTTATAGCAGGATGCTCTGTTACAAACTGAGCTATGGGTCTTCATATTGGGATGCTAAGCACTAAAGTAATGCATAGTAAAGGAACAAAATTAATTTACTTTGTTAAAGTTTGTTTTAAAAAAATCTTTAAAAGGTTAAACTGTGATTTACCATATTAAAATCAATGTTTTGTTTCCTATTTTTAATACTAATAACACTGTGCAGCAAAAAAAACCCTCAAAATGCTTCTGACATTTCGTCGCCTGATTGTTATGTAAAATGACCCCCTGAATCCGAATATGACCTCCGTTTTCCCCCTATAGGTACCATTTTTTTAACCCCCCCCCCCCAAGGTTTTTTTCAATTTTCTTTAGTTAAGGAACAATTATTCTTTTTTTTTTTTTGGAGGTTAAAGGAGCTTTATATTAACTGCTAACATAGTTTTAGAGGGCAAGAGAGGTCCAAAGTTCAAGATCATGGACACCAATTGCAAAAGAGGGAGACTTGGGAGGGTATACACCCCCCCCCCCCCCACACAAAAAAAAAATTATAAAAATCATGAAAAACGATCTTTTTATTCTGCATTTTTTAAAATGATGTTTTTAAAAAAAATTCGGTTCAGAATGAGAGTATAAGACTTGCTTCTGTGACTCCCATGTCCAAAAAAAATTTCGCGATGAAAAAAAAATTAAAAAAAAAAAAACTATCTTGTGAATGTTGCATGTTGCATACAAGTTCAATCACAGGTCTTCATTCAAAAAGATATTCTTCTGGCTGATTCTTATGTAAAAGGACCCCTTGTTTTCAAATACGACCACCTTTCCCCTCATCACGCCCCCTTTTTAGACCCCCCTTCCTCTGATTCAGAGCCAGTTTTTTAATTTGGAGGGGAAAAAGAGCATTTAATAACCGTAAATATTATTCTGAATGACTATAGATGTGCAAAGCTCAAAATCTTGTGCATATGTAGCAAAAAAGAAAACATAGGGGACCCCCCCCCCCCAACACATTGTGCAGCAAAAAAAGTCAAATGCTTCTGAGGCTATTTCGGCTGATTCTTCTGCAAATTGATCCCCTAAATACGAATATGATATCTATTTTCCCCCTACATGTACGACTTTTGTAGAAAAGCCCCCTTTCTTTTTCACTTGACGGTGTGTGCGCGACACAAAGGAGGGTAATGTGTTTATAAGTGTATGTATGTATGTTTGTTCCTATGTGGCATTGTAGGGGCTAAACGCCTTGGCCAATTTTGGTAATTCTTACGTCAATCGATTTGTCTTAACCTTGGGAAAGTCATTAAACACATGAAAGTAATCATAATTCACCATATCAACAACCAGTTGCCATATTGTCAATTCGGGATCATGTCGCACGCTACCTGCATGGTCTAAGCGATTGCTTCTCACACTTGAGGCGGTGGGTTCGACACCCACCCTCGCTTCGGATGTACAACCACCCCCCTTTTCTGATGTAAATTCTTTCATGTGTTTATCTGTATTCTGTACTGTAATAAAAAATATATGCGTAAGGGAGGCAAGACACTCAGGTTGTAGTCCTCATCAAAATAAACCTGTGCAATAAGCACCAAAAGAAAGAAAGTCTACTAATTCGATTTACATCTCTAACATGTTGCATTTGTTTTTGTCTTGAATGATTCAGGGGACTGAGTTTCAAGAAGTATATTTTCTTGAAAGGCTGTTTTAGTTTTGTGAGAAAAAGATGACTGACGACGTTTTCTAGCTCGCGTCTCATGACATACAGGCTGTTTTTTAACTGTGCTGTGATTGACTCAAGTTCGCGCCTTTTTACTGAAGGTCAAGCTCATGTATCTTTAAGTGGAGTTAGGTCCCTAGAGGGACTATTTATCAGTAGTTTAAACCACCGCAAGTTACTGAATAAACCTAACCAATGATGGGGTTCCTTGAGGTAAAAGCAAAGCACTAAGTGTTCTGCGGTCTAAAAAGTTTCGGAAGTGCTGTTCTATAGGGTGGGCTGAAATATGATGAATAAAACCGCATATTCAGTAGGGTTGGACAAAATATTAACAATAACCTTGCGTATTCATTGGAGTTGGATGAAATGAACCATTTGTGTTAATTCTTACCGCCCACATCCCCAACACCTCTTTTTCAGTATTTGAAATGCATCAAACAACTATTTGGAATTTTTTGATGTGTATGGGGGGATTTTCTATTATATAATAACTTATAAGACATTACAGTAATTTTTATCTGAAATATCATTTATAATTAGATTGTGTAGAAGATTTTTTCAATCATCTTTAATGCATTATATGTGAACTTTTTACAGCTTTTTCACAGTGATGATTATGAGCTTGAACTTTTGAAAAAAAACTGCTGTCCTTTCTGCAGAATTACTGTTGAAGAACTTGAAGCATCTGATGACTGACAATATTCTACATCATATACTGTGATAAAAATCTGCATAAATGACTCTATTCTAGTCAAACTAAAAATATATATATAATATATTTTAATGAAAATATTTAACTATACTTATAATGCGTAGAAGTAACTTAAATATATTGAATAATTTCAGAGTAGCATTTCAAGTATTTTTGCATCTGAGAAAAAATGTTTGTTGAAAATATCTATATACGTGGGTTGTAATTTAAGTAATGGCAACATATTGAACTTACAAGCACAATTTCATTTCATTCCTTCTACATAATCACCAGCAAAGTGTGCAACCTTTTGCCAAATGTCTTGAAGCCGTTGGAGACCACTGGCAAAGTGTTGATGATTGATGTCAGCAAAGGAGCGCTCTAATGCTCAGGGACTCTGAAGATAATGCCTGGACTGCCGATCAATGGTATATGGAAAGGAGGCAGCTCAAAATGCCAATCTGATTGTAAGGAATGGAGGGCCAATCTGTGGGTTGCAAATTTGCAGCATAATGTTGACCCAAACAAAATGCTTTAACTATAGTGTAACCATCCTAAATGGTAATGCCTTTTCAGAACAGTCTTCCAATAAACCGTGATGCTTTTTTTGTCATTGATAAACTCAATTTTACACCACAACTGCTGCTCACCCATTAAAAACATGTTTTAGGGTGAGGAAAACGAAACTCTCCCATTAAGGCCCCATAACAACTACACTTTGAACTCGATTGACTGTTTTTTGCATTATACACATCCACAACAGCCTCATTTCACCACTTTTATACCCTATTTGCCCATGCCCGCTCTTCTGCAAGTTTTTGGTTTACAACTCTGGTATACGAGGCGTGTTTTTAAGTAAGGTCTGTTTTGTTTTAAACACTACAAGTTCATTGCATACCGCAACGAACACGTGTGTTGTGTACGGGCAATGCAACCGGCATTCGGGAACAATTGTGCTCATTTTCAGCTCTAGCTAACCTGTACGGTTTTGTTCTATGCTTTCATAATGTTTAAGACAATCAACTCACCCACCGCATGAGAGTTTTGCTCAGTGATATGCTTTTTGTCAGCAAGGAACCTGTCTGCTGCAGAAATTCATCCACAGATTTGCAAAGATTTTGCTTCCACTGAAGCCATCAAATTGTCTGTAATCAAAGTAAGGCAACCAGAGTGCTCCTCATCATGGACATTGTCACGGCCATCTTTGAATTCTCTTACCCCACACAATTTACTTTTCCTGAAACCATACTGCAAACTAGTCAACAGACTATTAGTCTCTAAGAAATTCATAATCTTAATTTTTGTCAAAGTTTCAAAAATGTTACAAGCCACTGAAGTCAGACTTACAGACCTATAATTCCCTGCATTACCTTTAGACCCCTTCTTGAAGAGTGGCGTTATGCTAGCCAGCTTCCAGTCCTCTGGCACTGTCCTGGAGTTATAAAAAGCATTGAAAATATTTAAAATAACATCCACTAATTCCTCTGCACATTAACTAAAATTTTTAATTAATATTATCTGGTATAATAATATTTATCCAAATGGCTTATTTGGTTTATTATTATATGCTTTATAAAGAAAAGGACTTAAGTGATTTTGATTTTAAATAGTTCAAAAAAAAAAAGAGAGACAAAAATTTATAAATTGCTGTTTTGATAGCGCAGCTACCTCCCTTCAGAGTATTAAGTCCTATTCAGTTTAATGTTTCTAGTATTTGATTTGTTATAATATGTCAGTTGCTTTTGAACTAAAGTAACTGATCTTTATTTATTTTTTTTTCTCAAAGGGGAAATAATATGCTTATAGTTAAGCATTAATAATGGGAAACGCCCACTTTACTTCTTAATCTTTCTTGATTAAGGAGTGTATCATCAAAAAAGTTGTTTATTTTTTGTGTATTTGCTAGTCTCTAATAAAAGTGCAAAAACAAATTCTAGTCAGTTAAAGTATATTTTTCATATAATACCAAATTGCTGTGTGCCATGTTTGTTTGACTGTGGAATAAGGTTTTAGTTTCTTTTAATTTTTAAATATTTATCATGTAACATTAGTTAATTTATTCTTTGAAACTAGCTCATCTCCTTTGACATATTCTGAAGTTAGTAATTTAAGCTGTGCTACATCATAAATTGAAGAAAAAAAATTTCAAGGACATTTTTTCATGATTAATGAACAAATATCATGCATATAAAATTTTTATTTATACTTGCCTAAAATTTTGAATGTGTTCTGTATAAAAGTGAATGAATAACAAACAATCTGTAAGCTTTTTGTAGTAAACTTTATTGAGTTTTCCAAAATGTAGAGCATGCTGTTAAGTTCAGTTTTGATGATTTGTGATGTTTAATTTTGTTATGTTTATCAATACATGAATGATATTTGTATTCCCTGTACTATGAAATGTTGCAACATATATTGGCTTTATTTTAAATTTAAATCAAGAAAATTAAAATTTAATGTTGCTCACATGTACATGTTTCATAACAGAAGAATTTTCTCTAGCTTCTTTTGTTCATTTATGTTTTTCCTCGGCAAAATTATTACTAGTAATTTTAAATGCAATATGATACAGAAATGAATGAAAAAAGTAAAGACGTGTTACATAAAAGAGTACTCATACATCTAATGAGTTTTCTCAATTGCAGTCCTCTGGAATATTTAATGTGCTTGAATTTTTATATTTGTTGTATAGATGTAATTCTAAAGGATGTATGATATTTGGTTTTTAAAAATTTATTTCAAAGCATTTAGTGATTAATTATTCTGAGTAAATATGAACAATATTTTATGTTGTATTTTGAAAAAAAAAATTTTTTTTACTTGCAATGGATACTTAATTTTTTAATCTGTGCAATAATTTCTGTGTGTATAAACATTGCACTGCAATTAATAAATGATGATCTATGTACATTTTTTGGGATAACATTTAGCCGTCCATTTGAGCTGTCGTGCAGTGTTTTATGAACATATTTTGTTTCCATGTTTTTAAAAGGATATGTTTTGTAGCTGATGTATTTTAACAGAAATTTTCAATATAATAATATGTATAGAAATAACTTATCAAATATTGAATTCAAAGCTCAAGTTTCAGTACCGGTATTGAAAAAGCACTGAAAAGCCGTCCAGCCATTTATGTATAATTTTAAAATAAAACATTATTTTATTGTATTATTTATTAATAAAACAAATTTTATAAAACTAACTGCTGTGATTTAAATATTTCTTTTACGAGTTCACTGTTTTAGGTCTTGCTCATTTCTATAGCCATGATGTTTAAAATTAATGGAATGTCACCAACTATTTCTTCTTAATTTAATACACTCCTTGATGTGAGCATCAGGAAAATATTTCAGTGTTTTTGTCAAAAAGTTTAATATTTGTTTTCTTTAATTAATAAGCATCAACTGAAAAAGCTTTTAGTTGTTTGTTTTAACATATACACCCCATTAAATATTGACCTTAGTTTAAAATGAAGTTAACTGCTGAAATAATTCAAATGTTTTATAAATTTTAATGTAAGACCTCAGTATTTGGATTAGATCAAAATGGTTAAGTGAGGATTAAAACGTATGGAAAAAATCAATTTCAGTAAGAAAGGTTGTACTAACTAAGAAAAAGGTAGCATTAGTGAAATTCAGAATTTTGAAGGGGGATTTCTAAGGCTTAAGCTTAAAAGTAATTTAAATCAATGATTTTTTTTTTCCGAAAAAAAACAATCGATTTTAGTCATGATTAAAATCACTAATTGGAATATCGGTCACCTTGAGATGGACAAATAAAAACACATATGCATAAAAAACGTCCTAGGACTTATTCCTCAAAATGTTTGATTATGTGGCAGTTAGTTGTTTCTTCTTAAACTAACAAAAATTGTTTGTAAAAATTGAAAATTACTCACACTAATTTTATTTTTACTATGCATTTCAAATGAATGAAACACTAAATTATTTTCTTAGGAATGCTGCATCGTGATTGATCATTCGCAAATGATCCGTTTTTATCATGAATCACACTGAGCGATTGCAAGCAAATGTTGCAAACTTGCGAACGACTCCTAACGAGTCGTCGCCTATCCAAGATCTGTTTAAATTCGGCTCATTATACCGCTGATAACTTTCTGAATTTTTAAGATATTGAACTAGAACTTTATTATGAGTTGGATAATCTAGTTGGGGTTTGGATTATGAAAGCTATAAATTGCGATATTTCGCACATGCGCATGAAAAATCAATTACTTGAAATGTCCATATTTTATCAAGTTTTCAACATTTTCCTTTCAAATTTTAATATTATACTTCTTTTGTGTGCTGTCACGTTTTCTGGAAGTTTGGTAAGCTTTGATAGAAAACTTTACGTGTTATAAGATAAAAACCTTCAAATAATAATCGTAGTTCTGAGAGAAATGCTTATATCTTCATGAATATCAGTGATATTTTCTCGAAAGTATGTAAAATAACTGTACATAGTATGGTAACTAATTTTTGAAATTTACAGCTTATTCTCAGCTATTTCCGATGAACGATGCTCAAAAAACGTTTTTGTTTTCCTCAATTTATTGCTGGTCCCCTAATGGGTGATATAACTTTTAATGGAAAATGACAGCTGGAACAATCGTTTTATGTGACAAAAGTTACAAAGCAATTAGTCTTTTATTTCTCGAGAAATCCTTCAAAATGGGAATTTTTGAAAGTGTCCCAATATTTTAGGTCATATAGTGTATGAGCCCAGTAGTCGGCCGTTTCATTTTCGTTACTCTTACGGGGTGTGCGTGAATAAATTTAAAGAAAATTTAAAGGCGAAACTTACAGCACAGCATTGTATGCTTTCAAAATAATTTATTCCAATATAATTACGAAAGAATTTTGCATTCTTGATGTTTTCGAAACATCTATGTTTATATTTTTTCAAACTCCAACCAGTTGGGATATGCATCACCATGCAATAAATGTTTTATTATTTTTCTTCTACACCACTTAGTTAAATAGTAGAGGAAGTGGTCTAACTACGGGCCATGGTGTAAATACTGGCCACCTACTGAAAATGAAGGAAGGGGGTTCTGCACAGTCCCAAAAATGGTATGGAATGAATTAACAGGAAGAGGCAAAGCGTAGAGAGAAAATGACCTTGATAACTAAAGCACGTGTCAGGAAATATTTTATAAGAAACACTCGCTTCTGAAGAACTCAAAACTTTTCGAAGCTTGTACAAGTTAATTTATCTTTCTAATTTATACATTGAAGAAATGATTTTTATCTTAAAACAAAGTATATTATATGGGCTTTCTTTATGTGTACTTGATTTGAAATATTTGTTTGTTTAGTAATGGTTTAGTACACCATAAACTTAGAGTACTGCGTGTTCCAAAAGCAGGCTAGCCCGTTTTTGGATCACCATCCGTAGCCCGTTTTTAAACCACCATTGGTAGCCTGTTGTCAGACCATTCTGTTTTCGATACTTGAAAGTTTTAACTTAATATATCCATATGACAGTTCATATGAAATATTTCGAATCCCGACTATTGCAAAGAAAAAGAACAATCGTGGCCGCAAGAGTGCCAAGACTTGCATCATCACTTGATCACCTTACAAAGACGAACTGGCGTAAAGTGAGGAGCGTGCATTGAACAACAGTCAGAAAATTGTGTGCGGGGAATCAGTTGCTCGTGAAAAGAGAAAACATTCAACATCTTCAAGTCAAGCCAACATGCCAAAGAGGAAATCCCAACGACAGTAGTCGAACTCGAAGGAGACCACATTGATCTTCTGATTGATGGCAACGACAAGGATGACGAGTTGGTGGTTCTTGTTTTTGATAAATCTGATGATGGCAATGTGGTATGCATATTTTACGACAGACTCTTTTCCAATGACATTACAGGAGAAGTGTGGATTATCCGCTGCAAGCCTGGACATCCGAGTGTGTGGAATGGGAAAAAAAAAAGGTTTACTACTTTATAATTTGTGCAACTAAAAAATGAAATAAATGATTTTTATTTTTCATAAAAATATCCAAGATGATATTTAATAAAATTTTTGAATTAAAATTTCATGCTTTTTGTTTATTTTTAAGAGATAAAACAGTTTTTCCGCAAGTGACCCGTTTTTGGACCACCTCTTGAAAAACGTGATTTTGCCTTTTTTTTTCGTAATCATGAAGTTTTAAAACACTTAAAACTGGTGTAATGGTTTTTGAACCCTAAGATCACCTTCATGAACGTTTGAGTTATTGGCACTAAAATTATCCATTTAGCGTAAACAGGTAAATCAGTAGGTAGAAAATGAAAGTGGTGGCCCGTTTTTTGATCACTTCATGTATCATATACTGCGAAAGTAATAATTAAATAATGGAAAAGACTCGGGTTTTTTGGGAAAAGAATTTTGAAAACACGAGAACTTGGACAAAAAGATTTCGGTATTAGCTGTGTGTGCTAAGATAAAGACTGAATAAAAGAGTTGATTGAATTCATGATCGATAAAGAGTGTATTATTGATCGATAGGGTTGACACTTGACTCGTCCATGTTCATTAGAACGAAACTTCAGCTTACGGAACATGAAATTATAATAGTAGTTTTGGAAACAATTTTACCTCAAAATAAAGCAAGTAAAAATCCCTTCGAAAAGCTCTTAAAAGTTCAGCAACAAAACAAAATTTATCATAAAAAAGGTACTTTTGTTGTGAACGAACTGGAGTAAGACGAAATATGTTGGCAGGTCTGTATTTTCAAAGTTTTCGGGGGGGGGGGGCAGGGCCGCGCCATCCCTATGTGCAAGGTCGTGCGGAGCACGACAGCGCCAGAGTCAAAAAGACGCCGAGCTCTACAGATCATAAATGCTCCAATTGGGGGGGGGGGGGGGAATCTGCGACCAAAAAAATAAAATTCAACTTATTAAGTGGCGAAGAAATTTTACTGCTCATTGAATTGTGTCTAAACATGCTTTTCAAAAAAGTAATCTTTTGCACTGAAAACACGTGATGCTAATTCATGCATACATTACCATTTTTCTTCGTAATGTGGAGCCGTAAATGCTATTTCGGAATGTCTACAGTACACAAGGTCGAGCATACGAGGAGCAAGGACTGCTTTTGCCCAATTAGGTTCTTGTGGTCAATAGCACAGGATTTCATTTCGGATGGGTTCCGATTATTTCTATTTCTATTTCTATTCAAGAGTCACAACTGACTTCAACTGTATTTATGTCGAGGTCTGCATACTAGTGCCTTGCCTCCATTATTTTATATACCGATAGATGGCAGCACCATCACCGGATCGAACAGTTATTGAGAATTTAGAACTAGTCCAAGAGCTAATAGCTACCTGGTACTAGCACCCCCAGAGGTATCGTTTCACTTGGAGGACATTGAGACCACGAGCATATTTAACGTCGCCCAGTCCCCTTCGGGTTCCGATTAATATATAAAGTTTTTAAAAAAAGAGAAAAACCTACCCAATGCCAGATGTAATCAAATCTGATTTTGCTAAAAATCCTTAAGAAGCTAATGTTTCTGTATTTTTAAAACTTTTTTAGACATTCTTTGACTATGCTTTGGCTTCGAAGTTGCTTCTTACCAGAAGGAATAAGGTCTTTAGTCGTAACATTTTTTTTTTTTTTTGGGGAAAAAAATCCTTACCTTTTTTTTTTCATGAAAAAAGGAGGGAAAAGTTCATTTTTTGAAGTAGCGGGAATTTATAGAATTCTGTTTGCTCAAATTCGAGGTTTTTTTTTTTTTTTTTTTTTTTTTTTTGTATACTATACAAGAAAACTACTTAAAAATGGATATTTTCCATTTTTGAAGCTTTTTACTCATTTCGGGGAGGGTCCGGACTGCCTGGATCCACCTTTGGCTACGCCATTACTTGTGGGGAATATTTTGTATTATAATTCGGGCAATACCTATTTTTGGGATTTTTAACTATTGTTCGTGATAATTCGACTGCTTCATGTTATCCTACATAAAAATATGGTAAGCACATTTGCATATTATTTACTTTTGCGTAATATGTATATATTGTAGACAATAACTTGGGTTGACTTTTTAGTTCTGTAAAGTAACGACTTGGCCATAATTCCTTTTTAACGATTCCGTACTTTAGAATTACTTATTTTGCAGGAAAAAATTTTAATTTCTGTTTTTAAAGTGGAATATCCTCTATATTATTAAGCTTCATTTAGAAATATAATCAGTACCATGTTGCCATGTTCTAACAGGCATAAATGTTTGATTAATTATTCATCAATTAGAGATTAGAGAGATATTTAGACCGGCGTTAATTTTAATATTAGAATATTTTCTTTTTCTAAATCGCATTAGCATATCAGATAAGCTACTGAACACGGAGTAACTTCGAGATATGAAGTAAAAACGTACAATGTATTCCAAAATTAAATATTTACCCATTGTTTTTCAATATATCAAATTTTCAAACGAATTTTTTCCACACTATAACTGTCTACGAAACCTCAATCCAGGTGTTAACTGGATTTTCCTCGAACACCACTGCAGAAATTGCGCTCAAACGACATCTGCCCGACGGCGCCGATCAGGCTTGGCGCGGGCCTGGGTGAAGGGTATGAATTTAATGTATTTTATAGGAAAAAAATACAAGCAAAAATGCATAATTACATTATATTTTGAAAATCCAGATCGCCAATCCCCCCCCCCCTCCCGCTCCCTGATTGCCCAAATGACGGGTCTGTAGGTGGGTAAATTGAAATTGAGAAATGGGGGATGCCATGAAGATAATCTACAATTTTCAACAAGAACATTATTAAAAATGAATAAACTAAAATCGAAAACGGATAGCTACGTAATGCATTTTTGAAACCATGTTATTTTGAAACAAATTCAGCATACTTTTAGCTTTTTTTAGAAGTAAATTTTGATTTCCTTGTGAAGAAAACCCAATGAATTAAATGCTTGTTGGAAGCAGTAATAAAAAGTGGTACCAACATTTGGAATAAATACAGGCTTCTTGAACCTTTGGTGAAGAAAATTGTTTAGCATAATGAGCAATATAAAGAATAATCGCAGGTTTAACGCTCATTTAAAAAATTTTACCTAACGTAAATATTAAAGTACCGTATTACCCCGCATTATCCGGCATGCCGGAAAAAAGCGAGGTTGACCAGCATGGCGGGAAATTCGAATTTTCCGGCATGCCGGATAATTTGAGGTTTATTTTGCAACAAAACAAAAGTAAATTTCCCCATTCAGTTCCAAACAGAAAGCAAACCACTGCAAGGAAAAAAAATAAATAAATCCTGAAAGTAACCTTCTTTAAAAAAAAAAGTATCGCATATAATATATGCTTGTTATTTATGCTAGATTATTATGCATGGATTTAATTATATGTCAATAAAGTAATCAATTCAGTGGCAACCATCGTTACTGCGATTTGTTCATAATTTTTTAAAATAAATTATTTCAGGTTCCTTTTAGATAGGTAAGTTTAAATTTTATTTATTGAATAGCACTGGTTTTGTGGCGGTAACTTACTGCTTAAATGTTTGTTTACTTAGTTTTAATTTGATTTTAAAAAAATTATTCGTTATTAAACAATAATTTTTTTGTTAAAATAGCAAATGACATTGTTAGTAAATACTTTTACAAAATGAAACTGTTTATTAATACTAATAAGTTAATATAGAATTTATATTCATTTTTAAGCTGAACATATAAATTTTTTATAGCATTAATTTTTTTTTCCTAACCTCGATTTTTCCGGCATGCCGGAAAGGACCAGGCAAGTGTTATTGAAAATCTGTTGACCCCCGAATTTTGCAGCATGCCGGATAATGCGGGGTAATACGGTATTACATCTTAATTCCTTACAATGAGAATGTTTATTAATTGCCGATTAAATGCCACTTATAATATGATCGTATGATCACTTGTTTTATCATTTTTATCAATGCATGTTTATTTGAATAAAAAAATTAAAAAAAAAAAAAAAAACGAGAAATTACTATTTGGTAATAACAAGTTGAGTATTAGAACTTATATTCTAAACGCAATGACGGACTGAATCTACAACCTGTTTTCAACCCTGGTTTCGAGAATTCTAAACTAAAATCAACATTATAGAAGCAGTAAAATGATGAAACGACTCTTTCCGTCGAAAAAATTAAGGCACAAAATGAAACATTTTCTTTTGAAGAAATAACGTTGAAAAGGGAATTTTTACTCAAAACAGCTAAATTGTCGCTGTGTCAATTACTATTAGATGAACATTAAAAAATCCATATAAAGTACGTGGTCGACTACTGGGCATATCCAGTGGTCAATCTGCTATGGCCGACTTTTCGAAAGGCATAAGAATTTAGTACCTAGTGGGCGGCCACCCCTCTAAAAATAATTTAGTCGAAGAAAGAGTTTATTTTTTACTTGAAGCGTTATGTTATACAATCCATAAAAATTAAAGTAAAAGCACATTTACAGTAGAACGGAAAAAAAGAAGAGTACTTATAGTTTAAAGAAGACTAACGTAACCATTGAACTATTGCATCTTAATTCCTTACAATGCGTATGTTTATTTACTGCCGATTAAATACTAATTGCAATCAGATTATTTATTTTATCAATTTCATCAACGTATCATGATTTGATTAAAAAAAAAACCGGATAAACTGCTATTTGGTAATGACAAGTTGAGTATAAGAACTTATGTTCTAAACCAACAACAATTTACAACCCGTTTTCAACCCTATTTTTGAGAATTCTGAACTGAAATCAACATTAGAAACAGTGAAATGGTAAAACGACTCTTTTTGTCAAAAAAAGTTAAGACAAAAAATTTAAACATTTTTTTTTTTTTTTGAAGAAATAACGTTAGAAAGGGAATTTCCGCTCAAAACAGCTAAATTGCCGCTGTGTCAATACTTTATTTTAATTACTATTGGATGAACATAAAAAAATCCATATGAAGTACGCAGTTGACTACTGCGTATATCAACCAAAGAGTACAGAACCAGTGGTCAATCTGTCATGGCCGACTATTGGAAATGCATAAGGATTCAGTACCCATTAGTCGTCCACCTCTCTGAAAATAATTGAATCTAAAAATAAGTTTATTTAATTTTTTAATTGAAACGTTTTGTTACACAATCCATTAAAACATAGGTAAAAAAGCAAATTTACAGTGGAACGAAAACAAGAAAAGTACTTAACATATAAAGATGATGTGTCTGCTTAACTGAAAAATAAGCAGAATCGCAAACTAGGGTGATGGACACATCATCTATATATATAAAAATGAATGTTTGTCTGTATGTCATCCATGAACTCAAAAACTACCCGGCAGATTTGGTTGAAACTTTCACCGTTTGTTATTTTTGGTACTGGGAATGTTTATAGACCAGTTCGAAAAAAATCCGATCGACAGTTCCTTTTTTATTCCAATTTCAGTCACAATCCATTGGATAAATACGAATAAAATGATCGGCTGCAGAAATTAATTCGCGTGAAAGATCTCACTGATAAGAAGCTAGCTGTTGCCATTTTTCTTGAGTTTGAACAAATAAATTCTTTCTTTATTGTTTTATGGCTTTTCATGCAACGGGGAGATTTAAAACTTTTTCTATTTGATATTTTTAGCGATTGATTGATCTTGCAAACTGCGTGAGTACAAAATTTGAGTATAGTCACGGCTTCACTTGATACCTGGACCGATTATTATGAAAATTGCTATATATATGTATTTTTCCACGGAGAAGGTGCATAATATGCTCATTGAAGCCACTCGCCACCAGGTGGCACTGCAGAGTAGCAACTTCTGCCCCGTTCAACCGATTGTCATGAAAATCAGTATATATTGATGTTTTTTTTTTTTTTTTTTTTTTTTGTTGGCGTAGCAACGCGCGTCGGGTACAGCTAGTTTTAAATAAAATGATCCATTACTACTCAGTAAAAAGTACCCACAACTTCACTGTTTTTGGATGGTAATTGGGGATAGGTAAATGAATGTGGGAATGCATCATATCCTATTTTGAGTAATACAAAATCTATTTATAAGCAGTTTTATGTCCTTGTCGCCGACTACTGGAGACTAGTCGACTACTGGAGCACTTACCCTATCTTGTTTCTCAGGATTAAGAGAAAGCAAAATTTCTTCAATTTTCAAATGATCTAAGTTATTCCCTTTTATTTTACGATTTCACTCAATGCTTTATTTTTATGTGCACACATCATAGTTTAGCAAAACTCGAAAATATATTTTTAAGCTTATTTATGCCGAATAATAAGTCTTGCATGTGCAATTTTACAATTAATTTCAAGTTTTTGTTAAAAAAAACAAAAAAAAACTCGCCGAGTCAAACGAGATTTTTTGAGAAAAAGCACAAATAAATTTCTTGAACTTATCATGGATGTTCTACGCGCATCTGAGCATCTGTATTGTGTGTAGAGATGAAAGGGGAGGGGGGGCTGGAAATAAACCCGGTTTCATGGGAGGAAAATTCTGAAAACTTCCAAAATGTTGGAATTACGAAATGTATTATCAATTTTTCCCATTAGCACAAAAGTTAGTTACATATATTAGAACGACATGCATGAATTGCGATGGATAATACTCTAGGGTTTTTTTTTTTTCCATTTTTTTTGTGAGAAGGTGGAAAAGATATTTGATCAAACTGTTGCAAGTACAGATTTTGCATGTACCTTGAAGAAGATGTCCTGACAATTGAAAAATCATCATTTCACACCGTAACAAAAAAAGCGATCTACACTAATAAGATAATGAAACATAAAACATACTTTGAGTAGGAAATTTCCAGAAGAAATTTAAAAGATCAGAAAGAGAACAGAGTAGAGAAAAAAACAGTTTTAAAATTCAATAATATATAGTCAATATAGTATATCCATTAAAGTTCAAAATGTTTCAAAAATCCCCGGTATTAGCCTAAAAATCCTGTGTATATTCCCACTTCACAAAATTACTAAGTTTTTGTATCTCTAACTGTGAGCTATGACGAAGTTTTCTTTTGCTCAATAACACTTAGAAAGGAAATCTCATTTAAAAATATTTTATAAGAAAAAAGATCGAGAGAGGGGCATACTTCTATTTTGTTTTTTTTCTATTCTGCACAAGAAGCATAACAGTTTCATAAAAATCTGCAGATCCATGGACCCAGACACCACAATTTTAAGTCCAACAAAGTAGGGAAAATTTCTTTTTCTTCTATCCTTTGGAAACTACTCCTTTGAAATTGTGCGAACTTTTCTTGTGCAAGGTACACCAAATTTTACAGACAGGGACTGATTTACGGCGTTGCATTCGGGGCCCGGGCCCGGGGCACCAAAGGAAAAGGGTCACCAAATTTCTGTCATCATTTTTTTTTTTTTTTTTTTTTTGAGCAGGAAGACAGAAAAAAACTCCAAAACAGTTTTATGATGGACAATGTGAAGAAGTCATATTAGACTCTAAGCAAATTTTCAAGGTTTCCTGTTTCTATGTAATCTATGATAATTTGATTACAAAACTAAAACTCAGGATGTCAGCCTATGATGGCATATTAAAGAAATTTTCTTGCTTGTTTGAATGCGACAAGCAAAATATTCGAGAAAGTGCAAAATATCTTCAAAAATCTTACTCCTGTGGTTCGGAGGAATCTTATTCATATTAGTTCAATCATCGGAAAAGAAGGTTTAATGACCGAAAAGTTTTTAAAAAAAATTAATAAACTTGGTAAATGGATACTTTGGCCAATGTAGATATAGCCCTGAAATTGTTTTTGACTTTGCCAATCTCCAATTGTAGTGGAGAACGATCATTTTCGCTATTGAAGAGAACTAAGTGTCCTTTGCGTACTCTCATTTCTGATAGTAAATTATCTTCATTACTTTATTATCAATGAAAGAAAGTTTGACCGCAAAATTTGTTTATAAGGACATTATAAAAGAATTTACTACAAGAAAACAAAGGAGAAAACAAAGGAACGCAGAAAACACATCATGATTTACCTTAACCATCATAGTTTCTCCATCTGCGACTGTAAAAAAAAATTCTTACATTAAAATCAGGAATTTATTCTAGAGTTTTCTTTCTATCAAAATAATATCCAAAAATTACCTTCATATTTTTTTGGGGGGGGGGGCACACAAGTGTGTAAATCGGTCCCTGCCGCACAGCCCATCAACAACACAGGAAAGGTTTATATCAGAAAAGAAAGGAAATTACATTCGAGGCGAGGGCGAGAGTTGAAGCCGCTAAATTCCTGAATTAGCGCTTTAGAAGCCACCACTCCCCTGCGCATAGGCAGGTAGGTGCTTTTGACCTCCCAGGCCTCAAAAAGAAAATCTTAAAGGGCCTCCGTGGCTGTGGGGTAGAAGCTTCGTCTTCTAAAAACCACGGAGGTTGTGGGTTCGATTCCTGCCGGTGCCGTGGGTGTCATTTCCTTCTCTTGTCCGATTCCGAGTCACAACTGACTACAACTGTATTTATGTCGAGGACTGCATACTAAGTGTCTTACCTCCATTATTTTACATACCGATAGATGGTAGCACCATCACCGGATCGAACAGTTAATGAGAATTCAGAACTAGTCCAGGAGCTAATAGCTACCTGGTGCTGGCGCCCCCAGGGGTATCGTTTCACTTGGAGGACATTGAGACCACGAGCATATTTAACGTCGCCCAGTCCCCTTTAATGAAGACGGTGGATCTTCGACCATCGAGGTTCGAACTCAGGACCCTCCGGCCCCGAATCCGACACTCTACCGATCGGGCTACCACGGCCCCAATCCTTCTTCTCTTGTGTTTTGTAAATCTTGTCTGTCTGGTGGCAAGGCGCTTTGTATGTGGAGCTGTTTAGCTTCTGTATAAATAAATAAATAAAGTGGCATTAACTTCCTAGTTTTTGTATTTTTCAAACTGTTGAGCTTCTAGCAATCATATCAATCAAAGATTCAAAATATATCAATTCATCAAATCGAACCTTCCTGGTTTATTTGCCTTTCTACATTGTTTAGAAACATTATGCAGATTCTTATACTTTTGTGTTGAATATAGGAAGTAAATAAGTTTTGGATTTCTGCATTTCAAACTACAGATAGTTTGTGGTTATTAATGAGTGTTAGTTTGTAAATCTCGTTTTGAACGTAACTTTATTTTCAGGCTACAATCTGATTACGAGGAAAGTTCTTGCAAATATACTCTATTCAAAATATTGCAATGATCACGCTTCAGCAAAGATCTGAAGTGAACTGAAACGAACTTTGATTGTTTCCACTTGCCTGTATTTCACTTTCGTAGTGGCTATTTGTCTGATTAGGTTTCTTGGAGCAAAAGGGGTAAAGTCACTTGGCACAAGTGCAGCAAAAACCCTGTAAGAGAAGAAGTAGTGGCTCCCTCGAAACAAGCCCCAAGGAAATGTTTTGGCTATAAGGTAAAAATTTAAGGTTATATTTAAAATATTGTGTTGTTCATTGACCAATGTGAAAATAGCATTTCGCTAAAAGTTTAATCATTTACTATTGAAAAAATTATTATGTATTAGATAAACCAGATTAAGTACAACCCAAATTCAAAAAATAGATAAATAAATTAAAATAGGATACTTTTCACTTTTTGGGAAAGCTTAATCTTACAAAATATGAGTGCAAAATAGATAGTTAAATGAACTTGCCGTTTTTATAAGACTTCAAAGTGCACATAACATTTCATTTATACATAATTAAAAAATAATCTTAGATAGAATAATCGAAAATTTATAGTGTTGACGTTTATGTTGAGTCAAATAAATAGAATATTCAAATTAAAGGAGGAAAAACATGTTCAAAGGAACAATATCAATACTTTGTCACGTCATCTTTTGCTAGAATAACATCTTTAATCCTTTCAGACATTGATTTCACCAGCTGTTTATATTCAAGGTTATCGATACTGTTTCCACTCTCTTCAACACGGCAGTAAGTTCAATTTTGTTGGTGGAAACTTGGTATTGAAGCTTTTTCTTTGAGTTTGACGATGCTACGAATTTTCGATCGTACTGAGATCGGAAGAGTTGGTTGGCCAATTTCACCCAAATCCTTCTTTCTGTTTGAAATCTACGAGTCGATTTAGAGATGTGACACGAAGCGGAATCTTGCAGAAACATAAATGTGTGTAATTATTTATGTGGTAATACTTAGGGGAAGCTGCTGTACCCACAGACGGTTGTACCTACGGACGTTGGTCGGGAAATTCGGGGTATCGTCGAGAGAGATCCTAATTGAGGTTCAACGTGTCACAACCTTCTCCAGTACCCCAGGAAGTTTCAATGCCATCAAACGAACATTTAAGATTCTATCACATTTTTTCGGTTTTAGTAGGATTTAAGTAAAAAAAAAAAAAAACATGAGCAATTTCTTTTTTTCGTCCGTCGTGGATTGTATTATTCATTTTTGTTGTAGGAATTCTGATTCCCTATATTTTGAAGGTTTTGTTTCTGATTTTTAATGTTGTAAAACTGCGATCTTGTCGATGTGACTGGCTTGCAAAACCAAAATGGCGTACCTTTGTACCCAAGGACACATAACCATATGTACCCACGGATGGCAATTTGTAGTCTCTTTGGGTCACACGTGAGTCTTCTTACAATGTGAAGTACCTCAAAATGGTGCCTTGTCATCAACGTCCGAAACTTGCTTTCAAGAATGATGATGAATTTGAAGTCGGGCTTGAAGATTTAGTGTTGAAGAAACCCCCACCTGTTGTAGGATCTACAGACCGTCAATCCCACCTGTTTTCATTTGAATTCGACTTTTTTAGATTTTTGTTATTTTAATTTAAACTGAGTTTTTTTGTAATCTGTTAATTTTGGTTAAAGGTTTCAATTTGCATATAAATTGAGGTTATGTAGATACATAGTCATAATATCATTAATCTAGTTATTTTTTTATTTAAAAACATTTTAATTATTCATAACATCATTAACTCTCTTAAGACTAACTTTCTTAAATAGTTCACTCATGTTAAAGATTAAGGAAAATTAAAAAAAAAGGGAGAATACCTTCGATTAATTTTCAGAGTTTAATTTCTGTTGGAGATTTTATTCAATGTTATTTTCAATGGCTGTTTGAAGTATTTCAGTATAAAATGGCTTATGAAAATGTATTGAGTATATTTGAGTTCCTCAGACCTATTTATATATTTTTTGTATATCCATAGGTACAAAGACACCTGTCCGCGGGGTGAACGGGGTGTTGTACCCACGAACAAAAAAGATGGTTTTTAAGATTTTTTTGAAGTTGAAAGCTTTGAGATTTTCACCTGACAAAAACTGCCAAATTAGATAAGTTGTAGATTATGCCCGAAAATTTTTCCGATCGATTATCCATTCCCAGAGACCAACAAAAATTGAAAAGCAAATTTTGTCCGTGGGTACAGCAGCTTCCCGTGTTCATGTTGATCTGTTCACAATGTTTTTTTCCCTTGAAAACTTTCCAACTAGCTAGTATTTTCTAGTACTAGCAGCTTTTATACAGGGGCAGTTAAAGTGGTAATCAGATATGATTAAAGATCTAACAGACACAAACAAGTCCTTCAGGTCATCCAAAAAAAAAAAAAAAAAAAATAGTGCTTTGGAATCTAAGTGAGCTGTTTTCAGGGGCAAACTCGAAGTGCGCACCGAGCAACCTTGAAACAGGGTTGGCAAAAGAGAAAAGTTATCGCCAAGCATGAACTGCGCTCTTTCCTCCCCCCGAATGTCGAGCGATCTCGATTTCACCGGGGTTGACATATCTCTCGCTTTATCAGTAAAAGTTTTGTTGGCGAAAAGAAATGAAACATAAGTGGAATTTATTTTTAGCTCGTTATCTTGCAATACATGCACATAGGATATCGTCTTAATTTTTAAAAAAATAAACAAATAAATAAAATACATGCATGTATATTGTTTCTGTAAAAAATAATTAATTGACTTTTATTGTTCTTTTTCCCCATATTCTTGATTTTGTTCATTTATTTTGACATTTTTGGAAAAATTTAGGAATTTGCAACACTGATGCGTTTTCTTTAACAAATTGTATCTCAAGATCAAATTATGTATGGGGGGGGGGGGGGCTGTTCCCTGGACCCTCGAATACCCAGGGCACAAAAGTGACACATTTTGAAAATTAAAAAAAAAAAGTATTCTAATCATTCATTAAAATCTAAATTTAATGCTATTTTTTGCCACAAAATTCGCAAAGTGTCTGGTGACGTATAAACGGTATCAGCAATGACACTCTATTAAAATTTCGTAGTCTAGGAAAAGACTGTTTGTACTTTAACTATGCACCATTAATTTAGACTAAAAAAAAAATCAGTAAATGCGCATATTTCAGTATTTGCGATAAATCAGTTAAAAGTAGCATTACGTACAACCTTGTTTTTCTCCTAAGCTGATCCCCCCCCCCCCCTGTCAATTTTGTTTTCGGAAAGCGATATAAGTAAAAGTAAGAATGTTTGTGTGCATAACATATAACATTTTTTTCCCCTTGATCTTCACAATATTGAAGGAACATGGGGTTACTAATCCAGTTCTGAATGATAGAGCAAGGGACAAGCAAGTTGAACTAGAAACAATTATGATGGACCAGGTGGTGCATCTAATTCCCCCAATTCTTGTATGTACATTCATTCTTTAAAAGATTTTTCGAGTAGGAAAAAGGTTTGTGCTCGAAAACTATACGTTGTTTCCCGGAAATATTTTTACAAAGAGCTTCATGCATTTTCATCTGTCTTTTAGAAGCATTCCAGCTTAATCTCTAAGTAATACTATTGAATAAAGCTATCTCCCCCTTGGTGGTATTGATAAGGCCCCCATGCCCCCACTTACAAAAGAAACACTCTTTCACAAGTCTTAAGAATATTTTTGAATGACATTTAAGAAGATAAGGTTAGTCTGTTAACAACTGAAAATGTGAAAGTATAGGTGACTTTTCTGACCTTTAAATATTTAGAGGTCACAGGTACGATCACTAGTACACTAAAACCACGGCAAATATCATTATCAGTGTCAAGAAAAAGATGTATTTTTTTTATTGTTTTATTTATTTTTTTGTTTAATTTGAGCTTAAAACCTTTCTATCCCCCCCCCCCTTCAGCTTCAGCTGTCCTGAAGACACAACAGCGCCCGAGCGAAAATTACATGCCGTCCGCTACCAAAAAAAAATGCTTTATGCAAAATATTTAGACAATATATAATTAACCATTGAGTGCTGTTCAACTTAGTTTTTAGCCTACTTTCCCAGTAAAAGTTGAAAAGAAGAAAAAAGACATGAAAGAAGACTGGCTTATTTGCATCTGAAAAATATTGCGAAAAACCAAAAAAAAATTCAAAAATAAATAAGATAATTAAATAAATATTAAAAAATTAAAAATTGAAAAGTAGGGTACTGAGATGGGGGGAAATATCTGTCGGTCTGTCCGCCCCCCCCCCCTAATAACTTTTGAAGAAATCTGTCTCCCCTAATAACTTTTGAGGGAGTAGTCCGATTCAAACAAACAGATCTCGGCGAGGACACCTCTTTCCTATGTTTCATTTTGTGATTTGAAGTTTTTCGTTCAATTTTAAACAGTTCAAAAAAAATTAACATTAGCGCCTACGGGGAATTTCAAAGCAAATATAAATTCCGAACTTAGAGGCAAATTTGCTTCAAACAAACTTCGCAGGAAAAAGTTTTTGAGGAGCATGTATATAAAATATCTTTTTGATTTGAACAATTTTCCTTTCAATTTTGAACAGTTCAAATCCTTTTTCATTAGCGCCTACGGCGAAACTAAAAGTTAATATAAATTCCAAACTTAATTGCGGATTTGCTTCAAACAAATTTTGTTGGAAATAGATCTTGATGAACTACTCCCGACTCCGACTCCTAGAATTTTAGGGCAGTCGACTCCGAATCCGACTCCTACACTCGAAAATTAGTCGAGCTCTGACTCCACGACTCCAACTCCGTGACTTTGGCAAAAATTTCTATACTGAGGGAAAATGACTGACTCCTAATTTCGAAAATTTAAAGTCTTCCTCATCGCCTCTTACTCCTTTATCAAAATAAAAAAAAAAAAAAAGTCAGACTCCACAAACAATGGCAGAGTTGCGGACTTTAAGGGAAAATGACCGATTCCGAGTCTTTGAATTGAAAACCTTCGACTGCCGAATCTGACTCTTTTACCCCAAAATGAGAATGACTCCGACTCCGCAGCCATGGTTTTTACTTTGAAATAATTATTATCGGTATGATTTGTTTTCATTTTCACGCGAAAGTTAAAAAGTGCTTAGTGGAGAAATTCGGAGTCCTTTATGTTTCTACATAAAAACATGCACAGACGATTTATTTATTTATTTATTGATTTATTTTTTTGATAATGAAAATTATTTCTTTAAGCTGTCATTTTGTTGTTTTTATTTATTTATTTATTTTAAAAGTACATTTACTCATTTGTTTAAAAAAAATTTTTGGTAACAGGGGAAAAACAAACGATTTTTCTTTTTTTTTTTTTTTTTGTTTGACATAATATATTTATTTTAATGTCGGCGTAATAATGCCGTTTTTATGTGTTTATATGCATTAACGACAAAAAGAGTAAAAATGTGCGATTGCATATGCATATGCATTAACATATTATCCGTATTTCTAGTTTCGAATTATGACGAAGTAAAAAATATAAAAAAAAAAAACGAATATTACAGATGTAGGTTTATGTGTCTAATCTTTTATTGTAGGTAACAATAATGTGTGATTAATTAAAATTTACTCATACAAATAGGGAAAATTTCCAAGTACACCATTGTGTTACTTATTTGCCGTTGCTCACGGAAATGGCAATTTTGCATATAATACGTGCATTTTTCTTCGGAGCATTGTCGTATATTGTAATAATTAGTACCAGATTTTGCTTACTATCAGTACATAATTGGTATCTTAAGTTTAGTTTACAATAATTTGTAAGAGAATGACGAGTACCAGTTATTGTAGTCATTGTCAGGTAAATAATGTTTTGAATATTTGTTTTTCAATCTTTAACGATGTATGTTTATAGAAGAAGACTTTCTCTGTTTTAGAAAATGTCGTACGCAATAGTTATTAATAATAATCCTGACACATATATTCTTTTAGCTTCTATTATCATAAAATTGTTGAAACGAACATTTGTTACATTTTCTTAATCAAAAATGATATGTATGCTTTGTAGTGTCATATCAGTTTTATCTTCCTTTATTTTTTATCTTAATTTACAATTTTATTGATCGTTCTCCGGAAAACAAGAACACCATTAGAATCATTCGTTTTTTCAGCAATTCTAGAATATAAGTGTAGGCATCAATTTAATTTTAAATTTATGACTTTTATCCTTGGAAGTAAAACAAATAAGAAAAACGTAATACACTCCTACGAGATTTTGTCTTTAAAATAGCTCTTTTTTCGAATTGTCTCGCCAAAGTATTTAAATTTAAAAGTAATTTATAAATAAACATAAACAAACATTCTTTTATACTTTAAAGTAGCAAAATCAATTAAACGAGTTTTAAAAATATTGTATTTTGGCTGAACTAATTCTCAATCATATATTGGCAATTTTTTCTTTGTCCAAGTCCTTCTGTTAAGAAATCCTCGCCAAAAAGGGAAAGGGTTACAAAAACGTTCCATGCAGATTTAAGCTCCGACGGGGGGAAACCAATTTTCTGCTTCGCTGATCTTGGTTAGGGAAGAGCTTCCTCCCCACTTTCTCCCCCACTGGTGCGCATCTCAGGTGAGCCCGTTTTCAGTAGGTTCAGACAATTTCAAAATGTCTTTATTGTCAACATAGCTGTCTTATTCTGCCTTTTTGATTCGGTGAGTGTTAAGGATACGCTTATAAAAAAAATTCCATTGTTGCGATTTGTCTAGTTGACATTGCTGAATCTACATAAGAACGAGCCTGTTCTAAAAGACTTTTAGAAATCAAGCTAATTGAAAACCCAATCAGTTGAAATTTATTTGGCTACATAGGGTAAAAGTACGCACTGCGCACTTTTGCCCCAAAGTTCTGCGAACTTTATTACCCCATTTCGCTATTTTGTTAATTCATGTTGCTATAGGACAGTAAATTATGATAACATTGAAGTTGTTTTTACGAAATAAAAGGTTTAATGCATCAATATTGCTCGATCGGTCTATTCCTCTTTTCTTTATAAAAATGTGCAAAGAAAGTATTGAAAATAATTACAACAAAACTGTTTTCAAAACATTTGCCTCAATTTCTTCCGCTTTGAGTAAAGAGATTTCGTTTCACAACTGAAACTATTTACAAACATATAGATTGGTTGCTGGAAGTACATTGGGTCTATTTCAAAAAATCACTGCTTACTTTTGCATCGTGCGGGGGGGGGGGGTGCTTTTAGCTCCTCTTCCCTTACTGAACTGCGTTTTTAGGAATTCAATTTAGTATAAATTTTGCGGGATATTGTTCCCGATGCCTTTGTCTTTCCTATTGATCTTTTGTCGTCACAAAGGGCAGCTTAAAATAAAATTTCAGAGTTTTTGAAGCTTATAGAAACTTTACCTGCGTCAATTTAAGTGGACTGTAAACACTAATGTATGTAAAAACACTTCATGATTTGTCTCCTAATTAGAAAAAAAATAAATTATATTACTGATTCATAAATCTTGAAATTATTTATCATTTTGAAAACGCCCGGAATCACAAATACAGGAGCATAAATAAGGGACAAGTACAGGAGCATAATTTTATTTACTAATTAGTGAAGACCAGTAATAGTCATAATCAGCAATCGGATCTGTATATTAACATAATTACCGATTTCTTGAAAAAAATAATCTTTATTGTAATCGCCTGTCGCTCCTCCCTAAACGGGAACCTGTCTACGCCGTTGCTTAAAGTAAAACTTCAATGGAGCAGATAATTTCTTCAATTTTATGCATAGTGTGGATCTGATAAGGTTGAGCTCCGAATTTAACAATGTTTACCTCTGTTTCGGGTAATAGAGAAGATTAATTCGCACTGAGTTGAGATGGGTCACTTTGGTAGTAGTTTTGCAAAAATATTTCAACTCAAATATGCACCAATAAACACTTTTTCACTGAACTCCGAAAAACAGGTAAACATTGTGAAGTTCATAGCTGAACTAACCTGAGTCGCCCAATAAACCCGAAGCGTGGATTCAAGGGGCTCATGTGGTTCATGTCCCCCCTTAAAGGACCAAAAGTAGCCTAAGTCTGTGTTTTGGAGAACGAAAAATTGGCCCCAGACCCTTATTTAGGAGCAAAAATGACTTATGACACTCCTTCCGGAAATGACCCCTTCCAAAACCAGAAGCTGGGTCTGCTCTTGGTACAACTTTCCATAAAAACAAGTGTATAACATTAAGTTAGAGCCAATACAACACCAAGAAATGGTTCATTTATCAACGTGACACTTTATATAAATGTACTTACGCTACAACAGTTTTACGGTGATTACTAATTGCCCAACGGCAACGCTTGATGCGATTTTCATTCTTTCCCAACTTTAAGAACTTTTTAAGTTCATAAGTAGATATTTCAAATGAGCTACTCTTCTCTTTTTATGTGTCACTCTCATAAAAGGTCATTTTGAGGTTAATTAAGTGCAGAAAAATTAAAATGAGTGGAATCGAATGAAACCTTTCATAAAGATCGATATATTGTTAGGGCTTTATGAAAAAAATATTGGTCCTGAAAAATAAGAATATTTTTTGAATAGCACCACAAATCTATAATTAGCTGAATTTTTCAGGATTAATTCCTGACCATGTGTAGAATGAACCTTGAAAAGTCCTCTGATTTCCCATGTGATCTTCTATCCAAAATGGCGGATCAAAGAGGGCGGCCAAGTGCTCATGCTGTAGTTGGAGAGCTAAAAATCAGCTGCATTAAGAATTTGGGTTCACCAATTATTTTTCTGCTTCCAAATAGAGGGGAACACGGATACATTACATTCAAAAGAATTAAGAAACCCAGGAAGACATTCAAAACTTTCAGGAGCAAGTATACATTGTGAAACCTTTGAACGTTAACAAGATTATTTCCTACTAATAATTTTCCTTGATTGAGTTGTAAAATAAACTTCTTTAAAATGAAAATTGTTTCCCAAACTATTATCTATTGCTGCGTACATTTCAAAAAAGGATAAAGATGTTTCAAGCTTAAGAGAGGGAGTCCTTAACTTTGGAAAAAATCAATATTTTTTTTTGTTTTATTTTTAAAGGTACATATCTACACATCTGTACCTTGTCCTACTTGAAGTATTAAGCCGCTAACTAAAATAATGACCACGAATGATGTAACTAAGAAGGGGGGGGGGGGATGAAGGCGCGATTACAGGGTGATTCATATGAGACTTGTATTTCCCAATAGAAGTACAGTAAACTCCCGATTATCCGCGGAGTACTGTAAATTGTGAAAATTATCTTGTAAATTGTGAAATATTTTTATTTTTCCAACCGTGCAGCGTGGAGTATCACATCCGTTTGAATCGAAAGTGCCAACCAATAACAGCTCACAGACGGTTAGCGATCTCCTCCTATTCGTCAGTAGGTAACTAGAAAGCGTGAAGTTTTATCTGTTACTTCGGTTTTTCTTCCGCACGTTATGACGTCATTGCCAAGAAACTTTGCAAACAAGTATAGTTGACGAATTCAGAAGAAATTGATAACCCAAGAAAGGGAAAAAAAATACCGTCCATACGGGGCGAGGGTGGGAGTCGAACCCGCTACCTCTATATTCAGCGCAGGTAACTGCAGGTGCTTTTGACCACTAAGCCACCTGGAAATCAAAGTCAGACTGACTTGAGCAACATTAACTTTGTAATTTTTAAACTCTTATTGTTTTAGCTACCAAACACCAGATTAAAAATATAACAATTCATTAATTATATCGAAATTTCATAGATCTATTTTCTAAAAGCATTACCATCATGTTACATTTTCTGAAAACGTATCAAACGTCTTACTTTTGCATCGAATTTATGAGCAAATGTGGATTGTCTGTTTTGCAATTCAATCTATAGTTATTCATTAGTATTACTTAGTAAATCACATTTTGAAAATACTTTTAGGTCAATATGAAATGTTCTTGGCATTTCTGATACTTGGACAAAGATCTGAATAAGTACGCTCATTGTTTCGCTTGTCTCTATCTTCAGCAATGGCCCGTACGAAACAAACCGCAAAGAAATCAACAGGGGGAAAGGCACCGCGGAAAACTCTGTTCAAGAACTCTGTGCAAAAGATTAAAAATTCGCCAGTTAAAAGTCATACTAAAAGGACTCATCGATTTCATCCAGGTAAAGATTGTTATAACTATTGCCAATAACTGATAAAATTCTTTTGAAATAGTGATGTTTTGTGGACTTGCAAAATCGAGTTTTTGAGTATTGTTTTTGCTACTCTCTCGTGGGACTAGTGATTGCAATACCGAATACCGGTATTTGTAGCTATTTTACAATTTCGTAGTAGAGGTATTTACTGCTATAAAATACCGGTATTAGCTAAAGATAATAAATATATTGATTAGAGTTTTCAACTTGTTAGATATCAGCTGGTTTTTTTAATGCACATTTCTTTTTCGATGAGACATCACCAAAATTAATCTATTGGTGTAAAAATATAGCATTAAAAGTCGGACTAATAGAATATTAATAAACGTAGCGGAAAGATTACAAAATATTTTAATCACTAGATGGTGTGATAAGCTGCATTTTCATGCGTTTATGTGCACCGTGTTTTTATTTTTTAAATATGCTTGACCTCCCCCTTGCCCTTTTTGTAAAAGTCAATTTCTAGTGTAATTACCAATGTATTTGTGCTGTGAATAATTTATTCAAACAGTCAATTGCAGCAATACTTTGTGATATTTTTGTTTTTAATATTTGCCTCAACTGTACTGAATTTTGAGAAAAATCTTTTCTTGTCTTGATTTGTTGTCACTGGTATAGGTGTGCTGACATGGATTGCTATTTAGCTGTATACTAGGAATCGATAATACTTATATAGTCCCTTGAAAATTTACCTATAGGTAAAGCATAATCAACTAGAACACATTTTCAGATATTGACATTATTGTAAAGAATTTTGAGATGAAAACAAGTAAAAGAAACTAACAAAAAATAAATCCCCATTAGTGTATTCCATCGTAAATTTTAAACCAAATGGTTAATAGAAAGCTAACACAAACCTATCTTGATCAAGAGGAATTTGTTGAAGATAATGTTTATACTGGGAAAGAATTGTCCCTCGAAGAGAAATTACAGCTAGCTGTATTAAGATAAAGAAAAAAACGACTTACAATGCAAAAGAAACACTCAAAAATCATGATTCATCTAAAACCATCACGTAAGAGACCACATTATTTAAAGATGAAGAGCTTGGAGGCAATTAGAGGAGGTGTATCACGCATTAACAGTACTACCAACCTGCGTGAATCAAAAACATTATTTTCAACGGAAGGAACTTCGTGCACTAGAAGGAATTCAAGGCTTAATGAATATTCAATAGATGCATTACTTATTTTACTATTATTGATTTCTTACTATCTCATTTGTTCCTTTATTTTATATTTGTTTACAACATGCTTTCATAAGTAATGTTATTTTTTCACATAATTAAGAAACATGGCAACGAAATAAGAATTTTTTGGTAATTTTTTGAGAAATTAAAATCACCGGCATTAATACCGATATTCTGGTATCACGTTTTCAAAAATATCGAATCCCGGTATTGTGTTTTACTTCGGTATTGCAATCCCTACTCGTGACAGTCTCTTGCACCCACTCTTATTTTATTAACTAGAGGGCTCCGCCCCCTGTTCGTTTCGTTCGCCAACCGCCATTTGCCTCCCAAGGCGGCTCATACACCAACTGCCATCGGCGGGTTGGTGTACTGTACACAGCCTCTTCCTATTTTGGTGCAAACCTGAGAGAAAAATGTTTTTTTTTAATGGTATTTTTATCAATTAATATTTCCGACTTGTTTAGGTTTAGATGAGTGAGACAGAACAGGATGACTTCCTCTGAATATCCCGTTTCCAATGGAGTATCGGCCAGGTAGACATTGAGAGTTAAAAGGGGATAGTGTTACAGGCACTCGCTCACACACATCCACACACATATTTTAATAGTATATACTAGGGGACTCGACACCTGCTCGCTTCGCTCATCAACCCTTGTTCGCCGTCTGCGACGACTGGGCATAAACCTTGACTTCGGCGATGTACAAAGGGGGGCTCCATCACTTGCCTCCTGTCACTTAGTGACATTTCGTCAAATTTGACGACTAAACCAGATAAATGTCGCAAAAATTTGACGCTAACGGTATGTCATTTGAGCCACATTGTCTTTAACCCAATTGCGGCAGATCAAGAAATTGTGCAAAAAAATTCAAATTTTTTATGTGCACTTTGCTCCGAAAAGGCAATTTTTCCGCACTACTCATCATCGAAATAAAAAAAAGTTGTTTTTCGCTCCACCCTAGTGGATATATGCCTAAGAACCTATTGACAAACGAAATATCCCTTTTGACGATCCCCGAATTACAACGAGTTTTCTCGTGACGTCTGTATGTATGTGTATATATGCGTATGTATCTCGCATTACTCAAAAGGTATGTCCCAGAAAGTTGAAATTTGGTACGTAGACTCCTAGTGGGGTCTAGTTGTGTACTTCCCCTTTTGGTTGCATTCGGTTGTTCCAAAGGGTGTCTTTTACACCTTTTTGGGGTGAAGTCATTGTTAATTTCAATGCAAACTCAAGTGGTGTTATAATTTGGCAAACACTTGGCGATATATCGCAAAGCTTTTGTTCGCCAATTTTTTTCGTCAACTTGGCGACAAGTTTGGTGGGGTTTTTTCTTTTTAAATCTGGTTTCATTTTGGCCATTATTGGCGATATTTAGAGAGTAAACCATTGAACCACATTAAAATGTCCAATATTGGGAAAATTAATCTGCATAAATTTTTTTTTGCTTCAGTTCGCAACAGACTTGGGATAAAAATATTTCAAGTGTTTCATTGCTTTCTTCAAGACACTATTATTATTAAATTGGTGTAAAAGGAAGTCATGTGATGCCCACATCAGCTCGTTCTTCTGAAGTTTAACTTCCCTAAAAGAACTTTCTAAAATTGGTGGCAGTAATTTTTCACCAACATTTCTTCCACTGTCACATAATTATATGGAAACGTAATTCAAAAAAAAAAAAAAAAAAACTCTTGAAGTTATTTACTATCTAAAATGAACAAAAAATACGATTTTCACATAACAATGATATTTTTATTAAAAATAAAAGTTTTTTGAACCATTTTTGACGAATTTCAATCGTTACTGTGAATTTTTTTTAAATTCTCACTTAATATCTAGAGGAATTTTAAACTACTTTATGATCTATGGTAGTTTTAAAGAGTTAAACAGATCAGCATTGATTTCTCCCTAAGACAATTTTGCATTTCAGACAAAAAACGCAATTTTCAGATCATATATGTTTATATAACTTTTTATGGGGAACTGTCGGCTAGAGGGCCGAAATAAGTCGAATTTTTTTCTTTTGAAATCCATTTTCGGATAGCGCGTAAAAGTTGCATAGTGAGCTGGTTAGCACTCACAAAAAGTTTCTTGGATATTAAAAAATATCTAGCCGGCCCTATTTGGCACTGAAGAACCGAAAAAAAAAATAAAATGAATTTTTGTCAAAATTAAAAAAAAAAGATTCCAAATATTTTGCTGGAATGCAACGAAAATGTTATATAACTAGCCAATTTTGAGCCCATAAAATGTTTTATTGATTTTAATAAGCGTTTTCCTGACATCAAAAATTGGAGAAAAATGAAAAATATTGGATTTCTTTAAAAACCAATATGAAAATTATTTTTCAAAATTGATCCAGAGACTGATTAACTAAATAGCACTATTAATCATAATTATTATCACGCAATAGTATCATACATTTTCTAGAATCACATTTAGAGAGAATAAAATTTTGAAAAGAAATCTACAAATTTGATTTCTTCTGCATAATGAATACTTTTTTCGAATAATATTTTCTTATCAGATGATGGAAGTTCTCTCATAGCTTGAAGTTTGGCACGAATATATCCATCTCGTGCAGTTTCACCTCAAAATTTTATAGCAGCTTTGGTTATTAGTTTTACACAACATTCCACAGCCTGCGTGTGACAGGGAGATTTCTCGAAAACTCTGTAGTCTGTTCTTTGCATATTTCTTTCAATTCTTGGTCTTTTAAATGCATTGTAAGAGGTAGCTCTGTTACAACGCAGTTTGCCCAATCAGCTAAATCAACGGCTCCAAAATTGAGCTTAGGACGCTTAAGAAATCGTACACCATCCAAGCTCTTTGTCTTCATATTTCAAGAGTTGAGAATGCGCCTAACTGCTACTTCCTGAATGTGTTTTCTAGAGTCAAAAAACATTGTCAACAGTAGCTGTTCGGGATAAGCGAAACATGCATTATTTGAGAAATTAGAAAATTATCTGTTAAAAGTTCTCTGGAAACTGCCTAGCAAGAGAAATTATTTTCCGAAAATGTTGGGCACCATAGTGTCAGTTCGGTTTCATTTCAAACCATATTGGAGCATGAACTAGCATTACATACTTTTCAACCAGTGTAAGATTTTCTGAAGGACTTGGAGTGCCTATAAACAAGCGTAACAAACGGTTTGCAGTTGTAAGCAATCGTGCATGACTGAGTTTTCCTGGGCCAGTGTCAGTCACGCTAGAAGGGCAACTACCATCTTTTACGGCAAAGACAGATTCGATACAAATACTGTTGTTCAGTACTTATTTTTTCTTATATCTACCATATCCGCCAGAAGAAAACAGACAATTGTATTAAATTCGACCACTGGATTTTATTTTCAATCTCTTAGAGGTTGTCCGATAGCACCAGAATATGAATGTGGTCCCTTTGTGCAACCGTCCATTTCCAGAATAAGATGCCTCAGTGGCAACTCCTCATTAGTATGCAGCAGACGTATGTTCTACTGTACAGGTCTTTTGACGTATGTCTCAAGGAAACTAATTACTCCGTTTCCATCCCGTATTTACATTCGTTCCGTCGCATTCAATAACCAATAAGTTGAGCAAGCTCATTATACTTTTTGGCAAATCCTATTATGCCTTGCGAAATTTCTTTTTCACTTTCAGCAGCTGTTAGCGATATATGAACGATGAACTTGCTACCTGGTTCTTCTATCAGTGCTACATGTGCTTCAGATGCTAATTTTTGATGGCCAAATGTCTTTTGAAGGGCGTCATCATTGCGGTCGTCAAAAAACACTCTTTATAGCTGCCCCTTAAACTACTCTTAAATCCTTTTCTCTTAGCTTCGCTCCTTTTTTATTTATCAACTCCCTCTGTTTTTATCGACTATATATTTTTGTTGCTCAGGAGAAATAAAGTCGAAATCAGCGAGAACTGCTGTAACAATTTTGGCCATTGCTCTATTTGAAGCGCCAGTTAGATCTGCAGCTACGGCTGTATAAGGCATAGAAAGTCTCATTTGACTTGTCGATGTTGATGGCGCTTCAGTTCGCTTACGTTTTCTTGAAAGCGGATAATTCAATTTAAAATCGTCATCTGTATTTTCTGTCCTTTTTCTTGATTCAAGCTCTGTTTCAGGTTCATTCAATGTAGTACGACTTTTCCTTAACCCTCAATCCACTTGTGCTGGGTATTGGTATGTCTTTCTCATCCAAAGCAACAGATGTTTCTATTTTCTGGCGTCTTTTTTCTCTTTCTCGCAGTTTCTGGGTTGTTACCTTATCCACATTTCCAATAGCCATTTTCATTTCCTGTCCTTTGATAGATTAGAAATTGTTTCTCACGACCACTGGAACTAGTTTCCTTTTTTTTTTTGCGCCCCTCAAAAATTTCCTTTTTTGAGCAATCAAGATTGCTTATTGTTCTCACTTGACTGTCTTTGATGTTCGGTTTCTTTTTCAGCTTGGACCAGGGACCTTTGTAGCACCACCGTTTTTAGAACTGAAATATAACAGCTATTGAAGAATATATCAATAGTATATTCTTCAATAGCTGATAGCAATAATGATAGCAATAATATTGATAGAAATAATATTGAAGAATATATAAAAAAAACTATGGGAAAAAAATGCCCCCAAAATTTATTCTTTTAATAGCTTATGTGTTCTGCTGCATGTTAGGTATAACACAGAAATTTCAGTTTTTGATGTCAAAACAAATCTTTGAAATGTTTTAGTGGTTATTTTAGGTTATGTATCGAAACAATATTACTTCTATAACCAGGGGCGGATCCAGACAGAATTCTCGGAGGGGGGGGGGGCATTTGGAAAAATACGATGCTTTGGAAAATTTTTGAATTTTACAAATATCAATATAGCCCACCTTTAACTAGAGCATTTTTAAGGAATTTTCACTATGCGACGCAAGTTTAAACATAAAGGCTGCATAACCATCCCAATAATTTTCCTCTTTTCTTAACAAACGCGTGCATATATCCAGTGGCGTAGCGTAGGGGGGGGGGGCAAAGGGGGCACTCACCCCGGGCGGGGCACTTTGCTAGGGGCGGCAAATTCTGTAACACATTAAAATCATTTTTTTTTTAAATTTAAGACGGCTCTTTGCTAGGGATGATGGATGTTGTCTCACTAAATAAACATCAAAAACGTGTTGTTTTACTCTTCAGTTCTAAACTGTTTCAGGATATTTTTCTCACTGAGCCACGAGCACGAAATACTGGATCCTAACAGGCATGCGGACCATTTATCACTGGAGCTGACATAGTAACACAAGAAAGAGAGCGTTCAACCTCGTTGGAGTGGATTTTAAATCACAAAGATCCACAAGCAGTCAGGGGCGGACTGGGTCCCCCAAGAGGGCGCCAACCTTGACGACCAAAAGGGCGCAAAAAAAGCCTCGAATGTACACAGGTGGTTAAAGGGCGTAAAAAACGAAACAAAGAAAAAAGGTGCACATGTTTGAGGACGAAAATAATATTTTAAAAAAAATTTGAATTTTTTACGTCTTGAATTCAAATTATGTTTTTCGCAATCAAGATTCACGAGTGTGTGTGTGCAGGCACGCGTGTGTGTATAGGCAGGGCCCGATCAAGCCAAACTGGTGCCCAGATCCTGAGTAGAATTTGGTGCCCCCCCCCCCATGAGAAAATCCGCACAATTTTAAAGTCAATGTTTTATACTAGAAGCCTAATATACTAGAAACTACATTTTAAAGGAACATTACTACATTTAAAAGGAAACCTCGGATTTGAATACCAAACATTTGATAGTCATCAAACTAATCACAGTTAAAATTGCCTCTTAAGGCGAAAAAGAGTTAAAAAACAATTTAAAACTGAAAAAAAAACTTACTAATTCTGACATCAAGCTTTAAAAAGATTTCTTTTTGGCTTTAACAGAGGCAAATGTGTCGATCAAACAATCGAAATCTATGTTTGATGTCACATCATTTTCAGTGGTCAATAAGGAAAACACCCGTAAATTATCCTGAGAAACGCAGCTTCTCAAATGATTTTTGTTTCTTTTCAAAAATGAAAAGTAACGTTCACTGGAACAGCTGCTGATAGGCAAGGTAAGAAGAAGCTGCAGGGGTGAATCCACATTATGAAATGTATGTGTAATGTTTAGTGATCTTATCCTTTTTAAACATTCTACTGCAGAAGGGTTACCTTTTGCAAAAATTTGAAAGTGTGTTAATTCTTCTGGAAAATGTTCATCTATGTCATCCGAGTAATTTTTTTGGAATTCCAGAGCTAAGGGACAACGACTACTTTACGCAAAAGTTTTTTTACTTTATGAGTTTTTGAGCTGATTTTTAAAAAAATTTGAGCGCCCTTTCCCTTAAAGTTGAGAAAGTAAAATGAGCTTTAAAAAAAAAAAGTAAGAAGTAAGTGAATTTAGGCTAGGCTATTTTGGTGCCCCTAAATTTGTGGTGCCCAGGTCCCCGGACCCGCCGGATCGTGCGTTAATCAAGCCCTGCGTATAGGTAGGCGTGTGTGTGTGTGTGTACACGTGTGTTGTGTGTGTGTAGGGGATAGACGCCACCACCCAGGTTTGGTCTCGCTCGCGGAGGCCAGTGGAAGGTAGAGTTCGCACAGAGGTAAGTTTTCTGCTTAAGCTTAGCCTTGAATGAAATCAAACGATTTCTAACTATGGCTACGAAAATGTGTCCACTTAATACGGCGCAAAATTTAAAAAAAAAGTAAAATCTGTGACCTACTTCCCCCAATTAATTCTAATTTGAATTCCGAAACTTTGAATTCAAATTATGTTTTTCGCAATCACGAGTTGCGACAAGACCCTACTGATTAGTTATTGTTTCTAGAAACGGCTCCCCCCCCCCCAAGCATGTCCCTCCTCCTGGGTGGTTGCGTGTGTATAGTTGTGTGTGTAGGCTTACGTGTGTGCACGTAGGCGTGTGTATGTGTGTAAAGGCGTGCGCACGTAGGGGGAGTGTGTATGAGCATGCGTGTGTAGGACATGGACGCCACCGCCCAGCAAAAGTAGATTCCAGTGGACAGTGGTCAGGAGCAGCCGCGCCGCCGCCGGTGGACGGTGGTGCTGCAGCCCTGGTCCAAGCTGAAAAAGGAACCGTAACTTCAAGGACAGTCAAATGAAAGCAATAAGCAATCGTGATTGCTCAAAAAAATAAAAAAGAGGCGCATAGGTTTGAGGGAGAAAAAAAACCGAGGATGCACAGGTTTAAGAGCGCAACAAGAAACGAAGGCGCACAGGTTCGAGGGCGCAAAAAGAAGGAAAAAAAGGAAGGCACACGCGTTCGAAGGAGCAAAAAAATATATAACAGAAGGCGCATAGGTTCAAGGGCACAAAAAGAGGTGAGGTTCAAGGTCGCAAAGGTTTTTTTTTTGGGAGGGGGGATTGAAAAAAACGTGCACAGGTTTGAAGGCGTAACCCCCCTCTCCCCTAAAGAAAAACGAAGGCTTGCAGAGGATGTTCGAGGGCGCATCAGCCAGTAGGCCTTTCTGCGCCTCTACGTGTTTCGAAAAACTTTATGCGCCTGTGGTTTTTCCGCTCCCTTTTACTAGTATTGATTTTTTATGACATTTGTTCCTTCATTTTATATTTGTTTACAATACGTTTTCATAATACAATTTTTGTACAAAATTATGAAATGTGGCAACAGAACAATATTTTCCAGCAATTTTTGAGAAATTTCAAATACCGGTATTAATACTGGTAT
This sequence comes from Uloborus diversus, assembly GCF_026930045.1. Classification (NCBI taxonomy): domain Eukaryota; kingdom Metazoa; phylum Arthropoda; class Arachnida; order Araneae; family Uloboridae; genus Uloborus; species Uloborus diversus. The sequence continues at coordinate 9,032,175 of NC_072740.1, read as the reverse complement.
TCCGGTATCATGTTTTAAAAATACCGAATATCGGAATTGAATTTTTGGTCCGGTATTGCAATCCCTATGTGCGATTATACCCTGCCGCATATTTGTGCAACCTTTTTACTCAACGTCAAAATAGTGAATTTTAAATTATTAACCACAGGAAGAACTTCCTAGGATTGCTTCTGTGTCTGTAAAGTATATTTTACGTAGCTTGAATGTTCCTTTAACGCATTCCATGTTACGTAAAATAAACAACCCTACAGGCAAAGAAGATGCCGTCATTATTGCCTTAGCTTCCTTGCCTTTACTTATTGTCTTGAAGTAATTAGTATATTGTAATTACGATTTCAAGAAGAAATCTTTGTTTTATAAGTTAATACTAATAAAATCTTGAAAGTTACTTCACGTTTTTAATTTATTTGCTAAAATTGAATGAAAATCAATTTAGTTTTTTGCCATCGTATTATTCGCTGACGCGTCAGATTATATGAAGGGGGTTTTTTCCAGACTTTTTTTAAAATTCTTTTATTTTAAAATCAAGTTATATACACGTATTAAAATTAATGGATTGTTTTTTGCATTTCAGTGTTTGTTTCAAAAGTAACCTAAGATTTTTTTTTTCCGACAGATAATGAAATCATTTGAAACTGAGTAACCTTGTGTACACAAGTAAATAATTTTATTTTTTTAATAGCTAAAATGCTCTATTCATTCATTAAAACCAAAGTTCGTTAGTAGAGAATGGCTCAATATGACTGGTTGGTTAAAGGTTTCAATTTTTTTAACATAAATATGTCTATTTACGTAAGTAAAATTACATTACTTAGATACTATCACTTGTTATTCTTGCAGCAATAATTATACTGCTTGAAAATTTAGTTTAAAAGTATTTCCATATAAACTTTCTAGTTTTATCATGATTAAGATATGTCTTTAAGAGTGGTTTTAATAATTTCTTAGAATTCTTATGCTAACTGGTAGTTGGAAGTAAAGTACTTGTTTCAGCTTTCCTATAATATTTTCCTGTAGATAGTTTAATATACTATTTGTTACAAAAAAAAGCGCATCTTTTCAAAATTTTTTAATTGACAGTTTTAAAATATTTTAAAAACTGCATTTTATTTCATATTCAATGGTTTTAAAGTAGGACAAAGGAAGGAAACCATTATCATTGGTAACATAATTCGGGAAATTTGATGAACTTAATCAGAAAAGTCAGGAAACATTTTTTCAGTTCCTGTCGCCACCCTGATTCAAATAGTTTTCCACTTTGTATCACTTTTTTTTTTCTGTTTTTACATTAAAAGAGTTAGCAGAGGAATTTGAAATCTGACGTAAATAGACAAGTTTTCAATCTTTGTTAATTTCTCCGATTCAATAAAAACTCCAAATAAGTTTAACATCCATTCTTCCAGAAATGTTTTTTTTATAGAGTATAAAAAGTTTTATTTATTTATTTATTTTTTTTTAACTTTTATATTTTGTATTCACTCATTAGATATGTATTGACTTTCTAGTGTTATAAATATATTCAAACATATTCTCAAACACCCAGTTTCCTCAACGGAGGTGTTATACTTCCCAATAAAGGCTAGTAAAATGTTGAATGTATTAAACTATAATGTTGTTTTTGTCGGTAGAAGTTCTCGGATATTAGAGCCTACGTTTGAAGCAGAAATGTATTAAATTTTAACAATACGTTTAGTACATATTGGTTGAAGCAAAATTTTTGTTCTTTTGTCTAATGATTTAGATTTTGAATGTAATGCAGATTCTATGCTTCAGATATAATAATCTGGTATGTTATTGAATTTTACACTGAGGACTTAAGGTATCCGACTAGGTTCGGAGAAGTTTTTTTTAAAAACACTATTATGAAATAATATTAGTGTTTTTTTTAGAAGCAGAATGATCTTAAAACATGTATTTTTCTTAAAAATAAACTATAATATCAATAACTTTTTTTAAATGGGGGATTTTTTTTGGCAAAAATGACTGAAAATTACCAGTTAGGAGAAACACTGTATTAATAAAAATTAACTAGCTATACACAATTTGCTTAGATTTTTTCACATGTATAAATATTTCACATGAAACAGACCGCAGGTTAAGAAATATTTCAAGAATTTTCAGGTTTATGACAAATTACGTGACTTTATCCAGAAATTTCTCAAAAATTTGTCACTTTTTTTCGGTAAAAAAGATTTAAATCAAAAAATATTTCATCATTTACATAGTCTGTGGTCTATTCCACTCACAAGTACTTACAAGACAGGCATGCCAAATTTCATGCTTGAATACTGAATAGAATTTGTAAAATCTTGTTTTCCGTAGCCAGTATCGAGAAATGATTGCATTCTTCAAAAAACGTAAGTAAAGATTAGACTTAACACGCGTTATACTGCAGACACTTAGTATTCAAATGCTTATAACGTGAGTTCTAATTCGCGTAGATTATAAAACCAAAATGTTTCATAATCTTAAAGAATAGGGCTGTTGAATAAAACTATTTTGAGAAAAAGTGAACTTTGATCGAAAATCGCCTTTTCAACGTAGTCGGATACCTTAAAATGAAGATCCTATCATTTATAAATTTAGAATCGAGTTTTAAATTTAAAACCTCAAGCTAACGTTTAAAAGTCTTTTATTTTGCTCGAAAATTTTCCAATTTACTATTTCATCTTTTCACATTCGGCCGTCGAGTTAACTAAGGCTGTTACGAATAAAATGTATACATTTCATTTTCAGGTACAGTTGCTCTACGAGAAATTAGACGTTACCAAAAGTCAACCAGTCTTTTGATCCTGAAGAGACCCTTCCAGAGACTGGTGCGAGAAGTTATTAACGATTTAGGTGCATCACTGAGATGTACATCAGATGCCTTGTTGGCTTTGCAAGAAGCTACTGAAGCATATATTTGTTCTTTGTTTGAGAAAGCCAATAAGTTATCTATTCACGCTAACAGAGTAACAGTCATGCTCAAAGACTTACAAAAAGCTAAAGAATGAAGATTTTTAATTGATTTTAGCATTTCCTCGAAGAGCTTTTGTTCAATTTTTTAAAAATTTTAACTTTTTAAATTTTTGTTTTTAACAAAAAAAATGTTGCCTCTTGCGATGCTTTTCTAGCAACAAGATGACAAATGTTGAAAATGTTTTATAAAAACATAATGTTTTACTTAGTTTTTAACTACGTATAAGAATTTTGTATTCTCAATAAAGTATTTTAGAATTTGAATATGCGTTTAAGTGCTTAGTTAAAATAATCTTTAAATAAGCTAGAAATACACAATTTCAGTTGAAAAATACTGGGTAGGGGAATGCCAGGAGCAATGAAACAAAATGGTTTGTAAATTTTTCTTCCCGTATTTCGCTTGCACACACATTTAATGTATACTTTTAATCTTGTATTTTTCCCATCTCAACAGATTAGTTCTAGGTTTTAAAGAATTTTTCATCTCCTAAAAATAACAAAGTATGTCTGACAACGAGTTCTGTACTGCCGTGGGCATCAGGTAAACTGATATCGGGTAAGAGTGCATTTGCCTCTGCATTGTATCGCATGAATAAGATATCTGCTCCCATTTCGTATAGCACATAAAACAAAGCATTACACTAACTTTATGCTAGGCAGTGTGCTATCTCTGTTTTTAACAAGGCAAAAAAGCCATTGGCTATTGTACTTCACATCTGGTAAAAAAGGCCATTTGCAAAAATTTTGTACCACAAAGGACACATGAACGTTTTTCATTACAAACGAATTGTTCAGTTGGTTTTTTCGTAGCGGTTATTCAGTTATTCGCAAAAATGTTTTGTGCAAAGATTTTAGGCGAGTCTAAAAAAGTTTTAATAACCTAACAATGCTATCAATAGCGGAAATATCTTTTTTTTTTGATAAGCAGCTCCCGGTCCCCCTGTTTTTAAGCTATCATGTAAACTTAAAATTTTCAATCGGCGTAATATTTAGCGTGTAAATTGCCCCTCGAGTCAAATCAACTGAAAAGATTTAAAGTTATCTCATTCTGCTGAATATTCAACATAGTTTAGTTACATATTGTAAAGAATAAGAACTGTCGTAAATTATGAAAAGGTCATTACATGTATCCAAAACTTGATTCCATTCTAAACGATGCTTCAGTCACATATCCAACAAAGTACATAACTTTGTATATTTTTATTTAAGCACATCGTACACTTGAAATTTTTCGCAACATTCACACAGTAGTCATCTGATGCTAGACAAAATCCTTGAAACATTCAGCAAAGGATTATTTTAGCTATAATCTCATTTATTTATCAAGAGTTAATGAGTTGATAAATTTAAAAAGTGAAACATAAATCTTAAAAATATTTGATTAAAATCTAAATATGATTTTATTTCTTAAAAACAAATAATTATAGGATTATTTGTATTTTTCTTTTCACAGAATAACATAAATTACGTACAAAATACAAAAGTCTCTTACGCATTATTATACTTTTAACATTAAGCTAAATATATTTTTTACAAAATTTTTGAAAACTAGTTGAAATATGAATAAGTTCGACACAGCTTTCAAAATTTTGCCATGTGGATTTGATTTGAGATTTTTTTTTCGAACTTAGACAATTCTTTTTTTCGAACTTAGACAATTTTTTTTAACATTGTTACATAAATGGTGATGAACAGTTGAGAAAGATGTTCGAAAAAGTAAAAATATATGTATAAAACGTTAAATCGCACTAATTTGCATATAACTGCAGACACATGTTTTGAGGTTTCCCCTTTTTAATGCAGAAAAGAACTTTTGGATGTAACGCCATTCCGTAAGTACTTTACATCCAAAAGTTCCTTGCAACCCCGAAACACGTGTCTGTTGTTCTCTGCAAATTTGTACGGTTTAATGTTACATTTTCTGCTAATGAAATTGTAACGGAAAATTGCACTAGAAAGTTGCACGGTTTCTGTAAGAACTGTCTGACAAAGGTAAATTAGACATTTTCGAAATTTTGTGATGTGGATTGTTTTCTTCGTACTTCATGGACAATTGCAACACATTGTTACAACAAATGAAACAACATGAACACTTAATGAACAGTTAGTTCTTTTTATCGCACTCAAAAGTCGCACGATTTCTGTACGCAGACTGTCTGACAATGAATACAGCTTTTCAGTTGAACCTAATATCTGGATTGACTAAGGGAAAATATCATAGCATAATTCAGTAAGTTACCGCCCTATAGCCGGGGCTAAGGCTGAAATACACCGCCAGCTCAGTCAATTTCAGCCGAGGACTGTAGTTTCGTGCTTATTAGCACTCATCAGCCCGGCATAGGAGTGACTGAGCTGGAGGTGGAAAACCTCTTAAGGAAGCCAAGATTGCCAAACAAACTGGTAGCTAATATAAAATTAGCACTGAACCAGACCACCTCTAGCTCAGTCATTCCTATGCCGGGCTGATGAGTGCTAATAAGCACGAAACAGCAGTCCTCGGCTGGAATTGACTGAGCTTGGCGGTGTATTTCATGTATCATAGCATACTTCATTATTACGATTTAAATGCTGACCTACGTAGCTTATGAAAATCAAAAAAGAATAATTGTATAACATACATATCCATTAAACAATTTAAACTCTGTTAAAAAGTTTAAGAAACCAAGTAAAATAACCAATGTACTGGATGTACATAAAGTCTTGCACGGGTAATAAATAAATACTTACTTTAAAAAAACCTATATGCATATTTTATTCATATATATTTTTTATCTTGATTCTCAAATCCATCTATGGAAGAAAAAGTTCCCAAAGGCGCCGCGAGGTGGTTCCAGGGTCAACCCGCCAAAACTTTTGTTTTTAATACATATTTCCAACTCGAATATAACTGTAAATCCATATAAAGACTGTTGTGAAAAAACGCTCATCCTCCAGAAGGTAATTTCCGACTGCGCTAGTACCTGGCGCGAAGTTGAAAATCACCTAAATCTTCTCAGAACTAAGAAAGGTGCACACGTAGTAGCGTATTCAAGGTATGCAAAGAAAACTTTGCTTTTCGGATTAAAGTAATTATGTTTAAATGCGTAGCAGTTTTTTTTTTTCAAGGAATTTTCTTTATCAATGCATAAACACCTGTGTTTTAAGTTTTTAAGGTATCAAAATGTTGATCCAACACTAGACAACGTCCAAATATTGTCAGTTTGTTTTTAAATTGATCTGGATTATAAAATATGGTCTATACAAAAGGCTCTAATTGAAGACTTGTATGTATAAAAGTTTTGAACTGGTATATAGGTGAAAAAATAGCGGAATGGCAAATCAAGTATCGACTTAAAAGGATAATCAAGAGGAAGGTTTCGCAGTATGTCTATCGCGATCAAATAGTAGATCGCGAGTGTCGTATGTTTAAACAAAATTAGTTTCAAAAATAAACATTATTCAAAAGACTTTTTTAGGTTTCAAGTGTCCCCTTAGTAAAGGACAAAAGTAGAAAGATGTGATTCCAGGCACTGTCTACTTTAAAAGTTCAAACTTACATTGAAGCAAAACCATACATAAAAGCTTTTGTTCAAATTAATTTGAAAGACATTTGATAGTAGATTCTCAAACTTCAAATGACGTATCTATGTTAGATTTAACCGATTCTATTACTTCTTGCAAAAGTTGTATTTCACTTTACGTGTCTTTGACTTATAATTTTCAGCTGCATCCAAAATAAATGCAGACCCAGACTTACTGATGAATATTTGGAATTTAAAAATTTTATTCGCCATCAGGTTACATCTACCAGACAGAAAAACTTTTGTAAAACATTCCACTGAAATTTGACATCAAGTACGTAGAACCCACGAATAGGCTTATACAAAAAAAAAAAAAAAAAAAAAAAAACGAAACCTTAATAATTATAAATTTCAATGCAATAAGTTTAGCTCATACACGTGTATTTCGTTTTTATTCTATGAAAATCATTATTAGAAGTTTTGTCACGAAAACTTCCCGTCATTGACAAGGGACTTTGAATGAAGTTAACATAGTGTAGATCATATCGAACTGCGAGAGCTTGTTAATACGAGGGCGGATCAAATATAAACAAAATTTTTTAAACCTATTGAATCCCTCAAAAACAATTATGCACACAGAGCCTTTTTCTACAATGCCTCCGTCTTTTCATAAACATTTTCTTCACCGGATTGCATAGTTTTCGATGCCGTCGTAATCAGAGAATGCCCCCCACCCCTGAGCTTGCATTTTTAGGTGGTCGGAAATTCTCAATTTGCCGAATGGAACTCCAAATTTTGACAAATGATAAAATATGGGTATGCACACATAACAACATCTAATGAAAAGGAGCCATTCGGGTTTTTACAAATAGCAGCATTGGAATTATTTCTCCAAAATTTTCCGAATCGTCAGGCAAAACTTGCCAAATAAGGACAATTTTCGGAAGGCTGCAGTGACCTCGCGTAATCGTAACTAGTCATGATAGAAAGAAGGGTTCGGATACAGTTGCGTACAAACTCTTTAATCTTGTATCATTATCAAAGCGCAGTCCTCCTAGGTCTTGTTTGAGGGATCCAAACACTTGGTAGTCTCAAGGGGATAAATCTGGACTATACGGAAGATGTTTTAGAGGTGTCCAATTAAATTTCGAAATTCTCCTCCCTCACCTGCGTTTGAAGTGGTAGTATGCAGCCTTGCCTTTGCATGGGGAAAAAGGAGATAGCGTATCGGTTTCCGGCATCGTATGTTGAGATACGCAGTTTTTACTTCCAAATGACCACAGTAGTAGCACTCATTAATTTTCCTTTTTCAATAATGAATGGCAACAATGCTATCTGCAGTGTTGCTTGTCCGCAGTCTGCTTTCATATGGCTCATTTTCTAAGCATCTCTTTCTCTCACAAATATTTTAGCTCACTCATGCACTTAAGTCTGCGAAAGTGTTTCTTACCCAAACTGTGCTTGAAGTCGTCTCAAGATGACTGATGGTTTGGTGCACTCTTTTGCGAGAAATTTAATAATGATGCGCACAATGATTAAATGGTGAATTTAATAATGATATGTTGCGCAAAAGACGTGTGCATCTCTAAATAGCCCATCCCTACACAGTGCTTGTGCAGACAAAAAAAAAACGCTTTTTTTAGACATCCTCAACAACATGTAGACAAAGCCTCATCTCAGAATTATTACTAACTACAGCGTTACAGTCAAATTCTAGTTTATGTATTTGATCAACCCTTTCGAGCACCCCCCCCCCCCCCAACCCAAGACAACAGCATTTATAACATAAGTGTTGCAACAAAAGTTACCCGATCAGAAAGCATGACACGGGAAGAGAAACAACCAATTGAAAACCAAGGCACAGAAAACTTATGGATTACAAGTCAACCGATGAAAGTACAAGACAAGCGAAAAAAAAAAACACATTTATAAAAATACATCCCGGGGGACATGAGGGAAAAATGGCGGAGTAAGGAAATCAGTTGCACAAGAAATGTTCCATACACAAAAAGCTTCCCAAAAATGAAGGTATTAATTTAAAATATATACATGGTGTTCCGTTTTAACCTATAAGACCTATATCTTCGCCACCATTAGTCCTAGATGCATACTTCCGATTGTAAAAATGTTCAAAATCTGATGCAGAGTTAAGGTATTGAAAGTATGAAGTAAAAATAAAAATGAGTCAAAAAATAAAAATAAAAACTTTTTATACGTGCTCCGGATCTCCTAACTTATGTTTAGGGAAATAATCTCCATCGAAAAATAATTTCAACACAAAAAGTTTGAAATTAATGCAACCAATATGCACCAAGATATGAAACTCAGCGTTTTGTGACTTACACCACTTTTAAGTCGCCATCAATAACACCTGAAATGTAGCGGTTAACAAGTGTTAAAAATTATATGTATGCTTAGGGTGTGGTTTTTCAATTTGTTCGAGGTTTTGTAGTGTGTTTTTGCGTATCACGGCATAATATTTGCATTTATTTTTTCTTTTTCTTTTCTTTTTCTTTTTTTTTTTTTTTTACTTCGACAATTTGTCATTCTTCAGAAAGGGCGATAAGTTCAATTCTTATCTTCTGTATGGTCCCTTAAAACTTTGAACTGGAATATCTCCTTGAGTTTTGGTCGCACAAATGTCAAGTTTTTTTGCGCCCGCAAGTTTTCAATGGATATTATTTCTCTAAATATTAGTTAGGAGCCCTAGGGCCAAGATAAAAAGTTAAATTTTGTATTTTTTCACTCATTTTTATTTTCTTTATTCAAATTTTCAATATCTTAATCCTGCATCTGATTCTGAACATTTTTCAAATTGGAAGTATCCATCTAGGACTAACAGTTTCGAAAATAGAGGTCTTGCAGGTTAAAACAAAACACCCTGTGTGTGCATTTAATGTAAAAAATATGCATATAATCTTCATGTATTGAATAATTGGAATCATTTCTTTTTACTATGAGTTTTAAGTATAGTTTTTTGAGTTTTGAAAAATATTTCCATCTCCAAATCTTGATTCTCTCAGTATGTCCTCTAAATCTATGTCTGGAAATATGATCTCGCTGAATTTTCTCTTTCAATTTCCTGATCTGGTCTCGTGGTACGACTAACATCCTTTACAAAAAAAAAAAAAAAAAAAAAGGACGATCCTCTAGAAGGAGCTCTCTGATAAAACTGAAATTTTATATTCAAAGATATCTTGAATGATCTTGTCCGAACATGTAAATGATAGAATTTAACAGACCAGGAATAGAATAGCTAGAGCTCCAGAGCATTGCAACTGCGCATTTTAAAAAGTGGATATAAGAAGCGATTTTTGATGTAGTCAAAATTTCTGTTACTTTTCATAATTTAATTTCGCCGTGATGTAGAAAAGCGTGCCAAATACAGAACTCCGCTCTTTTCTTGACTATAGTTTCAGCTTTTTACATAACAGCTGTTTTCAGTCTTGCCCTTGCCACTCTATATTATCATACCTCTTCTAAAGTTTTCTCCAACTGTCCTACTCAATTATTATCCTCTGGACCTTTTTTTTTTCAACCATCTTCCTGTTTCTGTGAAAATGAATTAGGAAGAAGTAGCACGGAGGTTTAGGCACAAGAATGTTGTAGACAGAGAGAGAAATTCTACATTTAGTATGACTTAGCATTGCTAGTGCTCTGTGGAAGAGTCAAAAGCATCGAATTCGTAGGATATGGAAGGGCGTTAAACGTTTCAAGCAAATCAAGACTTCCTCAACGGGTAACTTATGGAACAGTTAGAGGAGTACCATCAACCCTGGCTTGCATTGTAAAAAGAATCCTTTTCGATTTCCTTTTAAATTGGGTTTTTATACAATTGCTTGATATTGAATCGTTTTTGATTTAGTAGGTGTTAATTAATGCTTCAAAATGTGGGGGAAGCGGCAAAGGAACTTGCACGGGGGTAGTAAATCGGGTTTCTTCAGCTTCAGAAAATGAACGGGCGGCAACTTACTGCTTAATACCCAAGCTCTGGCTTCAATTGACGAGTTGAACCGCACCATTGCTGCGGACTCTCTCAGATGTGCTAAATTTACTTTCGCTACCAGAGTTTTGGCACTCTCAGCATCAATGAGATGACATCTGCCTCCAGCTTGGTTGTTGTCGATTCCAGACAGATGATTCCATAACAAAGACGAAACTACAGTCACTGAGTGGTTGACCGGACCAGATATACTTCAGAAAATGGTTTTTATTTCAATAATAGAATATGATCTTGTTGATGAGTCTTTGAAAAAACGAAATCTTCTTCGACTCACAAATGATCAGCACCATTGATATTCATTTTATGATTTTCCCAAGCGCTTTATTGTCCGTACACATATTAGCTCGATTAGCAAAACCAGATTTAAAGTTTAATAACATATAATTGATCTACTAGATTAATTAACAGAAATTGTAAATTTAAAATTAATTCAACAAAAATTACATTCAAAATTGTTTTGTGAAAATTCAATACTGCTGCGCGCATTAGTGAGAATATTTTCTGCAGATTGATCTGATACTAAATACAATTTGATGAATTTTTATGTATATCGTATCTTTACAAGATGGTTATAATGATTTAAACGTTCCCGGCTTATTCCACCTAACTCCATGGATTATTCTCCTTAAAAAAAATAATTTTTATTTTTTTCCATCTCTAACACCTCATTTGTAAAATATTTTAAGGAAAAAGTTCAAGAGATACGAAAAAAAAAGTAAAACGTGTGCGAATTGGTTACACTTATCGATATTACTGAGGTAGAGAAAGCTGGAGCAAAGAACTGCAAACTGAGCTGTCGAGTTTCATTATTTCCTTTTAGTTTCACGCCATCAGACAAAAATTTGAACTATTAGTTACATGTGGTGGCAAAACACTCACACACACACACACACAAACAAATAAAACCTTACTTTAAATAGCTTCGAAGCTTTCAGTTTTATTTATTTATTTATTTATTTTTTTTTTATTTTTGGTTTTGCCAAAAAAATGTACAATTAATTTCTACAGCTCTTAAGACTAGATTGTTTTACTGCGGCAGTACTATCAACTAGAACCCCTATAACTGGAGAGGCCGACGCATCCGCCATATTGGAGCAAGCGTATAACAGGGAAAGCTACCATTATTGGCAATCATTCGCCAAACAGGAAACGAGAGAGTCGGAGAGCGAAGGTGAACTTTGGCGAAATTTTGGAAACAGTTGGCGTCGTTTCCAGGCTGCTAGTCACTTCGCGGGCTATTAATTATCCATTTCTTTTTTCTTTCTGCATCTGCTGGAAATCTGAAGGGCTGAAATCTTTTTTTGGAGCTGTTTGCACAATTTACAGCCGAACAACCACCCATTTGACTCAATTTAACACATGGTAAAAAAATGTAAACATCAGCAACAATGCTATCACTACGAAGCTCTGGATCAAGTTTGCTCCAAAATGGCGGATGCGTCGGCTAGGGGCCTTACTGTCAACAACTGCCACAGCGAAACAAACCACTGGCTTCAGTTATCAAGGCGAAAGTATTCATGCTCATAGGCTCTCAATATTTCTTGTTAAAGCAAAGAAACTCCTCACTTCAGGTGTTTGTATAACTCAATGGATGAAATGCAAAGAAATTCAATCAGTTAAAAAAACTGAAGTGGGACTTCCGTGGTTCTGTAATAGAAGCTTCGCTTCGTATGCCTAAGGTTATTTGTTCGATTCCCACCGGTGGGTGTTGTTTCCTACTCTTAGTGTTTTAAACTTTTCCTGTGTTTGTCCTGGAGGCAAAGACGCCTTTTACGCTGTCCTCTACTTTTGTGATGCAGATTAGCTTCTGTATAAAAAAAAATATAAAAAAAAATTAAACTGTAGATAAATAAGTAAGATATTTCATTTGATTTGCATCATAGTATCTTGTTTTTAAGGTACTTTTCATACTACGTCAAAACATTGAGCAGAACCTAATGTTTGAGATTGCCCGTGTTAAAGATATCCACCTACAGAAGGAGTAACTTCTTTCGAACTTTGTGACGAAGGAATAAACTTTTCTTTCTTCTGTTGTTTGAGGGTGACGTCATGCGGCATTGAAGTTAGTCAAACTCCATTTATTTATAAAGTGTGCAATATAAAAATAAAACTAGATTCTTTGCTAGTCTTTACAAAAAGCTAAACAGCTTTATAAATATCAGATGACTGTTAGTTAAGCGTTTTAGAGTTTGCTCCGTTAACAACGCAGAAAAGATTTACATGGGAAAAAAAATTAATTTGAACTTTGACATCTTGATTTCAAATTATGTTTTTCGCAATCACGAGTTGCGACAGGGCCCTACTCATTGGGGGCTATTGTTTCTAGAAACAGCTCCTGTCCCCCCCCCCCAAGCCTACCCCTCCTCTGGGTGGTTACGTGTGTATAGTTGTGTGTGTGTATGTGTAGGCGCGCGTGTGTGCATGTGTAGGCTTGTGTGTGTGCGTAGACCTATGTATATGCACGTAGGCGTGTGTGTATGCACGTAGGCGTGTGTGTATATGTGTAAGGCTTGTGTGTATGAGCGTGTATGTGTGTGTGAGTGTATGTGTGTGAGTGTGTGAGTGTGTGTGTGTGTGTGTGAGTGCGTGTGTGTGTACGACATGGACGCCATCGACCAGGAGAAACGGATTCCAGGAGGCAGTGCTCTGAGCCGCGCCTGCAGAGGCCGGTGGGCGGCGGTGCTGGTGGTCGAAGCTGAAAAAGAAACCACAACATTAAGGACGGTGAAATGAAAGCAATAAGCAATCGTGATTGCTCAAAAAAAAAGAAGAAGAAAAATCCGGGGCGAGGGCTAGATTTGAACCCGCACTTCCATACTGCGCTCAGGCAGGTGCTTTTGACCTTTCAGTCACTGAGGCTTTGAAAACAAACTGAAATAGCATTGATCCACTCCTGTTTGAGCCACTTTATGACCGAGTGGTTGTGTTTTCCTGTGTGAGGTATTGTGCGTTTATGAGGAGAAGAGACTTCGGAACGCCTTCCCGAAAGCAAAGCTAAGTTTAGCGCGGGGGTGATCGCTACCGCTTTCAATTGAGACAACCCTAAATTTGGCGGGCATTTAAATTCGTAAAAATGTCTTTGTGTTCTTTCCTTTCGTTTCTAGCTTCGCGTAATTGTCGCCTACGGGGAATCTATAATTTTTAAACTGAAAATTTCAGAACAAAAATATTGTATTTACAAAAAAAAGTAAGGTATTTTGTTTTCCGAATGAAACATTTCTATTCATTCTTTCTGAATTTTGAATGATATCCTTTTAAACACTAACGTTCTATATTCGAAATTGCAAGTGCGCTGATGAAAAAAAAAGGGGGGGGGGGGCAGGAAAACTTCATTGCCACACAGACTGTGGCATTGAAATGCTTAAGGGTTGCGTTCGTTTTGAAGACTGAATATCTCTCTCCATTTCCCTTTCCCTTTTCTTGAAAGGGGGGGGGGTGACTCAGTAGCTCTTACGGGTTGGGTCTCTTTGATGCATCTGTATGGATTGTACAAAATTTCAGATCATATAGAGCGGATATACAGTCAGTAGATCTACAGTAGCAGTTATTTTTGAAAAATGATGAAAACATTATTCGAACAAAAGTTGCCCCCCCCCCCCTCCCCCCCCCCCAAAAAAAAAACTTGGTTGAACCAAAGGCGGGGACTGGGCAATTGTTCCAGAAAGGATTTGCATGTGAGAAATAAAAGTAAATGAGAAAACAATAAAAAATCAATCTGAAATATTTAAAGCAATTGACTATTAAAATCAAGGCTATTTCTCTAAGTATTGCATGAATATTAATGTTTAGAAATATGTAATATTTTGCAATGCGTTATAAAAAGTGTCTTTGGTTTGAATCCTGTGTTAAAATTATAGGTTCATCGGTTGGGCCGGCTTAAGAGATGACGACTACCCCCAGGACGAGTATTTTCAAGGCGGGGGGGGGGGGGAGATAACCAACTTCGTTTCTGGGGGGGGGGCAGAAACGAAGTTAGTTATAACACTTCAGTACACAGTAGCCTAACGTAAACACGGATTGTCCATAAAGGACGTTACACTTCACCTTAGCCTCTCCCCTCGTCACATCTCACGCAATGTTCGATGAACATATTGCTATAACGAACGCTTTTATTTGGACCAAAATATGTGAAGTCATATTTCTTATAATCCTTCCCCCTTGAGACTAACTGTCCGAAGTTCATGAACCCCGAACCCTCTCTCCCTACCCCTTTCAAGCGTGACATCATTTGTGAACGACGCCTTAGGTTTGCTCTAAGTCACCAAAATCGCAGTAACAAGTGTTTTAAGGGAAAAGACCGGCTCCCCCCCCCCTCCTTCCTGGATAGCTCTAGTCACAATTTGTTTATGATCATGTATGCTTTTAATAAAGAATCATATCGCACTCCGGCAAGGAAAGTGACACAATTCAAAATCTGGGAAAACCGTACCGGCTATTGATTTAAAATCTAAATTTAGTGCTCTTTCTCGACACAAAAACTGCAAAGTTAGCTCACCTAAATGGTGCGGGGGGGGGGGGCGTAGAAACGATTTCATCAATAATGACACATCATTAAAATTTCATAATTTGGAAGAATATTTTTCGAGCTTAAAGTATGCATTATATGTATCTATACTTCAAAAACTAATTAATAAACATCACATAATAAGTTGACTGCGCATATTGTAATGTTTGAGACTAAATCACTTAAAATTACTATTGCGTCAAACCTTAATTTTCTCCATTGCTGTTTTTTTTTCTTGTGGTTGAGTCAGTTTCCTTGCCAGTGTGGGATATGTTGAACAACTGAATAGGTTGACTATAGCAACGTTTCTTGATAAAAATAACGCACTTTACATTCAGAGCCAAGGACGGATCCAGAAACTATTCAAGGAGGGGGCGATTGATTTCACACCCTTACCCTTTTATAAATTCGCAAACCTCCCCCCCCCCCCTTTCCAAACACCATGAAAGTTCGTCTCATTTCAGTTATTTTGGGAAGGGGAGGGACTTCCTTTTCTACAAAATTGCGGAGGAGTGTACCAAACCCCATCCCTTACCTTAACGCCATCAAATGTGTCTCATTAAAGTTCCTCTTTTTTTTGGGGGGGGGGACTTCAATTTTCCAAACTTTCCTGAGAAGAGCCCTTGAACCCTATAACCCTATTTAATATCATCTAAAATCTTCTAAAATTGAGTTTTTGGAACTTTGAAATACTTCCTATACAAAGTTCAGATCTCTATCAGTAATGTGTTAAGAATAAGATATGTGCTACACTTTCATTTTCCAGACAGCAAGAGCTTCGTCAAACTATTGAAGATAGGCTAAAACAATTTTCAACTTCAGTATCAAAGACATGCCGTGGAAGAGTTCTGCATCTCGACTCAAGGAAGGGGCGGTCGCCCCATCGCCCCTCAATTGTTCGGATCTGTATTAGAATACGGGCAACAAACTTTTGCCTATTTTATGATCCCCACACGTAACGCTGTTCTGTAAAAGTACTGGAAGAACTGAATTACTTTTAGAGTAATCGAAAAAACTTGAATAAAAAAAGCATGTATATTTTTTCGTATTTACAAAAATCCTTATATATTATTTCTGTAGCCTGTTTTTGGTTTCTACGCCAAATTTCCCTCAATTCTTGATCGATTTCTTTGATTTACGGCTAATTTTATAGCTTATTGTGCTGGCTACTGACGAAAAATAGACCCAAGGTCTAAAAATTGTTTCTTTTAGCCGAAAAACCGGTTTTAAAGAACCAGAATAAGGTTTTCGGTCAAACTTATAACTTTAATTTGCGCTATGACCGACAGAGCTGAGTAGCTTGATCGGCAGAGCGTTCTCTTCGTAAGCAGGAGATTACGTGTTCGGGCCCACGTCCGGACAATCTGCAACAAAAAAAATTAGAGAAATGTCGCGCATTACATGAACACTGAATTAAATGAATAACAACTATGAGGGAATAGAATAAATGAGAAGGAAATGCTCCTTGCTGATATGAAAACATTCAGTGATTTTGTGCTAAATTACTTCGAAATTGCACGTGTTTTTTTTTTTTTTTTTTTGAAGCCTTGGCTCTGGAAAGAAAATTAAAGCATAATGTAAGCGAAAATATAAGTAACAGGTTTAAGATTTCAGACTACAATAGAATTGTTTTTTGTTCAGAAAAAAAAATAAATCGTATATTCAAATATGTATTCTTCTAACGAGTTTTTGACTCTTTGTACAAATAAATAAAATACTACCTCAATTTGAAGGGTAAAATATATATTTTTTCTTCTTTTTGCTAAAAAACGAATAGCTTATCACATTTTTACTACATTCGAAAAGCTACGCTTAAAAAAGAGCATAGTTCAATTTATTTTGTATTTTAACCGTGCTGTTAAATGATGAACACGTGCTGCCAGCTAAGTTATAACGGTTTAAGCAGCCTGCGATAACAAATTGTAAAAATTTTCAAAAATAAAAACATTTTTCTTCAATATCTTATCTTATATATTAATCCCCTCTCATTTTAAAACTTATCAGGCTGTCCAATGACGAAAAAAAGACTTACGGTCGAAAATTCAAGTTTTCGAAATCGCCTCTTGCTGTTTCAAAACCTTGATGCTGCCTGTAGTTCTTATGCATTTTTTAAAGCAAAGTTCTAATGCAGTTTTAAATTTTTTACGTCGCTTTCGGCAAAAAAAAAAAAAAAAAGCCTTTGTGTGTGTTCATATTTTAATAAAGCTTAACAGCACTGGACTTAGTTGTTCGGTTTAATTGATAAGTTTTTTCGGTAGAGCGTTCGGCTATAAACTATCTGAACTTCGGGCAAGCTTGGGCTGTCCGACATAATATCAAATTTATATTAGTACTACGCATTACATGTGCTCATAACATACACACCTAATAAAATAAATGCAGTGGGAATGCTACTTGGTGTTTCGACTCCTTTATGCAGGCTACAGTTATCATTCGGATAAGTTGATTATTAATCGAACTGTGTTCTTTGACTACATCCGGACCACTCAACATAATGTAAGCATAAAAAAGTATTAGATTTACCTAAAGAAATCCTTTTTGTGCAGAAAAACATTTTTATTGTATGCTAAAATGTAGATGTTTCTAATAGCAGTGTTCGACCTTTTGTACAAATGAAAAAATGCTACGCCCGATTAAAACTACGAGTTTCACTCAGTAAACCTTTAATTTTTTATTCGCGCGAATACGATATAAAGCATTAAAAGTATTATCAACTTCATTGGCAAGAAATTATTTTCTACTCCTCTGCTTTCTGCTGAAAAAAAAAAAAAACATTTTGTCTACGTTCGAAAAATTACACTTAAGAACGGACTCAGTTCAACAGGTTTTGGTTTTGAATTTTAAGTGTTCGATTAAAAGAGAAACATGTGAGGGCATTTAAGCCGTAACGGTTAAAGCAACCTTCTATGTGAAATAGTTCAAAATTCAAAGATAAAAACACTTATTTTCAATCAAATTTATTACTTCTCTAGAATGTTTGTTTCAATCGCTACGTGAGATCTCCGTCATTCTTTAATCAAATTCCATGCTTTGCGAATAATTTTAAATCGTATCATGCTGGTTAATGACAAAACACAGATGCATGATCTTATTATTATTATTTTTTTTTGGCAAAAAGCTTTTTTGCTGTTTTTTACTACGCATTCCTTCAATGAATAGCTTTCGAAAAGGAAGGCGCAATTGCTAGGTTTGTTGGGGTGTCGGGCTGTTAGTCAGAATGGCGCCAATTCGAATACGTGCCAATAAATATCTCTTTAATGTTTCTTTTTTTCCCGTCAGATGCTGACATGTGCAGGACTGTATTTGCCACAACCTGTTTTTTCACATGCACAATTATTGCTTTTTCAAGAGTCACCACTCAGCCACACTTTTAATGACATTTATGTTTGCATTGAAAATATGTACGATTAAAAGGGGAGCTATGATCAAATTATCACAACGTTGTATTTAACGAGGTTTTGTTACTGATGTCTTTAAATTACATGCCTTCTCTTCTGCGCTTACTTTTTTTTCGGTTCTTCTTCATAATGTTCTTCCTTTGAAATTCTTAAAGAGCGAAATGCCTTATGAAACGATTTGAAGCACAGTGCGGAGTTCCGCACGGGTCGACTAGTAAATAGGTTAAAACAGTAACATAAAACGTTGTTTCAGGCACTTATTCAATTATTCTGTAGATAACCATATTGGCATGTGAAAAGCTTTAATTTTTGTTTTTTCCTTTTTCATTTCTGAAGAATAAAAGCCATATTGGAAAAAAAATAGTACTAAAGTATTGAAATGTGTCACACAGAGTGCAACTTACCTACTGAGGCTTCCAAAATTGTTCGTTGGCTTTTAATGTGTATGGTTAAAAATGAAGTGCCTAGGAATCCAAATAGTAGTTCAATACTTTTTCATACTGTCTCTACATGATTACATCAATTCAACATTTTTTTAAACAAAATATTGACTGTTTGAAATGGGCCAAAAATGAGGTGACAGAGAAATATTTTCAGAAAAATTCGAAATTAAAGTTATCGTATGTCGTTTTCTTTCTTTTTGAGCAATCACGATTGCTTATTGTTCTCACTTGACCGTTTTTGGCGTCCGTGCCTTTTTCAGCTTGGACCAGGCCTGCAGCACCACCGTCTACCGGCGGCGGCGCGGCTGGTCCTGAGCACTGTCCCCCGAAATCCACTTTTGCTGGGCGGTGGCGTCCATGTCCCACACACACACACACACACACACACGAACGCCTACGCACACACGAACGCCTACACACACACGAACGCCAACACACACACACGAACGCCTACACACACACACGAACGCCTACACACACACACGAACGCCTACACACACACACGAACGCCTACACACACACACGAACGCCTACACAGACACACACACGAACGCCTACACACACACACACACACGAACGCCTACACACACACACACACGAACACCTACACGCACACGCACGTACACAACACTCACTCACACACATGCATACATACACTTACGCACCCACGCACCCACACACATGCGCCTACACAAACACACACGCTCGTGATTACGAAAAACATAATTTGAATTCAAGATGCCAAAAATTCAAATTATTATTTTTTTTGTTATTTTTTTCAATGCGGTGATAGTTAAAAAATCTTTTGGCATTAATTTTTGCTTGTTCACTTTACAAATGTACGTATTATTTTAAAAATGACTCGTATTCGCAAAGTAACAACAAACAAAATTCGAAAACGCATTAATTCTTCATTATATTCGAAGTAAAACAGTTCGAAATATTGCAAAAGTAGTTCATTTATCCCTAAGCACTGTGTAATATTTAATAAACGCTTTAAAGAAGAAAATCGGATGGAAAATAAGGTGAGAAATGGTTGCCCAGCAAAGTTAACAATATGCGATTAGAGATTTATAATTAGAATACCTATGAAAAACCCACGTTTGAGAGCTGTGAAAGTTTCAGCAGAATAGAAGGAAAAATTTTCCTTCCAATTTCACCTGCAACTGTTCACCGTGTTTTCAGAAAATGTTTACTTAGCGTGAAAGACAGAAAGTTTAGGATTTCCTTCGCAAAATCAATGATAAATTAACCCAAAACGTATAGAAATACACTGCAAATCTTAAAATACTTTTAAGTCGAACAAATGTCTTAGTAGCACACCTTTTTTTCGGGAAAGAAGGTGGGAGGTAATTTCTTAGAAAATTATAGAACACTTGTCTTCTTACAGCGCGATAACGATGGCCAATTGCAACCTTTCTCAGTGTTGGTCTGAAGCCTCATCCCCAAAAGACGCATTTAGAATCTTCCGATACCACGTGATGGGGGCGTGGCCAAGTCTCAACTAATGAAAAACGGACAATATAACAGAACCTGGATTCAATTCCCACCAGTGCCCTGGATGTGACTTCCTTTTTTTGTGTTGCAAATATTTCCTGCGTTGTCTTGTCTGTTGATAAACTATAAGAAACAAAAATGGAAAAGTTATCCTTGTTTTTATGGAAAAACGGAGGCGAGGCGCTTAGCACGCTGTCCTCTTCGATTGAGAAAGTGAATGCTTCCTTATGAAATCTGAAATTATAAAGCAGAAATTAACTACTTTGAAATTGTTATTTTTGAACTGTTGATAATTTTATCCACCCCAAATCAACCAAAGATTCAAAATGTATCAATTTATTAAATGAAATTAGTAAATCTGGTGATAAGGAATTTCTATTTCTATTTCTATTCAAGAGTCACAACTGACTTCAACTGTATTTTATGTCGAGGTCTGCATACTAGTGCCTTGCCTCCATTATTTTATATACCGATAGATGGCAGCACCATCACCGGATCGAACAGTTAATGAGAATTTAGAACTAGTCCAAGAGCTAATAGCTACCTGGTACTAGCACCCCCAGAGGTATCGTTTCACTTGGAGGACATTGAGACCACGAGCATATTTAACGTCGCCCAGTCCCCTTTAATGACGACGGTGGGTCTTCGACCAGCGGGGATCGAACCCGAGCCCCTCCGGCCCCGAGTCCAATGCCCTACCGATCAGGCTACCACGGCCCCTGGTGATAAGGAAATTTTTGCAAATTTGATCCTTAGGCCACATTCGGAAACTGGCACCGGTCGCAACGATGCCACCGCAAGCGGTCGAAACGGTTGAATCCCTAATAGGGAAGTTGCAACCTATTAAATGTTCATATTTTGGCTATTGGATATTGTTAATTGACCCTCAAAACTAAAAAATTCACCATCGCCGAATTTTAAAACACCGTGGTTGATTTTTAATGAATTTTTAAAAATCCACGCGCAAAAGTGCGCGCTTCTGAAACGTCACGAGCCTACGTCACAGGGCGCGAATGGGCAGCCTTCCGCCGAAGATCCCTTGTTTTCGCTAGGGACATTTTGAGCGCGCTGATATTTTTATTTTTTAGAAATTCAATAATCCTTTTGAACACACTATGGAGGCTGGATTCGTTAAAGCACAATCTAAATAATCTTCCTCAAGTAACACCAATGAGATATTCGAATATTTTCGAGAGGATGAGAGTTTAATGTTCCAGAAACGCGAGGAGTTAAATGCGAGGAGAAAGCCTTTTACGTTCCGTCTTCGAAGTCGAATGCGTGACCTTCGCTTCTCCCCTATCGGAAGAGGGGATGACGTCACTTCCTATGCCATTTGACGTCACAAGAGCTTGAACTTTAAAAATTAATTAAAAAAAAAACTACTTATCGTATCGCAAAAATTTTTTCACCTATGATGTTCATACATGTTACTCTATCATATAAAAATAAAATTAAAAAATCGAAAACTTCCCCATTGAAAACGTATTGCGACTCGGTCGTTTCCGAACGCTTACGGTGGTACCGGTCACACCGGTGCATGTTTCCGAATGTAGCCTTATTGTAATGATGATCGAGGCTTTATCTAAGACCTGAAGTGAACTGAAACGAACTTTGTATAAATACGCTGATTGCTTCCAGTCCCCTGTATTTTTCTTTCGTAATGGCTCGTACGAAACAAACTGCAAGAAAGTCAACAGGCGGAAAAGCTCCACGGAAAACTATGCTGACGAAAGCTGCACGAAAGACAGCAGCTCCAGCAACAGGTGGTGTTAAAAAGCCTCATCGGTACAGACCAGGTAAAAATTCTGTTGTAATTAATCCAATAACTACTGCAAATTGTGTTAGAAGTAGAGTTATGTTTTGCAGTACCGCTAAAAATCTTCTTTAACACTTTTTGGTTACACACAGACTTTCTTTAGTCTCCTGCATCAAATATTATTATACTAATGTGTTCTGAGCCGGCTACACCATAGCACGATACTGCCGTGTACAGGTAAAGGCCAGCAACTGCAAATTTCTTTTTTTTTTTTTGGCATCTATTGTACGTTATCTTTATTGTACAAGCTCGCTTATTTGGATTCCGCTGAAAAAAAGGAGCGAAAAAAAGTCCAATTCAAACATCTTCCTATTGTTAGTATTGAATCCACCACACATTTCTTCCAATATCTCAAACTCATTTCTGCAGATACTGCCGTTTATCTGCACATGGCAGAATACTATACTGTAGGAAGGTATAGCGTAGTATCTGCAGAATTGAAATTATGAAATATTTGAAATTTTTTGGTTTCCGTACTCATGATAGGAAAATGTTGGAATTTGAAGATTTTTCCTTGTTTTTTTTCAGCGGAACCTAAATTAGCAAACTTGCATATTAAAGCTAAAGTACAATAGATGACAAAAATGCAAAAAAAAAAGTGACGTTTTCAGGATAGAATACCAGCTAAGAATAAAATTCTCTGCAGAATTCGGCTGTATGAATTCAGAATTGAAAATATGAATTAAATATTTACAAAATGGCACGGAAGTATTGATTTTCAATGTACGAGGCCACTCTAGGTATAAATGAGTAACTTCTTATAAATATCGTAGCTAAGTTTGAACGGTTAAGTTCACTTTCTTTTCATCATTAACTGTAAAAGCAGCAATATATGTTGGAAACAAAACTAAGACTATTTTTTCAGCTTTCAAACCAACCTTTTCCGATTAAAAAAAAAACGCCGATGTGACTAGAGTATAGCGTCTGTAAATAAACAGCTATTTTAAGTACTTTGATAAAACTTGTAACTACAGGTAAGTTTAATGCTTAAAAGCACAGCTAGACATAGTATAGGAAGCATTTCTAGGGGGGGGGGGGGCTTAAAATAATTTTAAAGTTTGATATCTTTTCTTGATGATAACGTTTCAATTAGCTTTTGCTCGCATAGTGTCTAGAAAATAACTCAGTCCGCGTCTTAAATCATAAGAACAAGTATAAGTAGCTATCTCTTTCCGTAGTTTTAGTGATGACAAGAGTTTTTTTTCGTAAAACTTTAATAACGCATGCAGGAATCTTTTGAAGTACTTATAAAGGAACATATATGTAGCTATTGTTATAAGCAAAACTGACCTCACGTTATTGTTTCTAAATAGTTTTCAATTTCATGCAATATACCGACAGCCCAGTTATTCCATTAAGAGACTGCAGTTTCCTCCATGCTACAGACTGTCTGGAATAGACAACCGTGTTGGAGGCGTATGTTTCAGCTTCAACGAGATGACATGTGCCCCCCGCTCGGTTTTTGTCTATTCCAGACTGATGAATACATAACAAGGGGCGGAGCAGCAATCTCTGGATTGAATAACCGGGCAGTCGGTACATTGCCATGTAGTTCTGCCTAAGCGCTGGATTAAAGGTGCTAACTTGCTGCTTAGTTTTAGACTCTTTTACTGTAAAATTCTACAACATCTTACTTGAATAGAAGTGTACACTATTTTCAAATGTTAATCTAGTCATTACATCTATGAAAAATGTACATTTAACCGTTTGATAAGGCTTATGATTTTCGTAGTGCTCTTTTATGGAAACTATTGCATTAAAAATCAGATGAATGGTGCACATGTGTGCTGACGAGTATGAAACCAGCTCAAAGACTTATGAGAACTGTGTGACGATCATCCAGATCATTTGCTTCTAATCAGACTGGAAATGGAGACCAAATTCTGCTTTTGCAGGAAATTCGGGATGGATAACGAAACGTTGATTTGCTAACACAACATGTTAAAAACCGGCTTAAGGAACTTGATGTAATGGTCACATATGTAGCAGCGTGAACTGTCCACACAACTACATATTTTTTGCCGTACTTCATGCTCTATCCAAAGTTTGAGCGTAACTTGACTACTGTGAGTAGCATTACCCTTCAATGGTACACATTACCCTAAATTAACGTTGCAATTAAATAACTATGCAAACATTGAGTTTATGCAAATTAGTCAATTGCAAACTGTTTACGCTCTGGAGTTGGAACTTCGTTATAACTTTTGTAAATTTGATAGCTACTATTCATATTTTTCCTTTAAGCGAGCGTCATTCCTCTATTTTCCCCTAAAATCATACCGCACCTCAGGAAGGAAAGTGACACAGCTCAGAATTAGGGAGAAACGTTCTAGTTATCGATTTAAAATCTAAATTTAATGCTCTTTCTTGCCACAAAACTCGCACAAAACTTCATGACCGGTGCATGTTGGAGTACAAGCGATAAAACTAATGCTAACACATTAAATTTTTATAATCAAGAAACATTTCTAAACCTTAAGCATGCATAATTAATTTAAATAACAAAAATTAACCATTGAACATCAGAATATAATTTTTTACGAGTTTGTAATATTTGAGACTAAAATCTAAAATTATTGCATAAAACCTTTATTTTCTCCAATGCTGTTTTTACTTTAGTATAGTGTCCCTTTCCTAGCCGTGATCGATGCGTTAGAAGGAAAAACATGCATTTTCAAACTATCTGCAGTTTAGAGAATTTCATTTTTTTAAAGGTTATATTTAAAATAAGTTACGAAAATGCTTGGAAACAAAACTAAGACTATTTTTTCAGCTTTCAAATCAACCTTTTCCGATTAAAAAAAAAAAAACGCCGATGTGACTATAGTATAGCGTCTGTAAATAAACAGCTATTTTAAGTACTTTGATAAAACCTGTAACTACAGGTAAGTTTAATGCTTAAAAGCACAGCTAGACATAGTATAGGAAACATTTCTAGGGGGGGGGGGCTTAAAATAATTTTAAAGTTTGATATCTTTTCTTGATGAGAACGTTTCAATTAGCTTTTGCTCGCATAGTGTCTAGAAAATAACTCGTGCAACAATCGGACACTGTTTGTTATATGGAGGTACCGATAGCAGATTTCAATGTAGTTCTGGTAATAGATTTGGGAAAGCGAGATATCTCGCAAAGAGACATTACCCAAAGTCCACCCTAAGCAAGGTGATTATAATCTACGGATCCTTTTTTAGCAAAGGGAAATATTCGAGCAACTCTTCGAGTAATTTTGCAAGTGGCTGGATGGTTCTGAATTTTTCATAATACTCGACTTTATAGTATTTTAACTCTGTTCCCTAAACTGGAGGACTTAAAATTGATAATAGCTAGCATAATAACGAATTCATTAACCCAATATATTTCAGTCGAGGTTTCCTGGGCACTAAAGCTTATGTTTGAATCGGACAATTACTATAATGCAAGTAAATCGTACGAGATATTAATTTGTTAAATCAAAATGAATGTTCTTTTGCCTGCAGATTTAAATCTTAAATGCAGTATAAGATTGCAGTCTTCGCTTGTGTAAACGGACCTTTTAAATTTTTGTCTAAGTCAGACAACGTTGAGATGCTCTTTTTATCCATCACCAAGATTCAATTTTCAACTTTGAACCAACGTTTAAGCCCCGTAAAAACTAGTTTTATGTTGCACCGAATTTTTTCCAAATTCCAAGATTTGATCTTACGACATCAAGAGCAATCTTAAAATTCAGACTTTTACAAAGTTGACTGGTAAATTTTTTCTATTTCAGGTACGGTTGCTCTGCGAGAAATCAGACGTTACCAGAAGTCAACAGATCTTTTGATTCGGAAATTACCGTTCCAGCGGCTGGTGAGAGAAATTGCTCAAACCTACTGTATTTCCTTGAGATTTCAGACATCTGCTGTTATGGCTTTACAAGAAGCTTCTGAAGCGTATTTATGCTCAATGTTCGAAGACACAAATCTCTGTGCAATTCACGCCAAAAGAGTAACAATTATGCCCAAAGACATGCAACTAGCTAGAAGAATACGAGGCGAACGTTCTTAATTGATTTTAGTTTCTAAAGCTAATTATTTTGTAAAATTTTACCTATTTAAATTGTTTTTGATAGTCTTTCTCCTTTTACTTGCTATGCTTTTCTAGCAACAGAACGCAAGTTGTTGACATTTCGTAATTTATAACATAACTTTGACATAGTTCTTAACTATACATAAGAATTTTGTAATCTGATGAATAAAGTATTTTAATATTTAAATATGTCGAAGTGCTTAGATTGAAAATTCTATTCAACTTGGAAGTTTGTAAAAGTTTAAACTGAGTTTAAGCACTGTGCTATACATTTTCAGAGTTTTCTTTGAATTTTTAAACAAAGCTATTTGTGGGGTGGGAGTCTAGTAATGACACTTAACAGGCAGTCCCACTTACTCAAATCTCGAAACTAATATATTAAACATCTAACATGGCGATGAACGGTAATGGTGTTCACTTGAGCTGGTAAGTACAGTAAAACCCATCCTAACGGACACCCCTCTTATGCGGACAATTTTTAATTCCCCGATTCCAAGTAATATAACATTATTAAACCCCTGTATTGCGGACACCCCTCTATTGTGGACAAAAAAAATTGTCCCGTTAGTGTCAGCATTAGGGGGGTTTTACTGTATATTATCTCAAAGGGGAAGATCTTGATGAGACGCAACTGTGCGATCACGCTGATAATTTCTATCATTGTATGCGATTTAAACTGAAATATGAAGCTTTTGAGAAAAATAAGATAACGAAACGTGGTTTTGCTACCACAGTGGGGAAATTAGTCGTGTAAAGCCTCATGTCGTCTTCACACGCGCAGATAGTGTGAACGGTAGACACAACGACGTACTTGAGTTTGGCCGTACTTAAATGCTGTATCCAATTTTTGAGCGCAATTATCCTAATTATGTTTTAATTAAACGAAAAAAATTTCCTAAGTTTTAGTGCAAATTAAAACTGTTTGTTTTTGAGTCATACCTGATAAAAATTATTTTTGCATAAATTTGCCTAGATATTATTTTCTAAATATTCAAACATATACTATCCCACAGTCAAGTTTCTCTCCTTTTTAAAACAAGCAGTAAATATTATTTCTGTTGGGTACACTACACAACGTATCTAATGCAACAAAATTAGACTCAATTTTTTTTCTTTTGTTTCAATTACAACATGATTCAGTTTAAATTATTTTCATTGAAGTAAAGATGAATAGTTGAAGAAATAGTTCTAAAATTAGTACATCTTATCGATTAAATTAAAAAATTTATAAAATTAGAAACTTTGAAAATTTAATATTTTATCATTACGTGAAACCTGGACAAAAGTATAAACTCAAAGGTAAAATATCCAGGATTATGAGAAAGCTTCGTTCGAAAATGTTAATTTAACGCCATAGAATGGATAAATGTTGTCATGGGTGATTGTTAAGTTTTGTTTTTGGAAATTTAGGAGAAACATATAAATGCACCGCTGGACAAAATTATAAACTCATTTTTTTCCATTTTTTCAATCCTAATTTAACTCAGTTAAAAAAAGTTTTGTTCCAGTTAAGATAAATAACTCTCTCAGCATGGTAAAGCAGGATTGGCGTTTCTTAATGGAAGACAGAACTCTGAAAATTACCAATTAATACTGGAAGATCATCTCTTACCTTTTGCTCATCCGATTCCTGGAGGTAACTGGTTATTTTAGCAAGATAACGCGAGTGTACACACAGCGGAAAGTACAAAAGAATTGTTCAAGCGCTGGGGTATCAAAGGACCAGCTCGTAGTTCGGATCTTAATCCGATTGAAAATCTTTGGGGGACCACGGTTCGCAAAGTTTATCATGATCGGCACCAATACCAAACCAAAGAGGAATTAAAAAGGGTAATACTTTCAGCATGGAACCATATGCCACTGCAGCTGTTGGAAACTCTTGTGAAATCTAAATGCCCAGCCGCATATTCGAGGTAATTCAGAAAACTGGGGGCCCAACTCGTTTTTAAAAGTTTGTAGCTTACACTAATAGCTAGATTTCATGCAGTGTTAATTTTTAAAACATTTCAAATATTGATTTTTTTTCAATTTATCCATGTTAATAACAAAGTAACATCTTCCTAAATCTATGCTTTTGTTTTACTGAAGTAATTGCAAATGTAACTTAATTAAACTCAAAAAAAAAAAAAAAAAATTATCAGCTTATAATTGTATTTATGCAGTTTGTAATTTTGTAATTCAGTATTGGTTCATTTTTGGATATTAAATGATTAAGTATTTGAATAAAATTCTATCAAACTTCAGAATTTCTTACTTTTGAGTTGATACTTTTGTCCAGGTTTCATGTATTATAAAGATATTAAAGTTGAGTTTTTTAAATTATTTATTTTATAACGTTTATGAGTTATACTGAATTTAGGACTACTTAGTCAGTTATTTATCTTTACTGGAACAAAGTTTTTTTTAACAGAGTTAAATTAGGATTGAAAAAATGAAAAAAAAAAAGTTTATAATTTTGTCCAGCGGTGCATTTATGTTTCTCATTAATTTCCAAAAACAAAACCTTTAGCAATCGCTGATGGCAACATTTATTCATTCTATGGCGTTAAATTAACATTTTCGAACGAAACTTTCTCGTAATCCTGTATTTTTTACCTCTGAGATTCTTTTGCCCAGGTTTCAAGTAATAATAAAATATTAAATTTGCAAATTTTCTAATTTTATAAATTTTTTAATTTCATTGATAAGATGTACTAATTTTAGAACTAATTCTTCAACTATTCATCTTTACTTCAATGAAAATAATTTAAACGGAGTCATGTTGTAATTGAAACAAAATTTTAAAAAAAAGTCTATAATTTTGTCCACCACTGTATAACTTGCACATTTTTACCTTAAAACTAGACTTGCAAGAGTAGATGGCAAAAAAATTGTCCCTCATCAGTGTTTTACTAGTAGTATTTAGTAATGTTCTCACTCATTTTGTACTGTGAAAAGAAATTAATTGGGACTTTTCAAGAGGTAAATCTGAATTTTAATTTTTGAGATTATTACCGAAAAAACTTCCTGATCTTGCAAAATATTTTGTCCCTATTTTGTCAAGTTCGTTGCCCATTTTCCGTTAAAAATACGAATTTAGTGCTTTCTTTTGCTTAAAAATAATTCAAATTTTTTAAGGATATTTATTTCTTAGTGTTACGAAACATTTAGAAGTTGAAAGATATTTTGCTGGTTTCTGTAGTCTGTTACCATGTTACTGGTAAGATTCGACAATTTTACAAATAAAGTTGTTTCCACTCAAAATCGGACAGTCACGAATTATTAAATCCTTTTACTTCTAGTGAAAAGAACACATCTAAAAAAAACCAAGTTTCAGATATTTCTACTTATTCATGTATCTAAAATCAATAGAATATAGACTAATTGAACCACAGTTTTCAGAAATTGTTAACAAGAGTAAAGCAAAAGTACCTATATTTTCAAATATACGTAACACTTACGAGTACATCAGCAACTATTTTAATTTGAACTTGAAATTTAGAGTATCGAAAAAACACGAGATAGAAGTGAAACTTTTTTTTGTATTCTGAACTATCACTTCAACTGCGCAATTTCTATCACGTCATGTTCTGTTTCTTTCTGCGTCTGACAAAACAAAATAGTTTATTTTAATGAAGAAAATAGATTATAAACAACGGGAGATAAACTAAACAATACTCGAAAGTCGCTTTTTAATTGTTGCCGAAAACAGCGAAAAATAAGTTGTAAGTTAATTTTGTTAATAAAAGTGAACTAATTTCAAGGCTGAGCTTACTGCAGGTTTTATAAGACTTTTTGTTTATTTGAAAAGTTTAAACTGCCCAAAATTGACAAATATAAGCTTAAGTTCAGCCAAGGAATTAATTTGTTAAATTTATTAACAAAAATTTTATAACTGCTGTTTTTCTTTGTTTTTGGCAACAACTATAAAGCGGAAGTATTTTTATTGTATGATTTCTTTTGATTGTTTTTCTCAACAATTAAAAAAAACTTCGTCACTGGGTTCATTACGATCACAAGGTTGTGGATCAGAATTTCGAAGCTCTCGCATAAAAAGTTTCACTTCAAAAATGTCCTTGAAGTGTATGAATTTCTTGAAAAATGACACATTTTTATGGTTATTCCTTAACTCTGGCTGCTCAATTTTCTTCGCGAAGTCTCTCAAAAACGTGTTGTGTATATATATAAAAAAGCTAGAAAATATGTACTAAATTTACACAAATGAAGTTAGAAATTACGCTTTCTATCATATATTTTTATAACAAAGGTTCGAGGAAGAGTTCCGTTTCGCATTTTTTACATCAAATTAGTTTCATTCCCTTTTTCTTTTAATTTTTTCTGCATCAAAAACTTTCGGTGAAACTCCAATTTCTTAAGTCACAAGATATGTGGCTTACATAAAGACTTTTTAACAAAAAAATTGAACCGCCGAAAAAACTGAAAAACAAAAAATAATAAACCATTTTAATTAAACCTTAATAACTAAGTTCTTAAACTGATGTAAGTATACCTAAGTATATATTTTTGTAATAATTTAGAGTTTTTAATTAACCTTAATAACTCAGTTCTTAAATTAATGTAAGTATACCTAAGTAGTTTTGAGTCGGTGCCAAACAAGCAAATTAATTATTTTTGTGAGGCGCAGCGGTGGCGTATGGCGACACGCCCCTTCGCCGGAAAATGCCGAGCGTTCACGAAGTTAAACCCGAACGTCGTCGAGTGGTCTCGAAGAAGCACGTGTCGAGTATTTGGCTGCTACTGAGCTTTTGCCTCATATACAACAGTCAAAATGTTTATATCATTGTTCATCATACTGAAGAAGGATTTCTCATCTTGTTAAAAGCTCAAATAAATGGTTTTGTGGGTCATAGTATTATTCAGCGTAAGTATGGCATAACAACTGTAGCCGTTAATTGCATACATGATCCTGAAGATTTTTCTCACTGGTTGTTTGCCTCTCTCGTGCGAGGTCCCAAAGGTTTCAAAGCTCCAACGAGAGGTACTTTTCGTTGTATACGATTTACTAGTATTCATGATTTAATGATGGTGTGTGGAGGGAGCATTTTTTGAAACATTTATGTTTATCGCCGGACATTTCACATTACATTGCTAATTTTATTTGGTTATTTCTTTAAATTTAGGTAATTTAGGGATCTTTGTTTATTTATTGTTTGGCACCGACTCAAAACTACTTAGGTATACTTACATTAATTTAAGAACTGAGTTATTAAGGTTAATTAAAAACTCTAAATTATTACAAAAATATATACTTAGGTATACTTACATCAGTTTAAGAACTTAGTTATTAAGGTTTAATTAAAATGGTTTATTATTTTTTGCTTTTCAGTTTTTTCGGCGGTTCAATTTTTTTGTTAAAAAGTTTTTATTTTATAATTTTTTGTGGCTATAAGCTACTAATGTGGCTATAATCTGTATGCTTATATTTTTGATTACTTTTAAAATAGCTACCTACCTTACTTTAGCTATTAACATATATATGTATATATATATATATATAATCGTATTTTAACAATTATCTGTTGTGTTACATAAATAATTTTAAAAAAGCAGGCTTTATGTACTAACATGGGTAGGCCTACAAAAAATGCTGCTCGGATGAGGAAAAGATGTTTAGAAGAATCTATTAATGAGAAAGAAAAAAGGTTGGAAGCAAACAGAAAGAGAAATACATTAACACGTTCACAGGAGAGTTTAGGTCAGCGCGAGGAAAGACTGTCGAGAATGAGAAGCTACAATAACGATAGTTTATTGCAAGAAGGTGATAAGCAGCGAGCTCGTCGTTTAGATATGAGAGCGACTTTCAAATGAGAGTGAAGAGCAACACGCTCATCGTTTAGATCTGATAAGAGAGCGACTTTCAAATGAGAGTGAAGAGCAACGCGCTCATCGTTTAGATCTGATAAGAGAGCGAATTTCAAATGAAATTGAGGACGTCGTGTCTATACAATCCGTTCCATAGATGAGTCTCGTGAAATTGCTACCTATGGGAAGAAACCTCCAGATAATGTTGTCCCGAAAGATGTGAACAATTGTGGTGGACTTTTATCAGAGGTAAAACTTGCTGCCGAATCTCGTGTGATGTTGAGACGTAACATATCAGTATCTGACGGCCTCGTCAATGGTGCAATGGGTATTTAAAAAAAAAAAAAATGGCCATCAATACGTAGGGATCAACTAGAGGAAGGAGAATTACCGGACTGCATATTAGTTAAGTTTGACGATGAAAGCATAGGAAGCAGACTAAAAGATAGCGATGGTTGTGTCGCCATACCTCCAGTGGTTGCAACTTTTCAAGGAACGAAAGGTTATGGCGACATTGAGCACAGGATGTTGCCAATAATTCTATGCTGGGCCGTCACGGTACACAAATTGCAAGGTACGACCCTTGATAAAGCTGTAATAGACCTCGGAAAGAAAGTGTTTGCTAAAGGACAGGCATATGTGGCACTGAGTAGAGTAAAAACACTTGAGGGTATAGCTTTATCTGATCTAGAGCCAAATAAGTTACTACACAAACCTCACGATGAATGAGCTTTAGCAGAAATGCAGAGACTGAGAGCTCTAAATCAAGAGACTGACAAATCTAAAGCTCATTCATCGTGAGTTGTTTTTTTTTTTTTTTTTTTTTTTTTTTTAATACACAACTCAGTAATAAAAAATCTGTGAGCGAACAATAAATCACTCCTAATATCTCACCTTTAGATAAGGAATTTTTCCAAATTTACATGGGACCAAATTCTAGGTATACTCTTTCCAATAAAAAAACAACTATT
The DNA here is from genome assembly GCF_026930045.1 of Uloborus diversus. Lineage (NCBI taxonomy): Eukaryota > Metazoa > Arthropoda > Arachnida > Araneae > Uloboridae > Uloborus > Uloborus diversus. Next base: position 8,999,233 of record NC_072740.1, on the reverse strand, counting down.
GAAATCAGACTATTCTGTAAAAGTTATGCGTCGTCTTACACGAAAAAAAGTAAAAAACCTTTGAGTGAACAATAACTCACCCCTGTTTTCCATCCTTTAGGATAGGATTTTTTTTTCAAAATTTATATGGGAACAACTTCTGGGAAAATTCTTTCCAATGAAAAAAGAACTATCAAAATCGGACGAACCTGTGAAAAGTAATGCCTGGTCATACATGAAAAAAAAAGAACTTATATATACGGGTCGACTTGAGAACCTCCTCCGTTTTTTCGTCGGTTAAAAAACTAATCCTAATTACAAATACCAGAGATTGAGAGGTCTACACTGCCGTGGGCAAGTCAAAGGCAGTAACTGCATTTTTTTTTTTTTTTTTTGCATTTTGTCATCTATTGTACGTTAGCTTTGTTGTACAAACTAACTTATTTGGTTTCCGCTGAAAAAAATATATAACTCCAACATTTTCTTATTGTTAATACTACTGAATAAAACACACATTTCTTCAAATATCTCGAAAACTCATTTCTGCAGATACTGCCGCTTACCTGCCCACGGCAGTACACACGAGAGACATACAGGTCTGAAGCTCATTCATTGTGAGCTTTTTTTTTTGTAATACCCAACTCAGAATCAAAAAATCTTGGAGTGAACAACTAATCACCCCCTCTCCCCCCCCCCCTTAGGGTAGGAATTTTTCCCTCAAACATATAGGGGAATTACTTCAGGCTATACCCTTTCTAATAAAAAAAGAATATCCAAAATCGGACTATTCTGTAAAAAGTTATGTGTGGTCATACATTAAAAAAAAAAATATATATATATATACGTGTCGACTTGAGAACCTCCTCGTTTTTTCGTCGGTTAAAAATAGTATGTCACCATCACTAAACTTCGCCCTATTTTTTCATACAAATCCTGAATATAAAAAATGTTTGACGACTGGCACTGAAAACTAACCCTAATCACAAGTACCAGAGATTGAGAGGTCTACACTGCCGTGTGCAGGTAAAGGGCTATAACTGCAATTTTATCTTTTTTTTTTTTTTTTTTTTTTTTTGCATTTTGTCATCATTGTTTGTACGTTAGCTTTGTTGTACAAACTAACTTATTTGGTTTCCGCTAAAAGAAATATAATTCCAACATTTCCCAGTTGATAGTACTGAATCCAGCGCACAATTCTTCAAATATCTCGAAAACTCATTTCTGCAGATACTGTCGTTTACCTGCTCAAGACAGTACACACGAGAGACATACAGGTCTGCATCTCATTCATAGTGAGTTTTTTTTTTTTTTGTTATACCCAATTCAGCATCAAAAAATCTTAGAGTGAACTACTAATCGCCCCCCTTTCCCCACCCTTAGGGTAGGATTTTTTCCCTCAAATTTATGTAGGAACAACTTCAGGCTATACCCTTTCCAATAAAAAAAAGAATATTCTAAATCGGACTATTCCGTAAAAAGTTATGTGTGGTCATATATAAAAAAATTTGTGAGTGAACAACAAATCTCCCCCTTTTCCCACCCTTAGGGTAGGAATTTTTTCTTCAAATTTATATGAGACCAACTTCAGGGTATAACCTTTCCAATAAAAAAAGAATTATCAAAATCGGACTATTTTGTAAAAAGTTGTGTGGTCATACATTAAAAATCTGTGAGTGAACAACAAATCAACCCCCTTTTCCCACCCTTAGGGTAGGATTTTTTTTTCAAAATTTTTATGGGACCACCTTCGGGGTATACCCTTTCCAATAAAAAAAGAATTATCAAAATAAGACTGTTCTGTAAAAAGTTATGCGTGGTCATACATTTAAAAAAAAAAAAATATACGTGTCGAATTGAGAACTTCCTCCGTTTTTTCGTCGGTTAAAAATGGACGAGCGGCCAGTGTAAATGCTTCAGAAAAATGCATTACTGATATTTAAACTACGAAATAGCGGAATAAAGCTTTTAAATTACGTCATGAAGAAGAAAATCGCGGAATGAGAACTTCACTTTTGCGTTGCAAGTGGAAATCGCGGGATAAGCATCGAGAGCGTAAAGTGATTTTTTTTTTCTCCTACAAAGAGCTCTAGTTTAACTAAAAAGTTGTCAAAAGACATGTCTGAAATTCTGCCATTCGGGCCTAAATGAGCTTCCAAAAAGGAATGTTTTTGAAAAATGAAAAAGGAAAGAGAGCGGGGTAAAATACTTTTGTTAAACGCGAATTTGCAATTTGAACAAGAACTACTTCATACAGCATTTGAGGAACAGCTTCAAGATTCTCCAAAGTCGGATTAAAATGAAACATAAAAAAATATGCAAGAGGAATGTTTGCTTTACACTTTATTGGGAATAAAAGATACATGAATCTTGATAACAGCATCTTGAATATCATTTCACATTTCAACCTGTTCTTGAAATAGGGCAGTTTTAAACAATTTGCAATGTTGCTAAATATTTCAAAAAAAAATTAGATTTACAACCGGATCAAATACTAATAGAAAAGAGTCCTTTATCTGACAAATATAAATTTGACACAAATTATTTTTGAGGTTCTGAATAACCTGAGGCTTCTGAAATAACCTGAATATTTTCACAGCAACTGCATTTATCGAGTATTTTATTATAATGGTGACACCAAGGGAAATTTGCCGTATGTAAATATTATTTCACTTAATCTGATATGTTTCAATATTCGGGGCTTTAATTTTAAAAATTCGCAGTAATTTTTTATCCTATGACTTCAAATTTAAATCTCTTCCGTTTGATTTGAAAGAAAAGTTCAGCCTTAAGTTTTATAGCAATAGCATCAAATGCAATTTTGACTAGCTTGTGCTTTTAAATTTTATCGGATTTCTCAAGGAATAGAGGATAGTTATCAACTGTTAAAAGAAAAGTTCACCTACCGAGTTGGGTTGAGCGCGCTGCATATAGATCTGAAATGCTGCTTTTATGTCTGTCTTCCTATAGGTTTGAGAAAATATTTTAACAATAAAGTTTCTTAAGAAAAACACACTTTTTGCAGAAATATCATACATGTTCGCATTCGTGTCATACAACTCTTATTTAGTTAGTAAGCAAACTTCACAGTAAACTTGAACTAGAAGATAAACTAGTTTATATCACGAATCTAACATTGAAGAATATTGTTAAACATATTTAAAATCGGCAGTTTTTCGAGTTTCGGAAGAATTGTGGCATTTAAAATTTTAATTACAAAATGCTAGATTATTCTCTGCTCAAATAAGGGCTAATGAGATTAAGACCCAATACAAGAATTTAAAATGCTTATTTTCAAATATAAAAATTAACTTTTGTACTTGTAACGAAACTATCAAGAAGTGTTGAAAATTTTAAAAAGTAAATGTAATTGTTTTTAAATACAGTTGAACTGTGCCGACAGGAAATACTAAAAATTAAGTTATTTAACGATTTTTTCTTTACCAAGTTCAGTTCTTGAGTAGTATGAGTATTTGGCTTAGCTTCAAATGAGTAAAATTACTGAACAAATATTTGCGGGGTTTTTTTTTCTTTTCTTTTTCTTTTCTTTTTTTTTTTTTTTTTTAATTGCTGACTTTGTAATTATTTTTACTTTTCATCGCGTAAGCAAGATTTAAATTTTAGCTATGTTGCAGCGGTTTACCATTCACGCAGAACGGTAGATTGCTTCATAAGAGAGAAAATAGCCATTTCATACATGACTAGAGATGTAAAATTTCCGGAAATTTTGAAGTGGTGGAAAAAATCGGTTTTTTCGGGAAAAAAAGGAAAAATTGATTTTTTATGAATAAAAGTAGTTTTTCTTAATAGCTCTTTGTTTTTTTTTTTTTTTTTGAAACATATAAAGGTTTAAGCATTAAAAAATATATGCAATCTACATATCTTTTTCTACTTGACAGAAATACACATAAAGGTAAGTTTAGTTAGAAAAGAGAAAAAAAAAACTTTTTGGTTTTATAACTAAGAGCTTTCTTGGTTAAACACCAGAAATAAGTCGAGTCGTCGTTCAACCAATAATATTGGGTAAGGTGTGTCTAATCATAACAATTAAATTTTCTATTTTAGACTGTCTTTAAAACTTGAAGTAACAATTGCAATTTTTGACTTTCAAACATGATTGATATTGTTTGAAAGTAAAATAAGTATGATTTCCCTTCCTTACAGTGTAACTTCACTGTCTGAAAATGAAAACTATTGAGTTTTGACTTTTTCCAATCCAGTCTAAATCCAAATCAAAACTAAATTGGTTTTCCTTTTTTTTTTTCAACAGAAACCCCAAACCAAAACTGCATAATGGTTTCTAAAGCTGAAATAAAACTTAAACTGTTAATTCAGTTAATTCATGTGGTTGTGCTAAGCACAGTAATAAAAGTAGTCATACCTGCACTTTTGAACACAAATGAGTTATTATAACCAAGTTTTTATACATTTCGTAATTTACTTAATAAATAAAATGCTTTAGGGTCATTTTCTCAGGAACTATTTTTTTTTTAATTTGAAAAAAATAGATGACATCTGAATCAAATAGCCAAACTTTAAACACAAAATCTCAGCTTGAGCTCAACCGCAGATTTTACTTTTGTGCTTAGCACGGCAGTATACAGGTTACGGCAAAAAGACAAGACGAAAGATATGCAGACTTTGTTTCATATTAGACGAGTTTATTCACCTGCTTCTGTTCCGTTGAGTTTTGCATAGCGGTTATTCAATTAGTGCTAAGAATGCTTTGTGAAATCCTTCTAGGAGAGTCTCCAAAAAACAAAGCTAATAACCTAGGCTAGTAATGGTGAGAAGAGGTTCTAGAATAAACAGCACCCCGGCCCAAAGCCACTCGAACTCGAAATTTTTAACCAGCTTATGACTTAGCTTGTAATTTGAAGATCAACATAGAAACAACTGAAAACAGTTAAAGAAATGATATTCTTCAAAATATTTAAATTACTAGCAATGCTTTAGTTATTTTAAAAAAGGATTATGATACTAGTTCAGCAGGTCAATACATGTATCCAAAACGTGAATGTACAGTTCTATTTTAAACATTATTCACTTACATATCTAACCAAGACACAAAACTACGTATATTTTTATTACATGGTACACATGAAATGTTTCGCAACATTCACACAATAGAATCATCTGATGCTAGATAAAATCCTTGAGACATTTACCGAAAGGATTATTGCAGCTATAATCTCCATTAATTATCAAGAGTTAAGGGTTGGGAAAACATATGTTTAAAATTAGCTTTAAATATAAGTGAATTGCTTGCAAAACCAGTAATTTTCGGATTATTTGTTTTTTTTTTCTTTTAACATAATTGCATGAATTAAGTTTACAAAGATCTTTTACGCAATATTTTACTTTTAAAAGATAAATAGCTCTAATACAATTTTTTAGGGAATTTATGGAAGCTTATGAATTCAGTAGGACATAATTTTCAAAATTTTATGATGTGGTTTTTTTTCATTCATATTTCGTGCACAATATCAACACATTGTTACAACAAATGAAACAACATGAACACTTAATGAACAGTTAACTTTTTGATCGCACTAGAAAGTCGCACGATTTCTGTACGCAGACTGTCTGACAATGAATGCAGCTTTTCAGTTGAATCTAATATCTGGATCGACTGAGTGAAAGGATCATAGCGTACTTCATAATTGCGATTTAAATGCTGAGCGACGTAGTTTCTGAAAAACAAAACAGAAATTATGTAACAAATATCCATTAAGCTTTTTAAAATTGGACAACAATTTTAAACAAGACTGAAATAATCATCAGTTAAATTATAAAACTATATATATATATATATATATATATATATATATATAAATGGCCGTGTGTATGTTCCTTTAACACATCCCTAATTTACGTTGGAACTTTGCCAAATTCGATGCAGAGGTCTTTGGATGCTCAGGAATTTACATGTGGATCTATGCCCCGTATGCTGGGGAGGGGGGGGGGGAACCCCCACACACGTTGACGAGAAATTTTCCCTTTTTTAAATAAGTCGGATGAACATGCGTCACTTGACAAAACTTTTATTGCGAGGTAGACCGTGCAACACAGCTAGTATATATATGGGTATCCCCAAATGCCGTGTATAAAGTTGAAGTGGAGGTAGAGAACACGATAAACTGTAAGAAATATAATGGAATATATGGCCGCAAACGCGCAGTAGTGACGCACTACGTGCACAAAAAGTCAAAAAGGGATGGATGCGATTTTTGGCCATTCTTACTCAGTCATTATTTAGGATTGATAATAGAACATAATAGACAGGAACTATCTGGGTATAAGCATTTTTTACTTTCCAAAAAGCATTTCAAAGCACCTCCATATTTTTGACCTTCCTGGATATAGAGACGTCTCTCAAATAAATGACTAGAAATATGGGCTAATTTATCGAACCTTTCCAATGTTTCCAGTACCGTACTGGTTTCGCAGAGCGGTACATTTAGGCTTCACGAGGTGGTTAATGCAATCAATTTTTCGAAAAAGTTGCCAGTCGACTAGCTGACCTATGTTTTTCGTTGTGTTTACACGAGGTAACTTTGTGGAATCAATTTTTCTTCCAATAAGCCAAATTTATTCGAGTAGCTAATCCACAACGCTATTAAAACTGAATTGAGTTGACTCTTAATTAGTTTCTCGTGTGTAGAACAAACATTTGGTAATATCCCGATGAGTGAACCGTGTACTCAACTAAAAAGTTGACTACACTGAGAATAGTAGCTGATACTGCGAATAATATCGGCACACGGGAGGGGGGGTGCCGGGCACACTAGGCACAGTCGACTGTCGTGTGAAGGATGACAGGCGATTTCTTAACTTTGCTACCTGGTTACACTTCCTAAAAACCGTCCGATCGAAAGTTGATTCAACTAAGTTGCCACGTGTGAAGGAGGTCTTAATAGAGATAGTGCGCTCTCTAGTAAGCAGTCCAAAGGAAACACAAATTTTAAATTAAAGGGCTTACGAGAGCAACTTTATTTTTAAATCCTTAAGAGCCCTTACCTGAATTTCTCTTTGGCATCATCAAAAGTTTCTGCGACATAATAAATGTCTTGATAATCTTGGTCTTGATAAGGTTGAACAGCTGCTTTTTCCGGATCAAAAATGCGATGTTCCGGTTTGCTGGACAAGGAATGCTTAGGGAAGAAAAATTTAAAAAACATCAAATGTATGATTTTTTTTTAAATCTACTTTTAAAGGTTTACTTGTAAACTACAGGGTGTCCGAGAAAGATCCGTACAACTTCAAAATTTTATTGAAAAAGAAACAATAGGGTTAAAGCGAAACTAATTAGTACATTAGATAGAATAACTCAAAAAGTTTTTTTCTGCAGTATGTTTGACTATATATGGCGCTACATGTCAAGCAAAGGAATAATAAAGCATTTTAGGTATTTCAATGGCGGAACCCCTAAAGAAAGCTCAATGTGTTGCGTGGTTTATCGAAACAAAATCCAATAAGCAAACACAATGGAAGAAAACATCCAAGCAGCTGTAGCTACTGTTGATGTTAGCATGCTGAAACTGTCGTGGATGGTATTGGATTATCGTCTTGATATTGTTCGTGCTACGAAGATTATCATGACGATAATCCAATTCCATCCACGACAGTTTCAGCCTGCTAACATTAACGCTACGAAAGGGTCTCATAACTTAAGTTATAGGAAAAAAGCTTTTTGAGTTATTCTATCTAATGTACTAATTAGTTTCGCTGTAACCCTATTGTTTTTAACCGACTTCAAAAAGGAGGCAGTTATCAATTCATACCGTATGTATGTTTTTTTTTTTTTTTGTTTGTCCACTCATAGCGTCTCACCTAGTGAACCGATTTTGATGATTCTTTTTTTAATGGATAGGGGATGGCTCAACTTAGGTCCCATTACTTTGTTTGACCACATTTGTTCTTTAGAAAAAAAGTTATGGGCAAAAAACAGTAAATTTTATGCACTTTCCCTATTAAATGATTAAAATGATATTGTAGCGAAGTTCGCACTTGGCATCCGTGGATAACGGTGGCTCAGTGGTAGAATTCTCGCCTCCTACACGAGCGACCTGGGTTCAAATCCCGACTAGGACAAACTGAACTTTACTAAAATTTCTTTTCTACTGTTTCCTGTATTTTCTCGAATCTTCTAATAATTTATGTATCTTTCCAAGTCTGGAAAATTCCAGCACTTTCTCAAGTTGTATATAAGGAGATGTAACGTTCATTCGTGGTTCTGAATAAAGATCTCGAGTTGAGACTAACGAGTATTCGCTTCATTTGGCTTTCACATTGTCTTCGCTATCTTCATCTACGCGACAATATGAAACTCATTGTTATAAAAGTTTGGTGCCATATAACAGTAACATTAATTAACATTAATTGTAATGATAATTTTGAATGAAGGCTTCTCTGAAGCAAGCATCAAATTTCTTCAAGGGATATTTCGATAATGGGGAATCTGGCGCTGTCGTCTCATTTTTGGCGTAAATAATTTCAGTTTAGTAACCCTGCTGATTTATAGTAACCTTATCTGAATTATCAAAATCTTCCTTTCTTCAGTGCTATTGCTCCATAGTAGGGGTAAAACTAACCTGGAAGCGAGGTGATACAGTGATTAGGATCTGCTTAGCCTTCACAATGCTACCATTAGGTTTGACTCAACTACTCTGTAGTATTTTAATCGTTATCATCTATGCCGATAACAGATGATCGGAGCTAAGTAAAGAAAATACAGGATTGCATCATGAGCAACTTAGATGCTGTGGAATGTAAATTAGTTAGGAAAAACGTAATACTTAAATGGTTATAATTAAATTAAGTACGCATGATTTCCAGAGAGGAACAAAGATAAGTTCTTAGTGCCAATCGCTTAAAGTTTGACGCGTGTCAATAGTTTTTTTTTTTAGTATGGAGCATTTTTAAGAAAAAAATGTGAAGTTTCGTGATGGTAGCTTCATATTATTTCTGAAATACCTACATTTACACTAAAAAGAATGAAATAAAAAAATTTTGAAAAAAAAAAAATAGAACCGACTTCAAAATTGCTCTAAAAAGTGAAAAATAATTTTATTCTTTAAACACCATCGATAATGCTTTTAAACATAATTTTTGAAGTTGGCGCAAAAACGATAGATAAAATCATTCACAGCCATAACTTAAATACAACTATAAATTTAACCAGGACCAGTTTCTTCACTATCACATACATTATGCATTGATGACAACATATTTGAATAGCGATATAAATGTTTCGTTCGTAACTTTGGATGCTTTTCTGTAAAAAATATGAACGAAGCGTGGTTACACTGGATTTTACGTTTTGTTTTGCGCCAACTTCAAAAATTATGTTTAAAAGCATTATCGATGGTGTTTAAAGAATAAAATTATTTTTCACTTTTTAGAGCAATTTTGAAGTCGGTTCTATTTTTTTTATTCAATAAATTTTTGAAGTTGTATGAATCTTTCTCGGACACCCTGTATTTCGGTTTATTGTTACATTTATTTGTGAAAAGCGTCCACATGTTTATTCCCTGTTTTTTTTTGTCTTTCTTTTTTCTTCTTAACTTCTATCTTATAATTCAGAAAGGTACTTACCTCAAGTTCCCCGTAAGAAGATAAAAGTCCCGCTCCGTAGGCTTTAGTTTCCCCATTTTGTTTGCAGAGTCCAAACTCAACTGTAAACCAATACAACTGCAATGATAATTTCTCATAATTAGTTAAGAATATAAATTTCAAATGTGCAAAAAATAATTTTTAAAAAGCTGGTGCCATATCTGTTTTTCTCAACAACATTTATTTGTAAATGTAAAGGGTTAAAAGGATGTTTTTATTTTCTAACCACATAATATGTATACTAATTACGTAGTAAAACAATGATCGATGCTTTCTGCGCATTGACATTTATGTAAAATTTGAAGACAGTTTTATGTTTAAATGACCATATTTAAAACATTGCAATTAAAACACAATAGTTCTTAACTTACTAGACAAGGTATAAAATTATCTACTATTTCATTTGTTAAGATATATGTAATAAAATATTAATTTAAGCAAGAAATTATTTCAATTATCATCTATTTTTAGAGAAATGAAGCTGTCATGTAAATAATAATTTTCTGAAATCCTTTGCTGCAGAACAATTACTAAGTGTCGGTAATGAAACACTTATCTTTAGGAAAGAAAAGTGTAGGAGTAGTAAGAGAATCAAGACAAGAAATTAATAATTAAGAAAGAAAGTAAGTAAAATAAAATACTCGAAAGAAAAGAAATGCAAACAAAGAAAGCAGTTCAGCAGCAGCGAAGTTTTGCAAAATGAAGGAAGAAAACCCAATATTTGCAGATTTTCGCGAACATGAAAGTTCATAGTTGATATCTTTGCGTTACATTTTAAATATTAGTTCTTACATAAACCTGTGCTTTCAATTCAGTTTAATTTTAAAGTAATTTTTGAATGCTTGAAATATTCTTTTTTGCTTCTGTCACAAGTTCAGCAACTTATTATAAACTTCAATCACGATCTGCACTAGCTAATAAACAATGGTATAATTTTGTTTGCAGCTGAATAAAAAATTCATGTAAAGAGATTGACTTACCGTAGCAAATTTTTCAATCTCAACGTCAGAAGCACCCAGGGAAGCCAATCCAATTTCCTGAGAAAACTGAGCAAAACTTGAATCTGCTAGCATTGGAATGTGGCCCAGCAATTCATGAATACAGTCTCTGTAAATAAAAAATACTAAAATACCTTTTTATTATTCGTTAAGATGTGCCCAACTGTCTGCAATGTTTTTTTTGTGTGTGTGTGTGTGTGGTTTAAACATTGATGAAGATGTTGAAGTTCAACAGCATATACCAAATAGCAATTTGCATACGAGTATCTTTTATACCCACGGATATATAAGCATTTCTTTAAAAAAATACAAATTTTATTTGAAGGTTTTCGGCTCATAACATGCAAAGTTTTCCGTCAAACGTTACTAAACTTTCAGAACATTTGGCAACATACAAGAGAAACAACAGTAAAGTTTGAAATTAAAAGATTAAAAATTTGATGAAATATGAACGCTTAAAGCAATTAAATTTTCACTGCGCATGCGCGAAAGATATCATTGTATAACCTTCATAATCCAAAGCCCAGGTAGATTCTGCAACTCATAATCAAGTTCCAATTCAACATCTTTAAAATTTAAAAAGTTATCAGCGGTCTAATGGGTCGAATTTCAATAATACTTGACTTGGCGATGCATCGTGAAGGATCGTTCGCAAATAATCCGTTTTTATTATGAATCACTTTGCACGATAACAGAAAAGTGTTGCCAGTTTGCGAACGATCCCTCACGCTTCATCGCCGATCCAAGAATTATTGAAATTCGGCTTATTAGATTGCTGATAACTTTTTAAATTTTAAAGATATCTAGCTGGAATTTTATTATTAGTTGCAGGATCTATGTGGGCTTTGGATTATGAATGTTATAAATTGCTATTTTTCGCGTATTCGTACTATTCAACAGCTTTAAATGTTCATATTTCATCAAATTTTCAATCTTTTAATTTCAAGTTTTATTATTATGTTTTTCTTGTATGCTGTCAAATATTCTGAAAGTTTAGTAACGGTTGACGGAAAACTCTGCGTGCTATGAGCCCAAAATCTTAAAATTAAATTTGCATTTTTGAAAGAAATGCTTATATCTCCCTGAGTATAAGAGATACCTTCACAAAAATATAAAAGTAAATTCTATATAGTTTGTACAGTGCCGGTTAATAAAAATCTTTACATTGGGTTGGCAATTAATACGTTAACATGCAAACTCCTTGTCTTGATTTTACTTGGCGTGCTCCCTAGTGATTTGACCGAATGCTGAATATTCGGCTACAATCTGACCGTATGTTCGGTATTCTTCCAAATCAGTAGGGAGCATGTCAAGTAAAATCACTATAAAAAGTATACATGTAAAGTTTTTAATTGCCAACCAAATGTAAAGTTTTTTTTTTTTTTTTCGCCGGCATTGTAGTATATAGGATGATTTAAAACGATGGACACAATTTCAAATTGATATATTTCCAGCCCTGTATGATTCTGTCAGGTACATTTAAAAGAAGATGCTATAAGGTTTTGAATACTAACACTACAGTGATCCAGAACTATGCTGTAGCATCAGTTGTTATTGAATTACAAACAGCATCAGTTGGGGGGCAGCATGGCTTGCACTTTCCACTTCAGTTGTAACCACCGAAGTCTCCTGATCTTACACTGCGACTTTTTCTTGTTGAGCTCGTAAAAGATGCTGATTATGTACCACCTCTTCCCACAAATTTGAATGACCTCCGAAACCGTATCACAGCGATGGTGTACCGTATCACAGTGACATAAGGCATTTGTCATCGAGTGTGGGATGAATTGGGTTATGGTGTAGATGTTTCACGTATAGCCGGAGGAGGGCTTATTGAACATTTGTGAGTCTCCATGTATGTCTAATCATGTGTAATTTATAGAATTCAAGTGCAATGTATAGTGTAGGTAATAGAGCAATTTGAAATTGTGTCCATCGCTTTGAATCACCCTGTATATAATCCTCTCAAGCAACAGAATGAATGCTGCTGTACCCTGTATTTTTGTGGTTAGGGACAGATGTATTACTTACGGTTCAGGAGAATGATCAGGAGATGATCCATGTCTTACGTACTGGGTAGACTGGAAAACACGAAATGCTAAGCTAGCCAGGAAGTCTCGGGCAGTGAGTAGCCCAGCTGCTGGTCTGACTTGGAAGCCTGTTCTTTCTGAAGAAAAAATCAAACGTTAAACCATTAAAGTCAATTTTCATAAAATTCATTTTTTACAGCGGCAAAGAATTACGTTTAAATTTGTAAAAGCTTAGGTTGATTTATGGGTTTTTTTTGCTCATATAGAAATTTTGTTAAACTATTATCCGGATAATAGTTTAACCATGTGTAAAAACAAATTTAGTTTTGTAGAAAAAGAGTCGCACTTTAAAGCCCATTGAAAAACCGTGTTAAGAACACATTACTTCAAGAACAGAAATATATTATTCTGATCTCTTTTGCATAGTACACTTGTTATCATAAATTAAGAAAAAATTACATAAATGACGATTACTTAAAAAGTTACATGTAGATTTTTATGAATCTTACGCACAATCTGCAACACATACTAAGATGTAAAATAATATAAAAAGAAATGATCAGGTAATTATGGCAGTATATAAATTAACGCATCCCTAAAATGAATAAATCGAAAGTGTAAGTTTGCTATAGGAAAAGTACCTTAAATATGGAATATGTTCCCCTCTAGAAGCAATACAGCATACACAGCAATGTGTGATGCCGTCAGTTATGTGGTCTATCAGTTCCACTGGAAGCGGGAACTATTGTCTTGAAAAGTAGTATCAAGCGCGGCAAGGGTCAGAGGGGGCGAGTTGAGCGCAGCTAGATGTCTCCCTAAAGCATCCCAAACGTGCTCGATAGGATTCAAGTCCGGGGATAGAGCTGGCTACTCCATGCAGAGAATTGTAGCCTGTTGAAGATCTACGATGCGAGCTCTGTGTGGTCTTGTGGTATCGTCATGTAACAGGAAAGCATCACATATTGCCCCGGCATATGGGCGCACATAAGCATTAAGGATGTCATCTCTATAAGCCTGAGCATTTACGGTTCCCCTTGGAAAGACATAAAAGTCTGTGCGTCCACCTAAAGAGATGTCACCCCAAACGCAGCTACTGCCTCTTTCGTATCCATTTCTTTCGCGGATGTTTGACGGATGATAATGGGTTCCAGGTTATCTCCATATCAAATAACGCCTACTATCGCTTCCTAGACTAAGTCTAGACTTATCCGTTAAAAAAAGCCCGCCATTGATCAGATGTCCAGTCGATATGTTGTGCCCACTGTACACGGTCCCTTCTATGGTGAGGTGCGAGTGGCACACAAATGGCTGGTCGCCTTTTATACATACCACCTTCTTGAAGCCTTCTACGAACAGTTGACGTTGACACCAATCTTCCGATGGCTGAAGCAAGGAAGGATCTGAGATGAGTCAGAGTAGCGGCTCTATTCCTGTGTGCACATAACCTCAAAAATCGGTCATCGGCTCTCGTCGTAGCTGTTGGTTGTCTTTAGCTAAACCTCCTGGATGCCGAATCTGTCATTTGAAATTGGCTCCAAAGTCTGTGAACCACAAAAGGACTCCCACTTAGCCATCTGGCTACTTCTGTTTGACTTTGCTCTGCCTCTACTCTCCTAATGGCTTTCCATCGTAGTTCTACAGACAAATGATGCCTGGAAGTCATTGTTACAAAATGGCTATCTCGGATTTCTTATGGCAGTATCGCAGCGCAGTTTATAGGCTTGCTCTCAAACATGAACTTTTTATACTCCTCACAGATGACGCACTCCGATTTCAATGCACCTAATTTGCATATTGCAGTGCTTCTACTCTCCTAATGGCTTTCCATCGTAGTTCTACAGGCAAATGATGCCTGGAAGTCATTGTTACAAAATGGCTATCTCGGATTTCTTATGGCAGTATCGCAGCGCAGTTTATAGGCTTGCTCTCAAACATGAACTTTTTATACTCCTCACAGATGACGCACTCCGATTTCAATGCACCTAATTTGCATATTGCAGTGCTTCTACTCTCCTAATGGCTTTCCATCGTAGTTCTACAGGCAAATGATGCCTGGAAGTCATTGTTACAAAATGGCTATCTCGGATTTCTTATGGCAGTATCGCAGCGCAGTTTATAGGCTTGCTCTCAAACATGGACTTTTTATACTCCTCACAGATAACGCACTCCGATTTCAATGCACCTAATTTGCATATTGCACTTTTATTGAGCAATTCTTACTCAGCAACATATTCAAATTTTACACGGTTTGGTCTATTTTTGAAAGAGTTATCGCTATTTTTTGTGATTTCTCCTTAATTTATGATAACCAGGGTATAACAAACTAAAGACGATCTGCCTATCAACATCTTGTCGGAGGATGTTGGCCAACCAAAAATGAGAGAGTTACTTTTTTTCTATCCACGGCGTTAATGAAATGCGAGCCAAATTAAAGACCAGATTGAAAAGTTTCTCTATCGGTTACCTGATAAGTCTCTCACAGGCCTAACCTAATTGTAAACTAAACATTAAAATAAGGCTACACGCAAAGAGATGGGGGAAGTGGAGAATAGTTGTAAGACAGAATTTTCTGGACGACTGCATTTATTCCAATTAAATCAATTGCGCTACATTTCTTATGTAAGGTTGTTCAGCGCATATGTATGAAGAGAAGTGCTTTTTGCCCATCAGTTAAAAATACAATTTGTTTCAAACTGCAGGTAAGACCTTGTAGGTAAATATTCTATAAGTCAGCTTGATCATAACTTCAACTACCGATCAGTTAGAAAGTAAAGATGTTTTATGTTTTGTGGGAAACACGAGTTTCTTCGCACTTGCGCTTGATGCATTGTTTGTGCAATTGGATGAGTTGTTCTTCGCGCGTATTCACTGTATGTTGGCTCATTTGTGAAAACAAAATTAAAAAAAAAACATTAATTTGAATCCTCACAATTCAAGTTAATCCCAGAAACCCGATGCTGGATAATGTGTGCTGCATGATGTATGCTGGATGATGTATGCTGGATTACCGTTCAGACATTTGGGCAATTTAGGATAGTAAAATCCGTAATCGGTAGATAAAGCTGACATTTGTCCAAATTTAAGGGAGGCGACGCACGGACAAAAGTATCCAAAATGTCCATCATTAATATAGAAAATTAATAATAAATGAAATAATGATGAAAATGAAATGAAATAATAAATGATTTATAAATGACTCTTAAAAAGGATAGGATATCAACTACGGTCAAGTGAGGACAATAAGCCATTTCGTGATTGCTAAAAAAAAAAAAAAGCAATAAGATCTCGTTGAAGTTATTCCACTACAAATAATGAAAATGATTCTGATATTTTAAATTGCTTGCTAACATTATACGAAAGATTTAAATATTCAAGATAAAAAAATTGAGGTGGGCAATGTCGTTCTTTTTAATAATCCGTTCATCAGAGGGTCGTTCATTTTTTTGATCCGTTTATTTAGCTCGTTTATTTGAACGACTTCGTTCATTTAAAAAAGTTGCAGGTGATCTCTCTGCACGACATACTAACGTACATTCGAGATGTTTCATTAGATGAGTAATAATATCCTTTGAAGGAAAAATAACTAAAATTATCTAAAAGTAAGGAAATATGCCTATGAAAAAAATTGAACACATCACGAGTCAGCAAGTAAACACGGCGAAAGCATTCCTTGATATATGATAAAGCAATTGTTGAAGTAAATACAGAAGTAATGTTCTTAAAATAAATTCAGAATACAATACAAGACAAGATGACATTTTTTTTAAAAAAGGAAATAACGTACTTACTGCCAATTTGCTGCAAACCGGATTAAAAAAAAATATATTTAAAAAAAGTAAATATCAGCTTTTTAAAACTGGCGTAATTGTTCGAAAATGACCTTTTTTGACCCCAAAACAAAAATACGCCAGCCATGACATCTCCCCAAAAAAAGAGAGGTGCGTTCGTTGAAACATTTTATTCCAGCTACAGCACTATACATACATATAGTATTACCAATAGAACATATATATAGGCAGATCAGCCGGAGTACCGGGTAACTTAAAAAAAAAGGCTCACCTAAATATTAAGGAGCTTCAAAATTTTCCCACAGTATCGATGAAGACACTGGGGGGGGGGGGATGCAATTTTTTTAATGAGGGAAAAATTTAAACAGTAACAATATTTATCAAAAAATCTCTGGATATTGAATGTTAAACAAGCGACTTGGAAGTCACCAATCAAGTTAAAAATAAAGCCAAATCATTGCAGACGGTAGTTGAAAGGGACGTTTATAGAAGACAAAAGAATTGCCAGAAAAACTGATAAAAGGTATTTTTAGAAATAATTTTGGCGACAGAAAGAGTGAGAAAGATTTTAGCAAGTGTGTGGGACAGGAAGTGGAAAGTCCAAGTATCTTGTTAGTAACGAATAATTTGCATTGCAAAAGGTGTTCCTTGTTTCACCGAAAGACGTGTCTGCAGTAATTTGCAATTTTTGAGTATCAAAACGTTGGTTAATTGATTCCTTTCATTTTGTTAGTTGCCCAAACAAGTTACACAAAACATTACTGATGAATACATTGGAAAATTTTTAATGAACTGCAACGGTTAAAGAAAAAAATGGAAAAAAAAAGGCAGAAGGTAAAAAGGTTCGAAAGGAATATATTGTACTGCACTGACAAAACGGAAGTTTGAGATTGATTGAGGGTTAAAAATTTGAAGATAAATGTAATTCAAAAAATAATAATAATAATAAATATATAAAATAAAATAAATAATGACACATTATCACAAGTGTATCAATACAATATTCAAAACTGCTCACCGTTCAAAAGAACGGTCGTTCATTTTTTACGTGAACGAACGGATCCGTTTATTTTAAGAATTCGTTCTTTTTGACCCGTTCGTTTATGAACCCTAATAATATTCCCTAATAAAAATACTTTTTAGTATGTCCGTAAACGATTTTAAAAGCAGAAAGTTTGAAATTTTTTAATTAAAAACTTTGCAAACAATATAAGAATTTTTATGAAGTAAAATTGCACTGTAAAATAAAAAAATAATACGCGAATTGAATAATTTTTTAATGTAAATATTTCTTGTATGGTAACGGAAACTTACTTTTAAGAAATTGCGACACATCTTCAAGTTGTGGGATATTATCAGCTCGGTAACCACATTCTTTTTCGAGAACAGAAAATACTTCTAAATATTGAGAGCAGGCATGCGTAGGAAGGAAAAGTTTCAGGTTACTAAACACAACACCCCTGAAAAAATTCAGAGCCAACAAATATTAAGATTATCAAAAATAATGAAACATTCAAAGCGATTAATCAAAAAGAATTGTCAACAAAATGCAAGGCTTATTTTTCGTCTCTTAGTTATAAACTTAATCTTTATTTTTCTAATAGTTTTGTTAAATGATGTTAAATAATTTGTAGCTCTAACATTCAGTTTCTAAATTTTAATTGAAACGACAATCAAAATTGTGTTTTTTGACACAAATACGTAACAAATATAGGTTTCTGAATTGTTCAAAAATATGAACTTGGTACTAAAATGCATTTCACTGAAAATCAAAATTGTAAGAAAGCACTTAACTTATGGTTAATGATTAGAAGTTTTATTTTCTGAAAAAAGTGAGGTATAATTGAAAATTGAATACAAACTTATCTTTGGAGGATCGAAATGGTGTTCATATGATTAAAATGTTTTTTATTTTGCTTTTTAAAAAATACCTTATAATTATAAGTGTAAAAACTTAAAACAGCGGCGTAGAAAATTAAGAGAACTTTCAGTTCTGTAAATAAAAGATAAGTCATCCAACTAAATAGAAGTAAGATATTACAAGAAAAAGAGTACAGAATTTTACAAAAAAATTGAATTGTGCGAAGTTGTGCGAACTTTGTTTGGAAGATAATAAAATTAGGTTTTTCCTAAACAGATAGAATATCAATTTAATGTGCAAGGGTGCATACCAGCAGGAAAGGAACTTTGCTTTGTTGAACATTTTATCATCCAATTTATTTAAATTCTCAAAAGTGTTTCAGTCTGTTAAATCTGTCTGATTATCGAAGACCTAAAGTTGAACAGTTTTACGAACTAACAAATAAGTGCATGTAAAGAGAGTTAGTGTAAACTTCGCTTTAAAGTTATTGAAATAACTCCATGGGAATTTTCATAATTACTGTTGAATCAATAAGCGCTGTTGGGGTAGTTAGAATGCAGTCATGTCTGTTTATAGAGAAGCCATACATGATGAACTTTTGGTTTCGTAATAACTACTTCAGTTATCCTTCTCGTCTTACTGTATACTATTTAACTTTTTATATCGAAATTACAACTATGTACCGAAATTTTAATTTAGTCCCTGTAGCGATGTAGACTTCGCTATAAATGGACGCGACTGTATTTTTCACTTCATTAATCATGACGTCAGCAATGAAGACATAATGGTAAGTTAAAAAGGCTTTTACTTTAGGGAAACAATTTTTAGTTTAAAAAAAAACTTATCACAAACTTACCATGTACGAATTTCATCCTCTGTGTATTTAACAGTTGGTATCTTTTCTCCACTGCAAAATAAAATTGAATGTTTCTTTTTAACATTACCTCATTTATTGTAGCGTCAAGAATCGATTGGTATCAGCTAGAGATGAAATTAACCTAACTGTTTAATTTCAGAACTGGGCCGTCATTTCGAAATATTGCAAGATCCACCTAAATCTGTTTGTGAATATATACAGGTTGCTCCGTTTTAACCTGTAAGACCTTTATTTTCGCAACCGTTAGTCTTAGATGTATACTTCCAATTACAAAAATGTTCAAAATCAGATGCAGAGTTAAGACAATGAAAGTTTGAAGTAAAAATAAAAATAAGTCAAAAAATACAAAAATACTTTTTATATGGGCACCACTAAACTAATACTTTTTATATGGGCACCTAACTTTTATTTAGGGAAATAATCTCCATTGAAAAATAATTCCAAAACAAAAAATTTGAAATTAATACGACCAATATTCACCGAGATATGAAACTTAGCGTTTTGCGACTTCACCACTTTTCACTCGCCGTCAATAACACCTTATGGGGGAAAATATAGCGGTCGTTAACAAATGTTTAAAATTATATGTATGCACAGAGTGTGGTATTGCAAATTTTTCGAGGCTTTGTTGTGTGTTTATGCGTAACGCAGCATAACATTTGCATTTATTTTTGAATAGTAATGAAAAATATAAAATAGTTCGTTTTTTTTTACTTCGACAACCTGCCATTCTTTTGAAAGGGCGATAAGTTCCAATCTCATCTTCTCCTTAGGGTCCCTTAAAACTTTGAACTGGAATATCTCCTTGAGTTTTGGTAGCACAAATGTCAAGGTTTTTTTTCAGTAATAGTTTTCAATGGAGATTATGTCTCTAAATATTTGTTAAGGACCGAGAGCCCGTATAAAAAGTTAAATTTTGTATTTTTGACTCATTTTTATTTTTGCTTCAATCTTTCAATATCTTAACTCTGCATCTGATTTTGAACAATTTTGCAATTGGAAGTATACATCTAGGATTAACGGTTGTGAAAATAAAGGTTCTGCATGTTAAAACAGAACACCCTGTATATATTTTTCTTTTTAGTGGAAGATTTTTGCAAGGTCAATGAAGAATACAAACTACATGCTTTCTATGTTTACAAGAAAAATCTCGGTTGCGCCACTTGAATGAATTTTGAAAAATACAGTTATCAATGCTGTAACACGGAAACGCTAACTGTGTTCTTCCTTCAAATTATATTCCATATAATGTGTTTAATGCATATAAGCATTATGCAATCGGAGGAAAATAGAAAATCATATAAATAAAAAAACTCATCCTTGAGAGTACTTTGCTAAATATTTTTTTATGACATGACCTATTCATGCGTGCGTTTCTTTATATTTGTGATTAGTATATTTGGTTTTGCGTAAATGAGATTTATAATGAATATGCTAAATGTTTTAGTCATTCAAATATAATAAGTTTTGAAATTTTACAGAAAATTAGCTCTGCTTTTGAAAAAAAAATATTATTCCAAAGTTCACTCTTAAAAGAATTGAATATGTAACTTATTGCAAAACCAATGAGAGTATAATTCTAAAAATAAAGTCAACTTCTCATCAAATTGAAAACAACATTTATTTTAAACTGATAAAATATGCACTTAAAAGAAAAAAAAACTTACTATTTATAATCAAAAGCAATTTCAGCTATTTGTTTCCTTCTTGCGCGATAAATTGGGTCTGAAAATCCCTGAAAATTAAAAAATAAATTAGTTAAATTTAGCTAAATTTATACAGAATGTAGCATTTAATATAGAGCAAAAATAGTTGAGTCAAAATCTTACAATGTTAATAAAAATTTTAGTAACTTTTAAATTTGATGAAACTCAAAACCTTACGCCGTATTTTTCTCTGTTTTGCATAAGATTGGATCGATTCGTCGACTTTTCATTTTTCCGACGCCACTTACAAGTAACCCTACCCAAGTGTGAATCACCGATTTGAAAAAAAAATTTGCACATCGATAGATCACTTTAAAATATTGAATACTTATTTTTTTTATCGGCAACAAGCACTTTTAACGGAGTGAAAGGGTGAAACTTACCCCTAAATATTGGATAATTGGACATTAGAGGGTACAATGTATTCTTTTATTTTACATTTTTAACTATAAAAACTCAAATCCATCCATCCACTATAATATTAAAATCTGTTCGCGTCTGTCTGTCTGAAGATCTATCTTCTCGAGAACCGCTGCGAATCGGGAGTCAAACGAGATACCGATCAATTCGAAATTTCCCAAAGAAAACAATAGGACCAATCTCGTAATTGTGCGACTTTAATTAGCGGAGATATTAATTAAAACGTTAATTAACATAACGTTATTCGGGAATTTTATTTCTTTTCTGTTGCCATTTTGAATTTGCGTGAGCAAGTAAAATTCTAATAATTGTTTTAAAAGAGATTTTTTTGGCTGCTGTCCAAATCTTAAAACAACGTTTCCATCTAGAATTTCATTTTAAATTAGTTTAAAATTGGTTGCTCTATTCGGATATAGCCTTTATTTTATCGTCTGTCCTTTTTTTATTTTTTACATTCAACGTTCTTAACTCCTTTCAACATATGAAAGTTGTTTCTTTAGCTATGTTTATTGATTGTAGTGTAAGTTTATCATTCACCGGCCTCATATTTTGGTACATTTAGGATGTGCAACTAATTATGTTTATTTTGTTGGATTTTTTCCCGTCACATCTGTGAGTTTTCGAATTGTAATAACTCTCTTTTTCCTTCCTGTTTCTATTTTTGAAATATAGTTTGTATTGTTAAAAGAACATGTTAAATTAAGATTGTTTGGATTTGTGAAACAGAGTTGAACAAAAATATTGTTTTTAAGGATTTTAACTAAAGCTTAATTCGAATCTGATGACTTGGTATTAAATTAATGATGATTGGTATTTATTAAGTCTTGGTGCTTCAGTTTCACGTAAGCAACTAAAAAGTATGTGTCATTTTATGTAAAAAGCTGATCGTAATTGTACATACAAATGTTTTACGTATAGTCTATCAGATTTAATTCAGTTTAAAGTGAGCACAGATTATAATTGATAATGCATATGTTTTCATCTTTTGTGCTAATTGAAAATACTCATAACTTGCATTATTGATAACTATGATTAACTTTAAAGAGATTTTTGCCAAAAATATGCTCTACTGGTGTTTGAAAACCTTGCATTACGCGTGTTTATTTACTCCTTAGCGCTTTTGAAACTGATGTCAGAGTAATACAAAAACATCAATTGGACATCGCTTTCATTTTTTAAGTAGCCCGTGCAACGCCGGGCACGCAGCTAGTAATGATTGAAAATTTGAAAAAACTAAACAAACTAAAGTTGACGTGTTTCAGGATTTTTCTGAAAATACTGTTTATAGGGGTAAACCATCCTCCGCAATACTGCCGTGTACAGGTAAAAGTCAGTAACTGCAAATTTTTAATTTTTTCTTTCTTTTTTTGCATTTTTATCATCTATTGTACGTTATCTGTATTGTACAAGCTCGCTTATTTGGTTTCTGCTGAAAAAAAGGCACGAAAAAAAGTCTAATTGCATTTTCCTATAGTTAGCATTGAATCTACCACACATTTCTTCAAATATCTCGAAAACTCATTTCTACAGGTACTGCCGTTTACCTGCACATGGCAGAATACTACCCCGTAACGGTGAATAACTCCGAAAATTAAATCTATCGTAAGAATTTCATGTTACATATCAATAGAAAGCTCCATTTTTTAGCTTTGCAATATTTTTTGAACTTTCATTCTAGTATAATTAGGAAAGAAGTTACAGCCATTTGTAAAAACACACTTTAAATGTCTTTCGCACATTTTGAGTTTTTTTATATTTTGAACAATTTTCAGAATAGAAACCTAAAAATTGGCAAGATCACTTATCTTGTCATATGTGTCCTTCATGCAAAATGTTATTGAAATCGGAAATATTGAGGTCAAGAAGGTGATTTATCTAACATTGAAATGCTCATCGGCAACTAGCCGCGCGTCGGGGTAAGATTGCGAGCAATGATTTACCCCTATAAACAGTTCTTTCAGAAAATTCCCAAACACGTAAACTTTAGTTTGTTTATTTTTTCAAATTTTCGATCAGAATTTGAATTTTTGTAATTAAAAATTTAAAATAAAGGAAGATATGTACCTCTAATATCAGTGGCGGATTGGTTGAAAAAATCGGCCCTGGCATTAGGAGATGTAGCAGCCCCATAGCTCTTATAGATATTAAATTTTACCTAACGATTGGGATATCACTTAAAATTGAGGAAATTATTTTTAACTACTAAATATGTTTTATTTAAACGAAATTTAGCAGATAGGAACACTTCTGCTCTTTAATTTTGAACAAATTGATACAGTATTAGCTAAACCTTATTTTGGGGGAAATTTGTGATAGTAATTGTGCATTTAAGTATTTTTATAATGCCCGGAACTTGATTGAATATTTCCGTAATGATAACACTGCTTGTTTAGTATATCCTTTTCTGCAGTCATAACAAGTAACTTAATTGCCCTGTTTTATGAAACTGATCTAGCGATGTTCACATGGGTGAAAGACTAGGGCCGTCTTAGAACGTGATGGGTCCCTCGACACACACACACATTACTGTGCCCTGTCATAAACATTCCTTTTTTTATACTGCCATACCCTGACGATCCCCAGACTCGATACGAGGTCAAAAACCTGGTGGGAGAGGCAGGGCCCGATTAAGATAGCAGGGGGCCCTAGACCATGTACCTTTTTGGGGGCCCCTTTGTAGTCAACCTTTGCAATTTTAGCCATAGCCGAAATTTTTTAGCTATTGGTTTTAAAAAAATGAGCCATTTAGGGGCCCCAAAAAAGTGGGGGCCCTAGGTCATGGCCTAGTTGGCCTATTCAGTAATCAGGCCCTGGGGAGAGACCGAGTACGAGTTTGGCAGCCACTTAATTTTCTTTTTCAAACGCATGTGTCAATACAAAGGGAGAAAGTAGACTTAGCTTTCTGGCTTCTGTGAGTCATTAAAGTATTAGCAGTATAAACTTAATGAAAAGATTAACATTGAGTCTGAAATAGGGGGGTCAAGGGGGCCTCTCCCCCGGCAAAATTTCGAAATTGTAGTCCTAAAAACTCAATTTTAGGCAATATTTGGTGATGTTAGGGGAGCGTAGGTTCAGGGTTTCTCCTGCTACAATTTTTCGGAAGTGGAAGTCCAAAAACAGAATTTCAAATTATCTTCGAGTATATGCTATTAAGAACGGTTCCGGGGGCTCTCCTCTGAAATTTAAAAAAAAAATATTGGCTCTGAACCGCAGTTTTAGAAGATCTTTGGTGATTTTAAGTCGAGATAGATTCCGATGCCATCCACCAGAAAATTTTCAAATTGAAGTCTTAAAAGCCTTTTTTGGTAAAGACTAGGGCACCAGCAGTTACTCGAAGTTAAGTTCCAAAATCGAAATTTTTGCTGACCTTCGGTGATGTTAGGAAAAGGAGTTTTCAAGAGGCTCACCCCGGAAAATTTTCGAAATTAAAGCACTAAAAACGAGATTTAAAACGTTCGTCATTGATGATGCCGAGAGAGAGGAGGGGACGGGGCACTTTCTCAGAAAATGTTTGATACTGTTAATTTAAAAACACAGTTAAAAACCATCTTTGGGAATGTTTAAAAAATGGCAGAGGTTCGAGTGCTTTCCTCCAGCATATTTTCGAAACTGGAATTCCATGTTATGGCGGGAGTGGATTCGGCTGTTCTCTTATGAAGTTATTCAAAATTGAAGCTCAAAAATTTAAATTTTACGCGTCTTCGATGATATTAGGAGGGGGGGGGGGTTCTGAGGACCACAGGAATTCGTTCAACATTGGTTTTTATCAACTTATTTTCTTTTTAAACTGAGGAGCTCCGAAACCGAGAGTTTGTACAGCGTACAGAATACTTTATGTTTCGTCAAAAAATGTTTGAAACTCACATTTTGGCGGCCTTTGGCCTTTGATTTGATAATCTTAATAAGGTAGAGTCCTTCATGCTCCTCAATGGTATTTTAAAATTGCATTTTTTAAAATAATTTTATGGAAAAAAATATTTTGTCACTTTTATTCCAATTGTTATAAACAGGGTCGCCGAGAGCAAAAAAGGGAAAAAAATGACATAGGTCAATTTTTTTCACAGGCCCCTTCTACACCTTTCGCCATTAGGATATTTTACCCTCTGCACGAGTTCAATTTCGAGTCGGGCCCCTATTCTCCAATAAGCTGACATGACCTCACGTCGGCCCTTGTTGTAAGTTGCATTTTAGAGCAATTGTGAATTTATCTATCATTTATAAATAAAAGCAAATAACCAGCATATATAAAGAAACCAAAAGTGTTTTAATTTTGTACTACCGCTAAGGTTTTTTTTTTTTTTTTTTTTTTTAATTATATCACTAAAAATATATTGGCAGCCTCAGGGCCCGACTAACTAAAAGTAAGACTCTAGGCCCAGATTAATTTGGAGGCCCCGTGAAGCCTATGCACTGTTTGATTTACATTTTTAAAGCAGGAATGCACTTCTGGAGGCCTCTTTGTCTAATCACACAACTATGTATAAATCACTTATGTGCATTTATGAATCCCCTTTGGGTCCCCTCATAATCGTGACCAAGGAAATTCGTTACTGACAGAATTATTAAAAATTCTCCTCTAAAGAAGTTTTTTTCCAATTAATAAATCATAATTTTTTTTTAAAACACATGTATTTTTCATATCGTTGTAATGCTATGCATAATTCTTTGAAAAATGTGGAGCCCCATAGGAACATGGGGGCCCAGGCCTAGGTAGCCTGTGTGGTAATCAGGCTCTGGACAGCCCAATTTCAGAATCCCCCCCCCCCCTCTTGGTGACTGCCCTGCCTCCCTCCACCCGCAAGCTTTAGCCCATGCATGAAGAGGAGCTGAGGCTGTGTTTTGCGAATTTGCGTTATTCAAAGCACATGCGCGCAAAATTTACATTTTGCTGTTAGTAGACAGGCCCGAAATACTTTGCTGTTAGTTGATCGGCCCAAAGCATGACCGGCCCACCGGGCAAATGCCCGGTTGCCCGCCGGCTGTATCCGCCAGTCTAATATCCCAATTATCAAATATTCAGGGGTAAATTTCATCCAGTAAGTGTGTTTGTTGCCGTGTTCAATATTTTTAATTGTTCTATATGTGCAAAGTTTTATTCCAATCAGTGATTAACACTTGGGTATGGTTACTTGTTAGTCGATAACGCAAGTCGATAAGCATATTTTTTCGACGAGTGCATTCAGTCGAATTTTTATTATTTTTGCGTATTTAGCACATTTTACTTACAATTACATTTTATTTACTTTTATTTTTACGAATAATATTTAGAAAATAAATGACACTAGTCGACCCCTGTGAGAACTTCCCTTTACACAGATCTCTGACACATACCCATCAATACCAATAAAATACTGTATGTAATTGTACGGTTCCATGTAATTACATGGCTACACAGAAGGTACCTGTAAGTAAGACATAACAATGATTCTGATATAAGCGTATTTGGGACGTTTCACGGAAAGCGTACATTGTGTCTCGCACATTGCAGCTAATATATTTTAAATAAAAATTGAAATTTAAAAAGCTAATTTAGTAAAATTTGATTGCTTGAGAAATCACATACGTGTGATTTCACAATAGTGTGAAATCACAAATGTGTGATTTCTCAAGCAGAAAGTTTTGTTGATTAACTTTTAAAAGTATTGTTTTATGACATATATTAACCATCACATGCTGGACAAAATAACGGCTTTTCCATGATAAATGTTATGTAGAAAATTAACTACACCAGTTAGCCACTATGGTAACCCCCTTTACACATATCCCTAACACATACACATCAGTACCAATAGATTGCTGTAAACTAAGGTACGGTGTCATACGCGTAATTATATGGAGGTACATCCAGGTACTATTTGTATAATAGCTCTGAGCTTCCATAAACATAATTTCTTGAAATTTATATTCTTGGGTAAAAAGAATCGGAGTTGTGTGTGCTTTTTGTGATTTAGATTTTCGCTTTGCTGTGCAGGAAGGTTGGTTTGCCACCCAACTCTCTAAAATGAACTTTTAAACGCAATTACGTTTTCACAAAGCATTGATATTAAAATTGATTAATGCGGTCGTTTCAAAAGCAAACAGTAATATGTTATTTCCAGGATTGGTGTGAACAAGTTCTTCAGAGATTTTCTCATATAATACATTATACTTTACATTTGTATATCCCTTATTTGCCGGATCGATTAGCCATCCCTTAAGATTTCCCTCTTGATTATCTCTTAGCCAAGCTTTAAGCTCCTGATCGTAAAAACTATTTTTCAAATATTCTCTCATACTGTCTTCGCTTGACTTTGATCCATCGAGATTTTCGTGCTTATATCGCAACCAAAAAAGCTATTTCCAAGGTTTTTAAGTTATTTAGTAAAGTTTACGCACATGAGCTGAATGAATATTTTAAATTTTTAACCGTATAGAAAACACTGAATTAAAAATAAATTCCATGGGCATTTATTGACTTACTGGATGATCCATATCCAATTCAGGTTCAAATTTGGTCATTATATGAGTACAGAAATCCAAATCACTGATGTGTCGAGGAAACCATGGATCTGAAAGAGGGAAAGTGATTGAACTCCTGAAACGCAGAGATCAAGTATAGATAATAAAGTATGAACTGCAGAAAAAAAAAAAAATTACCTTTAATACTTATTTTTTCTTCAACCAAAATATTTATATCCTGAACAGAATTTGCCTTTAGAGCCTTTATGATGTGCAGCACTCGATCTTTTGTAGCATCAACTCTAACCAGAATATCAAACATGAAGTCTTTTTTCTTCGATGTTCTGGTTTCCAAGTGCACAATACATCCTTGGCAAGACTGAAATAATATAAATAACTTATGAAAGTTAGTCATTTTTATTCTCTCAACGTCGAATGTTAAATGCGTTTTTTTTTAATTAAAAAAAAAGTTCTAAAACGCTTATTTGGACGACTTTATTATTTGAGAATAGGGTAATGTTGCGGAGTGAACAATCCCGCTCAAATATCTCGAAGTACAGGGTGGTTGTAATTAAAGTTACCCTGTTTAGACCTCTCTAGTGACCGTTCTACTCATTGGATTTCGATGAAACTTGGAATATAGATTATTTAGACCATGGGGAGTAGGATTATGCAATAAAAAAATTAGTTCAAAAATCTACCACCAGGTTAGAAAAGGGCGCATGAATAAAATAAGACGGAGACTGTGACACAAAATCGATCTTATTTACAGAATTTGTTCAATGTGCATTCGATCTACGTCAATCACGTGTTCAAAACGTGTTATAGCGTGAGCCACAGTTTCACGAAGGGTTTCCCTATCACGAGCATGAACATGGCGCCATATGCTGTCCTTTAATTCAGGCACCGTCCGTATGCTTCCACCATAGACCCGATCTTTCAGAAGCCCCACAACCAGAAGTCACACGGATTTAGGTCCGGCGATCGCGGGGGCCAAGCTGTAGGAAAATGCCTAGAAATTGTCCTGTCATCACCGAAATGCATACGGAGCAGTGCTTTTACTGGACGAGCAATGTGAGGGGGTGCACTA